>NC_041809.1:10742238-11075857 GCF_900964775.1 Scleropages formosus
AATATTTAATTCATGTCTTGGGACACAATGTTATCTCACTAGTTACCAGGGGAGTATGTTAATCACAGCCATTAATTCCTGGCAACTTTTTGGGGAAAACTAAGGACCACCTGATAGCCATGCAGTCACATTCCTCTCTTTGGATGGTGAGGGGCTCCCCCGCTACCCAGCTGCATGCCAGTTCATCAGCCATTAGATCTCCATTCCCATGCGACTGTATTCATTGCTGTGAAGAATGCCGTGCGTGCCTGTGACTAATAATAAGAGCCGTTTGTTCTGGCTCATTTTAAAGTATGGCTTATCCTGTTTGGAGAATGCTTAATACGCTGCAGGAAGGAATGACTACTTTTGAGATGGCTTTAAACATGTTGTGAATGTGAATATTGTGGGAAGAAATGGGATTGGTGGGATTATGGAATTACGTGTAGGGACGGAATATGAGGAAACCGCTTACAGCGGCTGGCGTGGGTATGGGGTGTTTTATTTTCGTTGTTTTTTTTTTTGGACACAGTGTTCGGTGTTTGCTTTGTCTGAGAGGCTATCCAGCTGTTAAGAAGCTGGAGAGGTTTATACTGTTTTTTTTTTTTATTTTATTTTTCGCTTTGTAGCTTTGATATGCTCAATAGAGTATGTGTGAAATTTTTCATCTTTTGTTAATTTATTATTAGTAAACAATTCTCCAGTGCAGGGTCATGGTAGTCCTGAGCCTTTTCCAGAAGCAGAGTGCTAGAAAAGGTACACACTGGATGGGATGTCAGTTCATTGCAAGACATATGAAGTAACTTAATGCCTTACAATCAACGTAAAGTGGACTAAGTAGTTTGCAGCCTAATGTTAAACACATGGGCTTGCGGTATGAATTTTGCTAGTGCACGTTCCAGGAGGGATCCTGCTCTTGTACCTTCCAGAGGAAGTCGTTAACCAGAACTACTAGGGTAGCGGGCACCATAGAGGATTTGAAGGACCCAGAATCAAATCCTGCTCCTGCAAAAGTAGCCTTTAGCATCTTACTTACCACAGATTGCTCCAGTAGAAATGACTTATATGAATAAATGGGTAAATCATGGTAAGTAGCTTAACATTGTAAATTGCTTTGCAGAAAAGTGCCAGTTAATTGATTAATTTGTATCAAACTATGGAAATGGGTGACAAAGAGTGCATTCCTTTGGATAGGAGCACCTGTCAGACAAACAGAACAATAATTTTAAAATTACCCAGAAGAATGTTGTCCGAGATATGCATTATCCTCCTATCAAGGATTTAGAAGCATGGAAGCTCAGCTGTGCTAGAAATGGGTTGGTGTCTGAAACCTGTCATCTCACTCAACCATCCGTTCTGCAGCCCGATGACACGTCTGCTTCGATCTCAGATTCCCTCCTTCCTTAGACTGAATGTTCATTCCTGCTCATAGCAAGTCAAAGAACAGCTGCCCAAGATGATGGGTTACCAGAATATTCCGTAGCCTGTTAGCCATTGGGCAGGCTCAGTGGACTAATCAGTAGTTAGCCTACATTTTGTTCAAGCTGCTCTTTGTCATGTTCTGTTAGATATGATATCGTGACTTGGAGAGTTCAGCCATATTTACACGTTCCTTATCTCATAAGGACTTGTTTTGTTCATTTTTTTCTTTTTTTTTAAATAAGCATTATGTGAAACAGCTTGTTAGTCCAAAGGTCCATCTGAGATGTAATCTTAGATTTTTTCATTGACATGGATCTAATCCGCCAAACTCTTGCAGATATCTGGTCTTGGAGAGGATGGCAGGAGGATTTAAGGAGTTCACCTTTGCAGACAGAGCCGGGCTCAGCAGAGGCTGAGATTTGTAATTCCACAGGGCGGAACGGGCAGCAACGGCCGAGCACTTCACAGACGAGGCATGGTGAGGAACACGCGCCTCCGTGTCGCCACTGCCGGCGCGTGGGATTTCGCACAGGTTATTTTTGTCCGGGAGATGCGTGGACACCCAGTCGCCTTGTCCTTCGCTTCCTCCTGCCTGGCGATACAGGCAGAAGATTCCAGCTCTCAGGCAGACAGTTGACCTGGTGCAGATGTTCAGAGGAGGCGTTGTTTCATACCTGTTTTTTTTTCTGTCCTCTAATCCGCCACGCGGAGAAATGTAAGGAAGTGACCGCGGAGCATTATTTTTATGATCCCTACTTAGAAGGAGGACTCGAACAACAAGCTTAAGTCCAAAAATATCCGCAGTACATCCTTAAAAAAAGTTGTTGCGGATACTTTTTGACTTATCCTGCTACTTTCAAAAACATTTATAAGGTCAGGAATGCGCGGAGGTGTGCTGTGTGCTAATTGTCAAATTTGCACCACAATATTTAAACCTGTGGGTAGGTGGACTGATGATGATGATGATGATGATGATTATGAGTGATGATGCTTCCTGGTGAAATGAGGGACGTAGAACCCATCTTTTCGCACCCCTCCTGCTACAGCACACTGCTTGGGTTCTGTCTCACAGTGACAGCAGACTGCTTCACTACAAGAGGAAGCGTTACTGTACGTAAATGAAATAAATGAATATTACACTGGAAAAACCCAGAGGTGAGCTCTGATAGGAAAGGAGTAATTATGAGGGATAGTTATGGCCCCTAGTCTATTAAAATGAGACTCTCCCTGCTGCTGGTTAATGAACGCCCACCTGGCATAATTGACGTACTGTAGACTTTCTTTTCTGCTGGATTATGGGTCATTTGCATAGAAATGAGCCTTAATGGCTTGCAATGGCAAGGAGGCAAAGCAATAAGGGACGCTTGATTGGGTGACCTTGGGGAAATGACCGATGGTGCCAAGTGGACGACTGGAGTGTCCTGGGCACACTTGGAAGTATTTGGTTCTAAGCAGGCTCTCGTATCCAAAGTCAACAGAAAACGTGTTGACCGCAGCGCCACCTGGAGGTTTTTGAGAGTGGGTGGAGCAAATTGTGGATAACCTCTCCATGTGCAGACACACACTTGCAAACTTGAACTCCGCTGGTTCTCGGTGGTGAGATACGGAGGGTGCTCGCTGAAGTGTTTCCTAAAAATGTAAACCTACACATGTTGTTTATTTATGTCACTTAATATTTTTATACAGGGTAATTAGCCTAATTATAGACTAAAGCAATTAGTCAATTGATTAATCATTATTTAATTGACCAGGGGCTAGAAACTGTTAACGGTACGATTTTTTAATTAGAATTTTTCATTTCAAGTGTTTATACAAGAGAGGTGGAGTGAATATATTTCTTTTTCTGTTGCTTTTAAATTTGGAGTAGAGCATTTATTAGTTTACGACCATTTACAAACAGAGGTAGAATCTCGATGAGTTTTATGACAAACACCAACATGATGTTGTGCAGAAGAAATTTTATTCTGGAGCATATTCAGTTGTCTCGGCAGGCTCACCACCCCCCACCCACTCATCCCTCTTTGGCAAGATAAGTATTCGGTGCATGCATTTGCACCTTATGCGATGATCATAAATTAGGGAGTAGCCCCAAAGTGACCCATTTTGGAGGTAGAATGTTGTGAGGTCATAAACAAATCGTTGCTCACACCCAGCAGGCCACGTGATTGACACCAGGCCGACCGCTGGGAGAGTCCGTAAGCACTGTTATTAACGAGCCGCTGAGCGCAGGGAGGCCCCAAGCGGGAAAAACAACGCCCCCCACCCCCACCCCCACCCCCCACGTTTCTGCTGACCGTGGCGGGAGCGTGGAGATGGAGGCCATTAGCTGCTCTCACTTACCACAAGGAATAAGTGAGCAGAGTTTTTTTTCTCTCTCTTTCATCCACTTTATCTTCTATTTCTACCCCTGCTGACTGGATCAGCAACTTAGGAGGAGGTGAAGCTTAAAGGCAAAATTTTGTGTACAAGCTGAGCTTTAAAAATGATGATACTTTCAGTTCTTCTTCCTTTTCCGCTCCCTTCCTGATGTCTAGTGATGACAGATTTATGACAAAATAAAAAATCACTTTTTTCTGTTTTCAATCCAACAATGTTTTTTTTTACTCATAAGTCTTTATCAGTTGATTCTGTAATGCTTGCAGATTTAGAAAAGGTTGCATAAATTATGCAAAGGTTGCATAATTTTTAATTAGCAATTGTTGTATTGGTGTTATAATGGACAGCTGGTAGTGTAGTGCTTAGAGCTGCTGCCTTTAGACCCAAAGATCGCAGGTTTGAGCCAGCTGTAGTACCCATGAGCAAGGTATTTACCCTGAATTGCTCCAGTAAAAAAAGTTACATTTATTCATTTAGCAGACATTTTTGTCCAAAGCGACATACTTCTCAGCAAAAGTACAATGTTTGCATTACATTAAGAGAAGGAGACATAGCTGCAGACATCAAAGTCTCAAGCAGTTACCTTACCTTAATTGTATAAATTGGTAAACAACTGTAAGTAGCTTAACATTGTAATTGCGTTGGAAAAAATTGTCAGCTACATGAATAAATGGAAATGTGTTAAATATCCTATTTTATATAATATTGTGTTTATTATTTGGTTGTGGAATGAGAGAGAGCTCTGTGCAAATATTAATGCTAACCTGTGTTTAATTTCGAGCCCTTGTCATTTCTTTCCCTCGTAATTTTGATAATATCTATGTTTTCAAGACAAGGCCACAGAAAGCCTTACATTAACTAAGTGAATATAATTTATAAGTGTGGCCCTTTGTGGATTTAAAAAGTATTTTCTATGGGTCTTTTTATTAATGTGGCTTTTTATCTTCATCTCAAGGGCTTTATCGTCTGCAGTAATATGAGCAATCCAAGAGTGATGTTGTTCGAATCCAGTGGAAGTGGCTGCCCATGAATCTCCAGCTGTCCTCCCAGTCTGGCCCAGTCAAGACGGTGGTTCCTGGAGTTTTGTGGCTGACGACATATCTTTATTTTAAAAGTTCCCTTCACGCCTCCTAATTTACCCATCCACTGCAGCAGTTACTGACACTAACCCACGCTCAGTGCATTTCAAAGCTGTGCATCAGCATCAATTGCGCTGTAGCTGAGGAGTGCGAATGGCAGCTGGAAGTGGTCAAGAGGTCAAGCGGTTTGCCTTGTAATTCTCCCCTTGCCTCAGTACCTAGGAAGTTATAATATCATGTCTCTTAAATCCTGCCTGACTTAATTATTGCTCGCTACTGATAGGCTATACCGTAATTATACCATTTGTGAAGTTGCTTATCTCTTACTTTTCTGCATCGACTGCCAGCTACCACTGTATGGCATAAGCGCAGAGGGTAAAATATTGCTCGGGTCATTTCCCTGTATGTACACACCATTTGCACTGCAAATAAGTGCAACGCTGCCGTTTTTATCCGTTTTCCACTGCTCTTTGCGCAGCGGGGGGTAGACGCAGTCGCTGCTGCGTGAAACCTGGCTTGCTGGGGAGTCGGCACCCCTGCTGGGGTAGCGAGCCAGTGCATTAGTGTACTTCCTGGCCTCGCTGCACTCTGCACTGGAGCGGAGCTGGAGCTCTACAACACCCCAGAGCAGAAAGATTTAGGCTGATTTGCATTTGACACCTCGGGTCTGTTATCTTAACCACAGTTGTACTCAATGTGAGAAGTCTGAAGAAACCCCCATGCAAGACTGCGGTAACATCCTTCCTTCAGCTCGGAAGTTGATAGCTGCACTCTGCGAAGCGGATCCCTCCTCTCAAGAGCTTGTTACGTCGACTCCCGTGGCTTCTAAGGTTGAGATGCATGTTTCCTTACCTAAAACACTTCTGAGGAGAAGATACATTTCATACCTGTTTCCATGAAGCGTCATTACATCAGTCACATGCGCTGCGATGGATAACAAGGCGCTTCGCAAAGATCCACTGAACTGTTGCGGTTCATCGCTGAGTGTGAGAAACGATTTCTGTGGGCGACATCGAATACCCCCCCCCCCCCCCCGCGCGCATCAGTGTGTGTGCAGAAACTTTCCTGTTCATTTCTCCAAGAAGTTTTAGAGGGAGCTCGCTTTGAGGAAAGTGACACTCGCTTTGACGGACCGTGACATTTGAAAAGGTCTGTGAGTAAGACCTCTTCATGACAGCTTCAAATTACAGTGCGCAAGAATGAAAGAGACATGGGGAAAAATAGACAGAAAATGGCTTCCGTCTATTTAAATGTCACTTTAACAAAGTGAATACATTGCCTTTTAGCCTTTCTTTTCCCATTTTCTATAAGGAAGTCTTCCTCTCGGTCCTGTGCTGACACCACTTAACGTTCGCCAGCTGAGAGCTCTTTGGCAAGTAGCCCAGGCAGTCTCAGGTTTAATAAACTATGAAGCGGCCTCTTGGAGGAAACAGGCTACCCCACCCTGTGTCTCTTTTTTTACTTAGGGTGTTTGCCTTTTGAAGAAGTCATGAAGGAAGGAATTCCACCCTATGTTGGAATGCGGCTGCCATTCTTTCCTCCCTCTTGCAAGCCAGAGCTCTTTCTACGCGAGACCTGATTCCACCTCTTCGACCTTAATGGACAAAGTGTGTGTCCATTAGATGGTCTTTGAGGAATACAGCGATGCCTTTTTGCGTGTTTCCCCTACACATAGTCACATAGTGCTTGAAAGAGTTGAACAGCAATTAAATTTGTTCTGAAGGACCCACAGAAACTGAACAACATGAAATCATTTCATTATTAAGACAAATAATAGTATTATAGTACTAATCAACATTTTTGACATCATATTGCCTTTATTATTATGTGTGTGTTATGGATTATAGAAGTCTGACCTGAGAAAAACTGGCAAGAATGAAAAATGTTTTTCTTAAGTTGTACACTAAGGAACCTATACTGTTAATTTATATATAGTATGATAGTCTCTCACAATAAACTACAAAATCTAATCTGTTTACGTTTACATTTATTCATTTAGCAGAGGCTGTTCTCCAAAGCAGCGTACATCTCAGAGAAAATAAAATTTGTGCATTACATTAGGAGGAAGAGAGACATAGTTGCAGATGTGTGATTCTTAAGTAAACTTTGTTTGTTGTTTTCCACTTTATGCGCCGATGTTCATCGCATGGGTAGGTGCATAAAACTCAGAATAGACGATTTTTAATCACCTTCCTACAATTTTTTTTAATTTGTTTTTATTTTTTTTGAAGGTACACAAACATTTATGTACAATACAGGAATAGCGGCTCTGTAAAGGCTTAACTGGGCATGATCATGAAGTTATGGTGCATGAACATTTACCCCATACATAAGCCTGAGAGATCATGGGCGAAGTGAATCCGGAAGAGATGAGTTATCAGACCCTTCTTAAATGTGGACAGTTTCAGCAGTTCTGAGTGAGAGGGGGAGGTCATTCCACCACAGTGGAGCCAGAACTGAGAACCTCCGTGTTTTACCTTTCACATATTTATATACATATATACATGCATACATACTGTATATATAGATAGATAAATAGAGCGATGGATACAGATGTAGATGGATGGATAGATAGATACACACGCACAAGCATAAGTGCCAACTGAACATTTATTTATTTAATGATGAACTTCTTTTTGTCAGTATCTCACTCACAGTGAAAGCAGTGGCATGTTAAGCCATTTCTCACCCATATTTAGAGCTTTGCATAACAGCCATAGCAGTTTACTTGTTATTCTCTGAAGAATGTGCTCCTTTCTGATGTGTATGGTAACCTTCACCACTTGCCTTGCAGTAGAGAAGTAATGTTCGCCACAGCTGTCTGCTTCCCATCGCTTCCGGTATCTTGATAGTAGGTGCAACAGGATGTGTTACTCTGCGCTTAGCTGGCAAACACGCAAATAGTGGCTTCGCGTTCCAGCGGCCTGCTGTCCAGTCCCACTGTCAAACCATGATTCACTGCTGAAATCTAACGCTTTCTAACATTTTACTTTATTTTTAAATGGTGCATCATTTCACTGTATCCTACTGTTGAGATGATATGTGACAAGCTGTTATATGCTGGATAACGTGTTTCTACAGTCCAAAAGAGCCTGATGCGTGAGCCGGAGATGTGTCATTTGATCAACATGCTTAGATGCAGTCAAAAATGTCAGTCTTACTTTTGTGGAAAGCACTGGACACTGGGATGAGGTTTAAATTCAGGGTTTGCGAAATTATATTACATTTGTTAGTTTTATCATTTTTTGTGCCTTTGTTTTACTGTAGTAATTTTGGCTAAGAATCTTACTGAAGGTCCACAGCAGAGTCACTCCTTCAGGCAACAGCTTCACTACCCGCTGTCTTGTGTACTTTTCCATAATGCAGTATCAAACTCTTTAATGCAGCTATTAAAAAAGGTACTGTCCTTAAAGTTGCTTGTCAGGTGCACAGAAGCTGTAGAGGGCATAAGTGATTTTCATGGGGCTTGTTAAACAAAATGCATTTTTATAAATATCAACATTTATTTTACTAAGGGAACTGACTTTCGACTAATTAACAAAATACACACTGGAGTGGTTTCGTGCAGTCTGTATCATTAACAATACATGGCCATAATCCATTACAATAAAATAGGAATGCAATGGTAATGAGCTTTCGTTGAGCGGCATTTGTGTGTTTCTTGTTGTAGAAGCGTGAATATTTATATCGTTCCATTTGTAGGTCGTAATAATTTGTTGGAATGAACATAGATAATCACGCTTGTCAAGAAAGCACTTCTGGTGTTTTGCAATATAAATTGCTCCAGCACGTACTAATACAGCTAATGGGAGAAATAGAGTGTAATTTTGGAGATGCTGTGGGATTGCTTTGTCATTAATAGGTCACGCGGAACTCACATGGTTGAAAATACTTTAGGCAACTGCTGTTGGGGACAGGGAGATGTATAATATGGGTACAGATTTTGTAGCTGGTGATTTTTTTATTGAATTTGTGAACTTGCGGGATGCGTTGTGTTGCTGAAAATACGGAACATAGTGATGACTGATAACCCGGTGATATTACTAAAGCATTTCCACCCTGCTGGAATTGCCTGCGTAAAATTTGCCGCCATCGATTTAAAGACACTGCGGGATAAGCTCAATCCAAGATGAATAAAGGGAAGCTGTATAGGAGAGACTTGAACTTCAGAAGAGCGCTCTTTGGTCAGCCTCTTCCTCTCTCCTTGTCAGTCATCCCCTTCTCAGAGTCAAGCAGAGTTTTTAATCGGAAAAATCTGGGATTCACCGCAACTGGCTTTTTGTGTCGAGGGCATGCTAGCTAGCTACAGATGTTGATGTGTGTCTCTCTCGTGTGCCAAAAATTGCATTTAGCAATGAAGTACAAAATCTAATCTGTTTAATCACAAAAATGCTCAGTACATATACACTTTTGTACAATAGTCATGAGCTATCCTAAACTCAACTTCCCAACCTTATATACAGGTGGTCCCCGATTTACAATGGGGTTACGTTCCGCAAAACCCATCATAAGCTGAAAATATCGTAAGTCGAAAATGCATTTAATAAACTAATACACACTTCTAGTGACAGACTAGGAGATGCGAATCACTGCCGCTGCCTAGAATCTCGAGAGAGTATCGCACCACATATCGCTTGCCTGGGAAAAAAAAATCAAAATTCAAAATTCAAAGTATGGTTTCTACTGAATGTTTATTGTCAGCTTACCATTGTAAGTCCAGGACCACCTCACACACACATACTGACTGAAACCGCTTGTTCTGAGTGGGGTCGCAGCAAGCTGAAGTCTAACCCGGCAACACAGGGTGCAGGGCTGGAGGGGGAGGGCACACACCCAGGGCGGGACGTCAGTCTGTCGCAGGGTACCCCAAGCAGGACTTGAGCACTTATTGTATTTCCATGCAGTGCTGTTCCTTTTCTGCAACAAAATAAAGAAAAAGTTTTAAAAAAAAAAAAAAACAAGGACTCGAACACCAGGCCCACCGGAGAGTAGGCACAGGCCAAACCTGCTGCACCACTGCACCACCACACCCCCATCTTATATATATACCCGCACATACACTCGGAGTGGTATACCCTAGTATACGGACTCTCTCCCGGTTTATAGATTTTCGGTATAACGGTCCACGAAAAGTTGTATCCATGTTCAGCACATGGTCCGACTGCTCGTAGTATTTGCTATTTTTCTCCAGTGTTTGAAGCAGATTTTCTGATGTTGTAGAAGTTATGAGCCAATTGGACTTTTCAGCAACGTATGATAATGTCTTCTTAAATTCAGCTTTAAATTCTCAGAGATGTTTTCATTTTTTCCCCCACATACCTCTCTGTATTTAAGAAGGGTCTCAACACTTACCTTTTTCTGACTCACTTCTCTTCCAGTCTCACAAGTGCTCGATAAACATGTACATATTCGTTTCATAATTTTAAGTAACAATTTGTTTCGTAATGGAAAAGCCTATATACAGCAACTCATCTAATGTATACTGGTTCATGCTGTGGTATGTGACAAATTCACTGTACTGGAGAATCATTTGTCACCATTTGAATCTTTTCTTCTGTTGATGTAATGCACTTTTTGTATTGTTCTCTTAGATACATGTTGATTTGCGGAAAAGTGTCTGCTGAACGAATAAATGTAAATATACTGTATGTGTCTTTCTTATGTTTACGTCTGTTGACTGTACAGTAGTTTAGTAAAAAATAAAATGTATGCCCTAATATAGTCTTTGTTAATTTCCTTCATGATTATAGTATGTCTTGTCATTCTAATATTTTTATTACTATTTCTTAAGACTTTTTAACTGTTTGTGGAACATTTGTGCATGTCCATAAAGGCCAGGAATGCTATAATGGAAATAATGGAAAAGGACCTCCTGCTTTAGAGGCTTGTGGTATATATATATATATATATATATATATATATATATATATATATGTGTGTTTTCAAGGACGAATTACGTTCGTATAATGAGGTATACCTGTTTCTGTATGTATGTAGGTATGTATGTAGGTGTGTATGTAGGTGTGTATTTCCCCCCCAAAAGCTCTTTTCCTTCTTTTCAATGTCAAGTAATTAATTGGCCACACCTGGTGGTTGTTTCTCCTGAATGGACCACCTCCATGTGCTACTCACAGTTTGTGGAATGGGTGTACCCAGGCTCCATCCTGACATAAATTAACCACAAAGTGGGACTGTTCAGTTTGAGGTTTTCCAGCACTTAGAAAGGCATTTACATGTGTTTAATCAAGACAGTAATCTGAATCAGGTAAATCAAGGCCAGGCTGGAACAAATTTTTCATAGAGTTGGCCTTCCAGGATTGTGGTTAAAAAGTCTTTCTTTTTGTGCTACCATGCTTAATTATTGGCGGGGGGATACAGTAGACTTACTTGCTGGACCTGGCAAATGATCTGGTTAATGGTTTATAACAAAGGGAGGGAGGGAGGTCAGTTTCGGCCTTAGCATTTTTGGAGTCGGGTCTTTTTTTGTCACTGGTTCAAGCCTGATGTATCATACAAAATCACCTATTGCCTGAATAATGACTTCAGACTCCTTGCAGAGTGGTCCACAAGGACCGAACCGACCCCTGCTTCAAAAACCAGACCATTATCGCTACATTTTTGTGCCGATTTTCTGGTCTCTAGTAGTTTCAAGGCATTATTGTGTGTTCTTTTTGTGGCCTGCTGCTTCAGAGCTGCAATCATGTATTCTATCTCCATATGAATTGATTTCATTTCAATTATTTTCCTTTTAATTTCTCTCCATCTCTCTTTTCATTAATCTCTCTTATGATCAATTTATTTTTTAAATAAGATGAACCTTCTGGTTGATTACCAATATCTGGAGCTAAAATAAATTTCACCTTTCCTCCTACAGCTTAGTGCTTACTCTTGATAGGGCATGGGATGTTGGTGCACCATGGCTTCTAGAAACACAACAGAAGTAGCTTGTGGCTCAGCTTCCACAGGCCATTCTTAGGTGCCAGTGGCAGCTTTAGCCCATGTCACGAGTCTGGGGTTGCAGCAGATTAACGGCAGCCATTCATAGCGCGTGGGAGAGTGGAGAAGGTGCCATGGGTGTGACTGCATGCAGTGGAGAGGAGATTCGAAGGGATGTCCAGAGTAATCTATGGCAGACTGTTTACCTGCCATTTCTTTCCAGTGCATTTACATTTATTTGTTTAGCAAACACTTTTCTCCAAAGCAACTTCCTAGTGCTACTCGGGTGTGCCACCATGCCACTCATTTCCAAGACTTGTTGGTGCAGTTCAGTGATGGATCCCTCCAATGCACAGGAGAAGCATCCCGCTTTGAGCTCTTCATGGCTCCATTGCAACCTCTCATCTTGTCTATCACCCAAGCTATCCGTTTCTGTCTCTCATTGTACTAGACAATAAATCATGAGGTCTGTGGACAGAGGCTTTTCATTTATCTATGGAAATGCCCAACACAGCAGTGGTAGCTCAACAAGGCTTTGAAGGATGAAGGTTAAGAGTGTGTATTAATCAATTATGTGACAAACAGATGAAACAGGGTGACAAAGGAGGGCCTGACCTTCTGTGCTTCGTCGATCGTCGACCCAACAGGTCTTGTTGCTCTCTTGCCGTTCCAAATCACGGTTTGGTCAGCTCCACACATTATCAGTAGGAATGTACCCAGCAGCGATGCTGACTCCACTTTCACTTCTCGCTGGGTTTGGCACAAGGAACAGAGGGTTGTACAGACTGGCACACAGGAGAGGTAGCAAGGTGAACCTGTGCCAAACAGGCACAGCTTTTCTAGGTTTACCATGAGTTATTTGACATGCCGCCACCCTAGTGTGTTTGTTTTTTCCTGTTTTCCTCTATTTTTTCCACACTTTATGTATGTGAATGTGTATATATACGTGCACAGTCTACAGCCATGTACAGTGGTTGAGAGAACTGGTATTTTTAAGTTTCCCTTAACAAGGTGATTATGTGTGTCTGTTTGTCTTGTGTGTGAGACAGAGAGAAAGCACCTTGTGATCACATTCAGACTGTCCCTTGCCTTGAGATCTATTCTTCCCATGATGTCTTTTGCCATCCCTGCTTTTCAGATTGTAAGTGAAAATGAATGAAAATGGCAAACTTAATTTCTTAATTATGTCATCTTAAATAACTTTTTTTAACCAGACTTATAGTTTTCTTATCTTTTTCCCATTGGGCTTGAATATGTTTTTTGTTTTGTAAGATAATTAGGGACTCAGTCATGAGATTAAATCTGCAAGGGTGTGATAGACAAGAAGTAAGTCCTTCTTCATTTGGTTCCTATCTTCTTCTTCTTCTTCTTCTTCTTCTTCTTCTTCTTCTTCTTCTTATTATTATTATTATTATTATTATTATTATTTGTAGGGTGAAAGGTGGGTCTTCTCCCCATAAAACTGATGATGCTTTTGGTTTTCTGCAATATCCCTTTGAGAAGTCAAAATGCTTATCCGCTACATGAACTCATCAGCTGTAAATTGCTTCTGGCTGACATATCAGTTGCAATTCATTCTGTTTTCCAGAATTTATAGTGTTTATTCTCATATAATTACAGCAGTTGCAGCTATCCCCTGGAAGTGCTTTGGCAGTCAGGAGCTAATAAACTGCTCAGAGAAAATGTCTTGGTAAACACTACATGCCCCATGTGTCTTTGTGTATTCTGACAGCAGATAGTGAGACTGTTGTTAAAACTGCTGAAAACCAAATTTTTGGTTCCTGTTTTTATTTTTTTCCTCTTCAGCATTTACAGCCAGAGGCAAAAGTAAATCTCTCTCTCTTTATCTCTTGCTCTATATTTATAAATCAGAGTTTTCATAGTTTAGCTGAATTGCTTGCTGAACCTTCATCATATTTTGCAGAACAGGAAAATTCCAGATGTTGTGTCAGCCACAGACAAACCTGTATTAGTACACAAAATGTACATTATTAGCAGTGCTTTTTTACTATTTGAATTATTTATGAAGGGCAGAATTTTAACTAAAGCTTGAATTACAGTTTTGGGGAAATCTGTGAAATAACTTGTCTCATCACTCATAAATAAATTATGCCAGGCTTTTTTTTTTTTTTTTTTAAATATTCTAGATTCTGACTTCAAAAAATACATAAAATAAAATATAATAAATTTTGGTCTGTTTTGAGTTGGAAAGCTGGTCAGTGGCAGCAGAATGTAACCTTTTGATGAACTTGGTTGACCATTCACTGCTATGACTGCCGAGAGGATACTGCATTATTTAATGCAGCCTTGCTTCCTTCTTAGTGTCTGTAAGTGGTGTCAAATGTTTGGCAGCTTACCTTGTAAGATTTGCAGTGTTCTGATTACAGCTTTAAAGGTGCAGACAAACAAATTGCTGAACCAGATAATGTTATTACAGCCTCACTGTGGACATCACCTATGGCCATCTCTCAGGGGGCACAGTTGCCCGTTTACGCTGACCCTGTGTACCATAGCTAGTTGGTGTGGCTGCTCTGTTCTAAAAGGCACATGCAGATATAGTGATGGGTCCTTTAGAGCATATGTCCTTTTTTTTTTTAATATCCACATGGGCCATATGCTGATTTTCCTATAATTCCCTATTTACATTTATTTATTTAACAGACACTTTTCTCCAAAGAAACTTCCAATGAACTCTATGTAGTGTTATCACCCCCACACCTTATTCACCAAGGTGACTTACACTGCTAGATACACTACTTACAATGGGTCACTCATCCATACATCAGTGGAACGCACTCTCTCTGTCACTCACACACTATGGGTGAACCTGAACAGCATATATTTGGACTGTGTTAGGAAACTGGAGAACCTGAAGGAAACCCACCCAGACATGGGGATAACATGCAAACTCCACACAGACTGAGTGGGGATCAAATCTACATCTTCTCACACCACCCAGGCACTGTGAGACACCAGCGCTACTCAAACTTAACAATGATTCACCCTCTCATCCAATTCCTCCTAAATTCTAAAGGTTGCAACTTGTGTAATGTGTGCTGGTAAAAGGAGTGGTATCAGACTAGTAATCTATTGATGTGACACAGAAGGAAACTAAGGTTCCACATGAATCCATATACTGAATTCAGCATTATAGCATGGAACCAAAATGGTATGAGCTATGTGGTACATGGTAGGATAAGCATAAGTTATTAAATGGTTATTGCGCATTGTGCTGAAATTATGGCTACAATTCTGTTGTCAGAACTAAAAAGCAGACCCATATCCCTCTAGATTTCCTGACAACTTCATAAATTAGCATCACATTATCTGTCTATCACACCAACCACTTGTCTCAAGAGGGGGTTGCCGTGAGCCAGAGCCTATCCCGGAGACACGGGGTGTAGGGTTGGAGGGGGAGGGGATACTCCCTGTATGGGATGCCAGTCCATTGCAGGGCACCCCAAGCAGGACTCGAGCCCCAGACCCACCACACAGCGGGCACTAGCCAAACCCACTGTGCCACCACACCCCCCTCCATCTATTGCAGTCAACTCTATATTTCCTACAAATTCTATACTCAGCTACTTGTGTAATGTAGCCTGGCAAAAATGGTTATGTTGGACAAACTTTCTATGTTTCAACAACCACTTGTCTATGTAAATCTCTTCATCTGTTGTGAAATAAAATTCCGTTTATTCAAAGTCACATCTCTGTATGGAGATAAGAGTCTGTTAAATTAATTCATGTCAATGACGGCCCTGGCTGTGGAGTCTTACTGGCTGTTGGAGTATAAATGGACAAGTGTAAGGGGAGGGTGTGCTTAAATGACAGGGCTATGCTCAGGGTTAATGTGTAAATGGAAAGGTCACGTTCTGTGTCATTCTGTAGGCTTATTAACTAACGGTTGTGAGCTTTCAAATGGCGTAGTCATGCAAGATGGTGTGGGTTAATGTTAGGGTGTGTGCTCGGCCTTTGTGTGCATGCTTCGACATCATGCTAGTGTATAAACTGTGGAGCCATGCGGGGTGAATGTCAAAATGTACGGTCCTCATTGGATTAGGTAGAAATTATTGGCACAGTTGTGGTCGGTGTTGCTGTGTAAATGAGAAGTATTACGGGCCATTGTGGGTAAAATGGTGTGGTCAGATTGGTACGTTAAGCAGGAAAATTTGCAATGTCAAGCCTCACATACTGTTATTGCTGTAGTGCATTTACATTAATTTATTTAGCTAACACTTCTGTCCAGAGTGACTCACAGTGATTTACCCATTTATTCAGCTGGATAATTTTTACTGGACCAGTTTAGGGGAAGCGCCTTTTTTACATGATGATATAATGCACTTTTTGTATTTTTTTCTCTGAGCTGTACAGTATACCACTTTTGAGAAAAGCATTTGCTAAATGAATGAATGTACTCAAGGGTACTACAGCAGGATGTGGGATTCAAACTCGTTTCATAAAAGTACAAAGGCAGTGCCCCAAAGCACTACCATGTACCCTAGTTTTCTCGAGCGAGGTACTCTCCCTGAAATTCAGTAATATTCCCAGCTGTATGAAGTGATCATGTATTCTGAGTTTCTCTGAATAAGTGTAAGATAAGCAATAGTTCAAGCAACTGAAGGTCCATCTGGATATTAATATTTGGAAGAGCAGTGCCAGACAAATAGACAAATATATATGTGTTTGTGTGTGTGTGTGTGTGTGTGTGTGTCTGTTTTTGCCATTAGCCTCACTGTCTAAATAGCAGATAGCAACTGCCTAAGATGATTAAGCGGAACTGAAATAATATTAAGATATCTTGCATCAGACATATTTTCTACAGCCATTTTCTTGTGGATTGTTCCCATGTTGATAATGTTCTTTCTCGTAATGCGCCAAATTTGGACTCACAGAGTGCGTTTTGCAGTCTCAGATGTCTAACATTTAGGGAATTGTTTATTTTTCTGATATTGATACATCCCATGGTACATGTCCCTTAATCAACAACGTATGGGCTTCACCACTCAAGGCGCAAGCCAGAGTGATACAGTTGCATAGCGTCTGACCTTTACAATATCACCGGTAAAATACAGTATATATGTAGGTAGTGAGTAAAATGTTCCAACTGCCCTTTCCAGGACTATACCCTAAGGAAGTATATTTCATGGCAACATACCAAAATGTAAATTGTGCCAGCAAAGAGTTTTTTAAAGAATTATTTACTCTCATAAATGAAAGGTGAGCCATTGTTGGTGGAGGTCTGACATTCTGCCAGAAATGCTGAAATAGAGCCAGAGTCACCTTTCGCTGGAGCTGTGGGACAGCGTCCAGTAACTGGTCAAGCTGTTGCCACGGCAATGAGGGGCCAGTGGGGTATAGTGGTGGGCAACTGACATGTCTCAACTGTCAGTAACAATTATGGGCAACAATCTCACCAATACAATGAATTCAGTGGGGAAGGGAAGAGAGAAAAGGAAAAGAACCTTTTCCATCAGTATCGTATCACTAAAAGCAGAACATATATGAGTAGTCCTTATCTCACAGGTGCTTACTGAATTGGGCCATTGTTGAACATCTGCAGCACTCAGCTCACCGTGACATTGTTTCATTTATCAACACTTCTACGTGTTCACTTAGCATTCATCAACACCCACCCGCCTGAAAGCGCGAAGCTTTAACAGCGACAGTGACAAATGGCCTTCCGCAAACTCGCCGAGGCGCTGCGGTTGACGCCGGTCCCAGCAGGGGTCTCGTGTTCCACTCCTGCTGTGTCCGACGCTGCTCAGCCTCCCAATTCCCATGACATCACCTTCGGGGTGGGATGTTCATAGAGCCAGCATTTTCAAATCATACTCTGCCCAATGTAAGCCCTACAGAAGTATCACACTTGACAATGGTGGCGGGGGGGAGAGTTGGGCTGAGGGACGAATAGAGGAATCTTTGTATGTCTACGCTTATGAGCAAGCTGTTGTAGTGCTCAGAAACCAGCGGGTCCACTGTTGGTCTACAGTACATCTGTTTGATATTCCCCATGAAATTACAGATATAATAACTGTTGACTTTAATTCAAACAAGCTAAAAAAAAATAAAAAAATATGGCTGTCTGTAAAGTGAAGTTGCTCATTGTTCCCCACTAACAGTTGACAGTGGGGTGAACAACAGGTTAATCTACATTTACATCTATTTATTTAGCAAATGGAGAAACACAGATGCAGACATGTGATTCTCAAGGTAGTCTGTGTGTCTAATATATTACATTACATCTCAGTGAAAGTGGGAAATTGTTGCACCACCCTGCAGCTAGTACTAAGAAACTTGAACTTTTGATTTTGGACCTCTTGTCCAAAGCCCAACCAAGCAACCAGGGGTGGAGGAGCCCAGCAGTCTGCTAATATAATGTAAATCATTCACACTCACTCACAGTTACACACAGCATCTTCTAGTTTCACTTTATTGTCATTATCCAACACCTAAATAGTAGCACTGCTGTATCTAGCAGTGTAAGTCACCTTGGTGAATAAGGTATGTGGGCTCATAACACTATATAGAGTTCATTGGAAGGCACTTTGGAGAAAAGCATCTGCTAAATACACACACACACACACACATTTTCAGAACCGCTTGTCCCATACGGGGTCACAGAGCCTACCCAGCAACACAGGGCGTAAGGTCAGAGGGGGAGGGGACACACCCAGGACAGGACGCCAGTCCGTCGCAAGGCACCCCAAGCAGGACTCGAACCCCAGACCCACCGGAGAGCAGGACCCAGTCCAACCCACTGCGCCACCGCACTCCCCGTGTGTTAAATAAATAAATATAAATGTAAGTAACCAAGTATACAAACCTTGCTTGCACTCCTATTAAATATAGTGAAATACTGAGGGATGAGTGGCTGGTAAATCAGTTTCACTGTTTTTGAGCTTCATGAAAAAATCACACCAACACCTTAGGCACAACTGAATTTGTTAAACGATCAATTTCCAGCTCTGCTAACTTGAGTGGTTAGCTGTTGCGTGTCTTAAAATGCCTTGCTGTGTAGCACCAATGTTCATCTCAACAGGGACGTGGTGTTAGGTTGCTGTGAGGCACGTTTCCTTCGTATGGCTTGGGTCCACTTTTTACATGAAAAGAGAAGGTTAATGCATTTTTCTGGAGGTCACTGTTCTGCATCTTACGATGCGTGATATCTTTGTGGATGGGAATGACTTCCTTGGATGGTGTTGTTTCAGTAGTGGCATTGTTCCAGTTCATAGCGAGGTTCATATTGTCACTTGGTGATTTAAAGAACTTACTTTAGTGTTTAATTATGAAACATGGAAACTAGCTCCTAGTGAACACAATAAGTTGTTTATCTGATCAACTTTAACCTGTTTCATGCTGAAAAGAAGCAGTTATGGGCATTGAATTTGAAGGTGTTTATTTTCAGGAAGTGGAGTACATGACTGGGTCACAGTCCCAAATTTAAAAACTGCTATATTTTACATGTTTTTCATTACTTCAGTAAATGACCTGCATCATAATTCTCATTTTTGGGAGAACTTTTGAAGATTGGTCACCTTCTTGGAACTTTTTTAGACAGTGTTGAATGACCATTCCTGCTAAATATTGTAACCTTTTGCCTTTTAGCTGTATTTACTTCTTCGTAAAAGAATGTGCATTTCCTCAGCATATTGATTCTGTCTCTGTTGTTCTGATCCTGTTCTGTTCTGTGGTCAGTCAAAATACATTTAAAAAGAAAAATAATATGCAGTCTTGTATTATTACTCTTTGTGATATTTAACAGTCTGGAACATAAAACATGTTACATCCTGAACTGCAGAATTGGTCCATTGGCGAAAAATCTATGGCTAAATCAAAAATAAGAAAATTTATGACAACAGTCTATCCTTTTTTTAGCCAGTTCATTTTAATAACTAAAGAATATACCTTGTGTAGAAGCTTATCAGTGTTTTCTAAAAGACATTCTTCCCAAGATTTCTTTGAACTGTATGTTTTGCATACATTCAGAAGACAGTTTAAGGAGGATACTGATCAAAATAAACAGGTAACAAAGTGATTAGAGCCAGAACTTTGCAAATGAAAAACCTGGATTTGAATCCCTGTTCCCTCTATAACACCGTTGTAACACAATGTTTTGCTTCAGTAAAAATTACCCAGCTGTACAAATGGATAAGAAATTGCACGTAGCTTGGCATACAAACACAACATTTCCAATTGCTTTACAGTGAAGTGTCAGCGAAATTGAATAAATGATAGCAAAAACTGAGATAAATGCTCTTAATAACAATAAGAATGGGTAATGCAGAGGTGGAAAGTTCTGTCCTGTGGAAATTAAAGTCGGTGGTTCTCTGATGCCCTCTTGCTGGGGTTAAAGGTCACAGGTTTTTCTGTTTATTATTAGTTTCTACTGCAGGTGTCGGTATGGCTGGAGTTTGAAATAACGGATCATCAGCGATTCAGCCCTTGGCTACCAAACCAGTCACCCTTTGGAGAATGTGGAGGTGTCATTAACTCCCTCCCTTGTGATGCATTCATTAACCTGTCATAGCAAAGGGGTCCTTCGATGAGTCCTAAACTGTTTGGCCTTTGTCATCTCATTGAGAAAATGCACACAGGTGCAAGCGAATTGAAACGCCATAGCAATAAATGTGGCCATTCTTAATGTCTTCACAATGCCCCTCTGCGGTGACATCTTCAGACAGCTGTGTTGCTCGCTGGCAGATATTCAAATGGTTATTTTCTCCCTCTGAAAAGGACATTTTCTCACTTATTGCAACAGGAATGAGGTCTAATACCTTTTTTCCGCAAATGGCTTTGGCAAATAAAATTGGGGAGCTGCTGTTGCTCTCCAACATACTGATTGTGGCTCATCTGAGAGCCTGGCTAGGTGGGAAGTAATATAATTCACTTCCTACCGAGATACCAGCCTTGCTCTTCTTGGTTCTCAGAAAGGCAGGACTCCGTGTTCTTTGATGACAAGTTGGCAGCACTCTGCAGAAGATAACAAAAGACTCCTCTAGAGTGGACAAAACAGACAACCTGTTGTGTGAAACTTTGATGCGCAGTAGGTGCTTGTCGGCTGTCCACAGCTTGACTCCCAGCATCCTCGCCGGCTGCTCATTGGATTGACTTCTCTCAGAAGCCCGAAAGAAAAACCTCTCAGTCCCTTTGCCTCCTGCCTTTCAGTGCATCAGAGAAGACCTCCTCTGTTTGGCTGCTATTTATTTTCAGTCATTTTTCAAAGTCAGTTGGAGCACACGGTTGGAAAGAGCATCCTTGGGGATGGTACAAGTTTAAAGAGGGTGTTAATGGAAAGTTGATAGACAGGAGCAGACAAGCTAACATAAGAGATCAGTCCCTGAAATTACTGTAACTGTGTTTAGTTCGGTCACCACAGCAGAGGACTTCTCTTCCTAAACAAACCAGCTTGTGTGTCTTTCTGTGCCTTTAGTGGGATTCCCATAGTCCCGGTGGAGCTGACAGATGGAACCGTTCACACAGGAAGTGGGCAAATGTCATGTGTTGTTTGAATTTATATCCATCTAAGACGCAAAGTTTGTCCTGTTGAGCTCCTTAAAGACTCATCTCAGTCTTATAAAAACATTCTTCATTCCATTACAAACAAGCATAAATTGTTATGTATGACAAAAATGAATTTGGCATATGAAAAATTCACCTTTAAACTCTGAAGGAATAATAAGTTTAAATCATCAGATGAATTTAGGTTTGATATGTTTGGGGAACCCACGCTTCCTCTGAAGGCAACAAGGGCCTTATTTCTTAGGTTTATATAAACAATGAGTTCGTACACATGGTCGCTGTCTATCTTAAAGAGGCCTAAGAGCTTTGGCTTGTGAAAATCTGACAGGAGAAGCAAAGGATCGAAGTATAAATAAAGAGAATGTTTTAGCTATGATTGGGTTATGGACAGTGCTGGTGTTATGTGGGTTGACTTATGTTATGGTAATAGCATAGAAAATGCCATTATGCCAAATGTCCTGCATTGCTTCCAAGATTTGTTTCCTTTCATCACCTCCAATTATCTGCAATGTATTTTTTAAAACAAAATACAAAACACACCTCTCTTCAGAATGCTAATGCTTGTTGATCATTTAAAGAAATTACCAGTTATTTTATTGAAGTTATGACATTTAAACACACTGGCAGGAGATACACCTGCACTGTCCACCTCATTCTATCTTGCAGTTGAATCAGAAACCTAATGATTTACGAAATATCATGGAATCTACTTTCTACCTTACCCTATGCAATACCATGAAGTAATTGGATTGTTGGAGTATCTATAATACAATCCTACATCACTGAGTAGAAGGATGGAAAATCTGAGGTTTCTTTACTCATCACCACAATGGGCCAACAAAGTGATAGACATATGTGTTGCTCCAAAAGACCACTCTATGGGGTAGCCAGCAGTTCACTGGACTTCCATCCATCTATTTGTTCTCTTTCCTTTGTTGCGGAGCAGCAGCAGATTTTGATGCAACAAATGAAAGTCGGGTTCTGTCTAAATTTCACCCTTGACTGTTGGATGTGACCCACCCATGCAACCATGTGCTTGAGCGGCTCTAGCTCACTTCATTGTTGTTGATGTTTTTGGGGAGAGGTAGGGTACAAGGAGAGGACCCATTTTCATAGTCTCGCAGGAAATATTTATATTTTCATTTACACATTTGGCAGAAACTCTTCGGGATAAGTCAGACTGAAGAAACATTCTGCAACAGGGGACTTAGAGAACAAACACATCATTATTGAATCACAGCTTGTTTGACTGATATCATAATTTTGCTATCACACATATTCAAGTCGCTAGCTACAAAAATTACATATACATAAAAGTATGTTGATAAAAGTAGCATAACATGTATTGAAGGTGAACTTTGTATTTTGCTCAGATGTGAATTATGTGATTAATCTCTTGTTCTGTGTTCATCTGATGTGCTTCATTTTAGATGCACTCAGTCCATATGCCCATAATTGTCACATGTTATCTCAGTGTGCTGTTGGCAGAGTCCAGATCCTCTCATCATCTTGTGAAATTCTTTAGTCATCTGACTGCTTCTGGCTAAGTTTAGTTCATGCTTTACCCATTGAGAGCTGAGTGCATGCAATGTTTTGTGCTAAGTTTGTACAATGTAAAACAACATCTGGAATCAAGCACCCTAATGCTCCATCCCAGGGGATCAGAAACCCAGCAGCATCCTCACAAACAACATTTTCTGACACCAAAAACACTAGTGTATTTGAAGGAATATTTTTTTTCCGTGTAATTGTGTCTGTTTTTCTATTGCTAAACATTGCAATGTTTTATATGTTCCATTTAGAAAGTTGGATGAATAAAAAAATAAGTAAGATAAAAATGGATTTAATCCTTTTAATGATCTTATTTCAGTTCTAATATTAAATTTCTTGCAGATCTTTGAGTACTAAAGCATTTCTTCATTGTCAGACACAATTTCTTTCTATTGAAAACATTAAACATCTTAATTAAATAGCAGTTATTAAAAATAGTTATCTGAGCTTTTAGAGCTACGGGAATGGTGTTATGTGTCGGGTTGCACTGCACTCGGTCTGTTGTCTGAATGATTCTCAGATTACATTGAGGGGGCCATTATTGCTCCTTCTGAGTTACACCGCTGTTAAATAACAGCATCTGGAGCGTTTTCGGGGATGGCGGCATTATTAATATTAAGCACTGGACCGCCCTCTGCGGGGAATAGCATATCAAAATGAGAAGGGGCCTACAAAAAATTTCAACACTTTCTTAAACCTGGAGTGAGGTTAAGCTCTCTGTCTCTCTGCAAAGCCACAAACAAGATGCAGTTAACTGAGGCAGATGAGCCTGGTGGAAGTGGGGTGTGGAGTAAATTGGCTGAGGTGGGTTTATAAGGGCTATGTAATAAAGGCATCAGGACACAGATCTACACCGGACAGCTGGAGCCCTGTTCGCTTGTTTAACTGCCCCTGGCAGTGCCAGATCTGGAGAGTTTTACAAGGCTTTGTGGGCTGCTGTGATGACAAACTAAACTCATCCGCTGGAGGGAAAATGTGCAGGCAAAGCGCAATTTACAGCAAGTTCAACGTGCTTTCACAAGCTGTGCCACACCTCAGCAGATGTCACCCAAAAAGGTTATGAACGCGATTAAAACCCATATCGATTCCAGCCTCGGTACTGCTTGTGTTTGAAGATGGTCCATCTGACCAGGAGATTAATTACTGGGCCATTTTCACCCATCAGGTCCCAGCATCTGCAATTAAAGATGCTGAAAGATGCAGTAAATCCTACTTTTCCCATTCTGGCACATTTCCTCTGCAGAGGACATTTGGTTTCATCCACAAAACAGCTCTGCTTTGGGAGCACAGTTTGTTCCGGAGCTTCTCGGTGGATGCCAGTCTTTAGTGCACTGAAACAGTTTTGCACACCGATATGTGGTTCTAATAGAGGAGAAATTATTTATTTACTCTGTTCTATGTTGTGAGACAATTTCCTCTGGAATGTGGTGATATCAGTAATATTAGTGGCAACAGAATGCTCTTAATTGAAGAAATCATTGCAGGGCTCAATGATGCTGACCACTTGAAAACAGCTGGTATAACAGTTGAGTATGTAAATACAGTACAAGGGGTAAATCACTGTAAATAACATCGCAAATCACTTTGGGGAAAAGCATTGGCTAAATGAATACATGTAAACCACACATGTTTAAACAGGAATGTTTCTGAGCACTACAGTAATCAATCAGAGCATGCCACTGAGTGACAAGCAGGTACCATGAATAAAAACATCATCAAATGTTTTTAATTTTATTGTTGTTACTTACTTTTGCGTCTGTGGGCTGTGTGTACATTGTTAAGAAATTGCAGCAGCGAACACAATTGCTGACTCTGGGTAATGCAATCTCATTACATTTTACCGGGTCAAAATGGAAAACAACATCAAAAAATTAATTGTAGGCATGCAATAGTTTGGACAGGAAGCTCTGGGCCAGGCACAGTAAATTAATAGCCTGGGCGACAGTTTTACACCCCTTGAGAGGGAGAAGTGGTTAGATTTAATGAGGGAATAGAAATTCTGTGTGATTTTTTTTTTTCCTTACAACAGCACACCCTGAGCACACACAGAATCACGGGTCAGAGAGTGTGGGGACCACAAGACATGATTACCTTTATTTGTTCCAGGCGTTGGTCTTAGTCTTATATATGGTTATTTCTGGGTGATCATGATTCAGAAGCTATAGTGTCATATATAGTCCGTTTGACATTTTCTAATTTAGGAAGAACATCACATCCCTTCTTTGCATGTGTGTTTGTGTCTGTTTGCATTTTCAAACATAAAAGTTTATTTGACTTAAAAAAAAAAAAAAAAAAAAGTCCTGCACAGATTTCATGTCCATAATTGGTGACCTTCACAGTAGAGCCTTCACTTTGGAGGGATGGAGTCAGTTTTCACAAGCAATAGATTTGTTTCCTACAGATGGGTTGATGGATTTAAAAGAAATGAAAACACTGAAATCACCATATTCACATGGGAGTAATGCAGTGGATGGGGGGTGTGGTGGCACAGTGGGTTGGACCAGGTCCTGCTCTCTGTTGGGTTTGGGGTTCGAGTCCCGCTTGGGGTGCCTTGCAACAGACTGGTGTCCTGTCCTAGGTGTGTCCCCTCCCCCTCCAGCCTTACGCCCTGTGTTGCCAGGTTAGGCTCTGGCTCCCCGCAACCCTGAATGGGACAAGCGGCACAGAAAATGTGTGTGTGTGTGTGTGTGTGTGTGTGTGTGTGTGTGTGTGTGTGTGTGTGTGTGTGTGTGTAATGCAGTGGCTGTGGTGACTGCAAGCTTGTCCCCTGTTGCTATGTGAAGCTCAGATGGTACAGATTCATGAAGGGATTAATATAAAGTGGAAAAATAACAACATTGAAAAGTATGTGACACAATCACTATTGTTGACTCTTCTGGTGCAGTGGGAGCCAAGTAGATGAATGGATGAGAGGGAAGCGGCAAGATGTTGAGACTTTCTGTGCTGGATTGTCCCTTAGGTAGTGCAGCTCCGCTCGGGGGATAAAGTGCGGAGCTGCACAGATGTTTTGATACCGCTCCTGTCCACCCCCGCCACAAAGAAAAAAGGTAGATTTAGGCTTTAAAAAATATATGCACATTCACAGCAGCTTAGTCTTGAAGTAAATGATGGTAAAAAGGCTAAGTGTGTTTCCCTTAGGCCTCAACAGGGCTCTGGATTAAAACTGGATCTGTCAAAGTGGAGGTCGATGCAGATCCTTCTTGCAATAGGATTGAAGGCAGGGGCGTTTTCGGCCTCGGTATGCACTCCCAACTGGGGACATTATTTCAATTTTCTGCTGAAAGGTGATTTTTTTTTTTTTTTTTTTTTTTTTTGAGGAGATTGAGTAATAAAAAGTGTGTAGTATGTGTTACCTTCTGTCGTGGTGGGGAGAGTGGGGACTGTGTAGGTCAGGCTTAGTGCCAGAAAAAGCCTATGTGCTAAACACGGGCGGCTCAGGCCTGTGACAGCCTTCATTTTTTAAATATATGTATAAAATACATAAATATCAAGTGACATCTTCTGACGTGACTAACTGGGGTGAAGGGGAATATCCAGCTTCCACATGACAGACACACACTATCAGGGTCAAAGACACAACCGAATGACACCTTCTGTGCTGCAACTTGATCATGCAGACAAAGACAGCTGTGCCTTTTCTGGAATGTTCTCATGGTTTCCCTTAAGCCATCATATGCCTCCAACCGCAGAACTAATGCAGGCAAATTACCATGCTTTTCCTGAGATTTCTGCCTCTATTATAATGTTCTTTACTTGGAAAGGCACCCTGTCATCTATTCAAAATAGCACTTTCATTAGTAAAAACCAATTAATTACACTTTGTGTGGAACAGCAGGTTGTGCTGGTGCCTTTACAGCTCCTGGACAATGGATTTAACCTGGATAGGTCTTTGTAAAGTTTGTATCTTCTCCCCATGTCCACCAATTTTTTTTTTTTTTTTTCAGTTAAATCGGTCATTAGATTGGCTGTACTGTGTGCTGTATGTGTGAGTGAACTAATGTGTATGACTGTGAACGAACGAGTGTTCAGACTGTACTCTACCTCATGCCCTATGATTCTGAGATAGGCTCCAGACCACCATGACCCTGAGTTGGACCACTGGTTCCTGAGCTTAAGATCTAAATATGTAAAAAACAACTAACAACAATATGACATAAAAAGGGAGGGAAAGCAGTACTTAGGGAGTTAAAACTACTGACTACTACATGTGTACCTTTCTGCACCCCTGTCTTACTAAAATTCACATAGGAGTGTTTGGACAGGCTTAGGTCAGACATTTTTGTGGTTAGAGACCACCACACCCTGACAGAAGGAAAAGCATAGCACCCCTCCCAAACCTCCCCTCCCTATCACCACCCCAGCCAGGTTTTTAAGTGTTACCATCATGTTCAGCTCCTCATTACACCTCTAATGTGTTGGGTTTCTTTCCAGATCAAAAAAAAAAGAAACAACTGAAGTGGATGTTTACTTAAATCCCAACCTCTACTGTGGCTAACAGTTTCCATTTCACTTTCCCCTTTCGCTTTTATTTTCTCGTCAACATTCCCATTTTTAGTTTCAAGTGACATTCTGCAAGGTCACAGCTGGAAGGTAATAAAAATAAGAATTAGCTAACTGACTTAATTTGTGTTCACTTTGGCAGGCTGGGAAACACCTGGGGCGCTTTGCATTGTGACAAATTCGGCCTATACATGGTTTGAAACCACCGTGTAAAATAACCAGATCCAGACAAAGAAAACAAAATGCACAAAGAGCTAAGTAGGGGGTCACTCCACTGTGTATCACATTTCAGTCTATTTATTTGTTTTGTTGTGGGTAGACTATGTCTTAATACCGTATTTCCCTTTTCATGTACTCTGCATTGTTCTTAATTACTGTTTCGCTGACACCTTTCTCCAAGGTGACTTACACTGTCACATTTATATATTAATCCACCTGCAATTACTTATCCTTTTATACAGCTGGGTAATTTATCCTGGAACAATTCAATGTAAGAACACTGCTGAAGGGTATTACAGCAGGAATGTGGAATTGAACCCAGATTCTTGGACTGGAACCTAAGACTTCTAATCACTATGCCACCCCTAGGAAGGGTGTGGGTTGTTGGGGGCGGGGGGGGGTTGATGTGAGATTAGCAGCAGACTAATAGCATCAGTAGTAGTTATAATATATTCCAGTCAATAAACATAGCACACAAGTGGAGTTTGTCCTGGGCTCTATCTATCTATCTATCTATCTATCTATCTATCTATCTATCTATCTAGTTCCATGAACAAGTCTGACTCTACAGCTCTGCATGGCTTTTACCATGTGCCAGTTAATTCATACCATCAGCATCATCAATACATTCACCACAAGGGCGGAACGTTAGAATAACTCAAGAAAACCCATTTGCACTTTGTGTCTGGATTTGATAACACACCACGGTGATGAATAGCTGCCCCTAATCCCCCCACCATTTGCTGTGGATCAGCAATTTTATAATACTGTTAATCCACTGGGACCATACACGCAGCTGTAATTTTCTGCCTTGTTTTAGTCCAGCCGTAAAGAGAGGAGCTGTCATCTGCCTGTGGATAGGCAGGCCGCGACCGGCTGATTTAAAGTCAGGCCAAGCAGCACAGGGTGACGTGTGGGGAGAAGTTGGGAGAAGGTTGCTCGTCCTATTTTACCTGTCACATCCACTGAAAGGGCACATCTGACGGGTCTTGTCGGGTGTTAAAAGGATGGTCATATTGCAGGGAGATAATGTAGCATGCCATTGGTTATTTACTGTAGCTTCAGGATACCTTTCTCTACCCAGCCCCCCCATTATAACACCTTCCAATATGTCTATCAAAGCTCAGGAAGTGCAGTCTGACATGTGTTTTCCAGCGGTATTAGAGCAATCCGAAAGGATGCTGCCCTGGAGAGCATCACTGTAGCTTCAAACTGCACATGAGTTACTGTGGAGCTACTGGTGTGAGATCCTGAGTCACGGTTACATGTCTCAGATGAGGCTACGGTCGAAAGGTAACAGGAAATGATAGGGGAGGAATCGTTGGGGAGCGCAGTGTCTCTTTCTGCCTGTCATGCTTTGTCCTTTATGCGGCTGTAGAAGAAGCCCAAGCTATGAAAGCCCCGTTGTTTTTTCATGCTGGTCCTCCTTAACTGCACGACACCCGTGCCGCCCCGAGACCACACGGCCCAGGAACACACTAAGGTTTTCCCAGCATTCTTCACGATCCATCCTTTAGCTAATTGGTGATGTCCTTTGTGTGCCAGCAGTAATTCTCCTGAGCTGTGGGAATTAGGTCTTTTTGGGAGCAGCGCTCCCATTTGCTCGAGCCTAATGATGTTAGAGTTGTCTCCTTGGCTCGCTTAACTTACTCTGACTGCTTTTTTATTCACTGCGCAATTAGCGTATTATTTAATACGCTCTAAGTATACGTCCTCATGCATTATGAATCAAATTTTAAAACCGATGTTTAAATCTGTAAGGTCTTGCTGTGGAAGGTCAGTAACTGAATGAGTTCCTTCTGTGGCTGCCAGTATAACTGGCTGAACCTGGGTCAGGTATTGGGACTAAATGTATCATCTTTAGAGCCATGTGACCGTACTTCTTTTTGGGAATATTATCTTTTGATTCCGTATTGGAATGTAAGTCCGCTGGATTGGGCTGCATGCAACATTGATATAACAGGGATGGGAAGTTTTGGCCTTGGTGTCAAAGCAAATTGTCAAACTTAATGGGAAGAGTGTGACAGAGAACTGGCTTTGTCATGCACGACAGGTTTCTTTGTGCGTGTTTTAGAGTTTTAGAGAACGCATGAAGACGTCAGCTTGTGTGGGAGAGTGAGCGTGCGTGTGTATGTCCGTTTCCCCCATTTCTATTATCTTTTTTTGTTAATTCCATTTTTTACAATATGTTTTCTTCAAGGGTTCTGTTTGACATGTGGGTATAAACTCAAACTGACAGTATTCAGAGGAGGCATCTGGAAATTGAATTTTTTCCCAGGCCACTTATACGAAACAAAAAGCATTCTTCACAGCTAACATATGGATGTGTGTTCCAAGGTGTGTATATGGATGAACAGACCTACACCTTAACATCATTTGATATTTTTCCTCACTGGTAGGACATTAAGGGGCACGCGTTTCTTCACAAGGTTCATAATTTGCACTTTCCTTTTTTTGTAGGAGAGGCAGAACAGTAACATGAACCCACCACCTTATTTATTTCACTCTTCCTTGGTGATACTGTTTGTAATTTTCGTTTCACTTCCATTTCCCCTTTGATACATGAAGTTTTAGTGCTTAGAGAAAAGAGTTGGTGATTTTGTGAATGCTCGAAGGATGGGTAGACAACCTCTTTTGCTTTCCTCTCAATTCTCCCATGTGGCAGCCTTGGTCTTTTCAGATCCTCTGAGTTGCGATGGTGCAGTGATGTCATGGATCACCTCGGGGGCTCCGGGACCCGCACAAGAGGAAAGACGACTGTTTTCCCGGACTGTTGTTTTTCTCACCGCACTCTCCCCTGAGGGTGACGGGGCCCCAGGATTTACACCATGTTCTCTTCTTGTATATTGTCCAGTGGGTCTTGGAAAGAACTCACTTTCTCTGAAACTGTTAAACCTGGGAATACGTTCTCTTGCACTTTAGTGATGATTGTTTTCCCATAAAAATTTGTTGTTGTTGTTGCTATTGTTTAACTCTTTTCTGAAATGAAGCCGACAAGGTGTTGGATACATGAAACGCTTTGCACAAAACTTCACATTAGTTTACATAAAGTGGTCAGGTGGTTGTTCTAACATCTTCTCAGTCGTTCCCCTCCGTAAAAAATAGCTTGTGTCTGTATATACATTTTTATTTATTCCCTTCAGCAGACAGTTTTCTCCAAGGAACATACAACATAGTAAACAAAGTGCATTTCACAACAGCCAAAGAGGTTTACATGCAGAGACATGATTTAATTACCATTAGTTTGTCTGTTTTTACCTGTAACAGATGGTGTGATACAACTCTATGAAGCTATCAGGAGATTGTGAGAAAAGTGAGTTTGAAAGAGAGGTTTTGAGACCCTTCTTTAATGCTTTAAGAGATTCAGCCGTTTACAGGGGCAGAGGGAGCTCAATCTATCACATCGGAGCTAAAACTGAGGACCTGAGGACTTCCAATTTCAGACCCTTGTGAGTGGGAACACCAAGTAACCAGCAGTGGTAGAGTTCAGCGGTCTTGTTGAAGTGTATGGTGTGATCAGGTGTTGTATGTCATGGAGTTAAGATCCTTTGACCATCTTACATGAACAGAGTCTTGGACTTGATACAGGCAATCACAAAAATCTGATGGAAAAAGAGAACGAGGGGGCGCACATGGGAATGCTTTGGCAGGTCGAGCACAATTTGCGCAGCTGCATTCTGTATTAGCTGGAGAGGGCTGACAGCGGAGGCCAGTAGACCAGACAGGAGGGAATTGCAGGGATCCAGGTGGGGTAACACCCTGGCCTGGACCAGAACCTGTGTAGAGTCTGTTGTGGGATATGGACAGATCCTGAAAATGCTATATAGGGTATCTGCAGGATCCATTTACGGCCTACATTCATAGTAACTTGTCCATTTATACAGCTGGGTAAGTTTTACTGTGTCGGTTCAGTGTAAGTACCTGAATTAAGACAGTAAAAAGAAGTGCATTGGGAGCAGGGGTTCAAACCCAGGTACACTGATTATAAGGCAACTGCTGTAACTGCTGCACTACTTGCTGTATAAAGAACGAATATTAATGTATCACACAGCACAGGTTGTATAACATACAGCTGCTTGATTCTAAAACTGTTGCACCACGGTAAGTGGATGTGCTGTCTGCTCAGACAGTCATGACTGCAGTTCTCCATGCAGTATAATTCAGTACCTGCCCACTTTTTTTTTTTTTTTTTTGGCTACATGGCCTCAGGAATAAGGCTGTAATATGATATTTTTAGTACTGCTGCCTCTATTCTGTAGTCTACCTTGTTCTTCCTGTTTTCTCCCTGACTGAGCTCTCATTTTGGCCTTGTACCGAAAGATTTATCCCCGGAGAAACAAACAAAAAAAAAAAAAAAGAGAGAGAGAGGAAAATGGTTTCTTTGTTCACACTACAGAAAAAAAGAGATGGCATGAAATGTTTTGAGGAAGGCAATTCAATAATAGGAATAAAACAGAAAAAATGATCTCCTGGGAAGGTGCTGAACTTTGTAGCATAGTTTTACACCATGGTAAAGATGCGGCCCTGTTGACAGACACACAGTGAAACACCACCATAGCAACTGCATTTTTTTTCCTGGCCTGTCAGAGGTTTCTTTCAAAGATAACGACAGTAATGACGATAATGTCATTTTGGTGAGAAGGAGAAACACTAGACTTCGTGGTGTGGTTTTCCTTCCTGCGATTCATTACTGAGCCATTTGGAGGGGGGGGTGGAATTGGGTTCCGGGGGGGGGCGGGATGCCATGCTGAGGATTCCAACTTTCAGATATGAGGACTGGACAGATTGAATAAAGACGGCAATCGGAGAGAGAAAGACAATGGAAACTGCAACCTGAGTAAATGTGAAATAAAATTTGCATGGAAACTTTGCATGGAAAGTTGTAACAAAGACTTCCAAACTCCTCAGAAAATTTTACTGAAAGTTTTTGTAAACACAAAAATAAATAAATAAATAAATAAATAAATAAATAAAAATATAGGGGGGCACGGTGATGCAGTGGGCTTAGCCAGGTCCTGCTCTCTGGTGGGTCTGGGGTTCAAGTCCTGCTTGGGGTGCCTTGTGACAGACTGATGTCCTGTCCTGTCCTGGGCTTGTCCCCGCCCCTCCAGCCTTGTACCCTGTGTTGCCAGGTTGGGCTCCAGTTCGCCGTGACCCCAATCGGGACAAGCGGTTTCAGCCTCTGTGTGTGTCATAAATATATTTATTATTTAATTCTATAATTTAAATTTCTTTAAATTTTATATTCAGTTAAATAAGTGTTTAGGGACAACCGGTAGCATGGTAGTTAAAGTTACTCCCTTTAGATGCAAAGGTTGGAGGTTTGATCCCCACCTGCAGCTGGAGTACCCTTGAGCGAAGTACTTACCCTAAAATTACCCAGCTGTATAGATGGGAAAATAATTGTAACCTTCACACTGTAATTGGCTTTAGAGAAAAGTGTCAGCTCAATGAATAAATGTAAATAAAGTCCATCCAATTGGTACAACAATCTTCTACCTTTTTCCTCTTTGTTTGAATTTAATTCCTTTAGATTTATTTGAGCATCAAATTCATAGATCTTTCGCATCTCTATCGCTCGTCATTATAAGAACTCTGCACACTGGCACCGATTTTACAGTACCGATGCGGGTTCGATTTGTAATCTGTGCTGGCTTGCTGAGTTGCGCGGCAAGCAAGCTGCCTGACCTTCTAATCGGTATAAATTATTCAGGTGCACATAATTTTAACTGACTTATCAGCCTAACTGTAAATTAAAATGCTGGTGATGTTGTGACCCAATATGAATAAATGAATAAATGTGATATGACTTCTGCTACTGTGCAGCGATATCGAGGTTTTTCTCTCATGAAACCTAAGCAAGAAATTCTGTCTATCAGTCAAAGAACCTCCATGTCGGCTGTCCAAACAAGTTTTGTTTAGAAGTTAATAGAAACCTTTCCACTTGCTCATGTGTCTCAGGCTGTGGCAGCTGTAACAGGTTACTCTATGGCTCTTTGACTTGGTTACTGTCATTATTACTTCTGGCACCAATGCGATGGCTTGAAAAGCAAGTCATCAGTCTGTGCTAATTAGCTTCCGAGAGAAGATGTCTTTATCTACTTTCAAACCCAATTACCCTCACTGTCGCACTCTCCCAAGTCCTGTAAATCACACTGAAGTGGATTTCCTTTTTTCCCCTCCTTTCAGAGCGACGACAGAATTAAGGGGTTTTTACTGCTTGAGCATTATCTTTTTTCTGCATTTTTTTAAAAGATTACCCAGGTACTGGGATATGAATTCAATTTGAAATGTATATTAAACTAAGGAGGCAGAAGGATGAGAAATAAAGTACAGTCCAGGAGAAGAGTACTCACCTCAGCCACAAAAAGGATCCAGATCAGTCTATGAATTCACACACACACTTTCAGAACCGCTTGTCCCTCACGGGGTCACGGGAAACCGGAGCCTACCCGGCAACACAGGGCGTAAGGCCGGAGGGGGAAGGGGACACACCCAGGACGGGACGCCAGTCCGTCGCAAGGCACCCCAAGCGGGACTCGAACCCCAGACCCACCAAAGAGCAGGACTGCGGTCCAACCCACTGCGCCACCGCATCCCCTCTATGAATTCACTTGTATCCAATATCATGTAAGGCTACCAGTGCCCAAAAAAAGGCTTTTGATTCTTCCTGTGCTAAAATGACATGTACATCCATGTGGTGTCTTGAAACTGACTTATTATTATACAGTAATGAGTTGTCATACAGTAACAATACAGCATACATTCTAATACTATAATGTATATCATAATACAGTAATGTTATACATTTTGCAGTCATACTGAATGTTTATCACACACTGTATGAAACTGCTTGTCCCAAGTAGGGTCGCGGCAAACCAGAGCCTAACCTTGCAACACAGGGTGCAAGGCTGGAGGTGGAGGGGACACACCCAGGCCAGGATGCCAGTCTGCCGCAAGGCACCCCAAGCAGGACTCGAACCTCAGACGTACTGGAGAGCGGGACCTGGCCAAGCCCGCCATGCCCCCGCACCCCCCTTCCCTAAACGTTTATATTTATTTATCTGAATATTTATATTTGTATGAATTTCATATGAAATGTAAGTAGAACTGGTGTTCTATCTAGGGTGTACACCTCCTAATGACCTGTTCCCAGCATAGGCTATGAACTACTATGGCCCTGAGTAGGACAAATGTACTCATTCATTCAGCTGATGACTTTCCCCAAAGTGACTTACACTATTAAAATACCTGCAATTAATCACTCATATATATATATATAACCGGGTAATTTTTATGGTAGCAATCTAGGGTAAGTACATTGCTCAGCAATACTATGGCAGAGGTGGACTTCACACTGGTAACCTGCAGTTGCTACATTTGCCTGAGTAATTTGTGACAGTCAAAAAAATGGATTATAGGTAGTATATAGCTACAAAGTGACAAAAAGTTAAAAAAACTTTATTGTGCTTTTAAAGGTTTTTTTATTACCTAGTCTATCTGTTACATTGAGCACCTTATCCAAGGGGACAATGAAAGTGTTTGCCTTCGGGTTTGAACCCGCAGCCTGATGGAAATGAATCCAATCACTGCACTGCTGCTTCTGCTTGAGATGTCAGTCTAACCAGGGGTGCTCAGCCCTGGTTCTGGTGGCCTGCGATACAGCAAGTTTTGGGAAATGTCTTTGTGAATGCTTGATGTTCACCCAGAATCCCAAGTGACGTAGCAAGCAATAGTTTTTTAACACGGTAAAAGTAAAAACCAGTATGTTCCGGGTGGTAGAATCACTGGAAAGTTTTCTTCAGGGAAGTTCTCTGTCTCACCACCCACCAGCTCCCTCAGATCCTTCGCAGCGTTTCTCACCACCCCTTGGAAGGGTGTCACCATCATTCATTCGTGTTGGCTCCAAGCCAACCTCAACAAGGGTGGAGGAAGAGGAGCAGGTCTGCAATAGCACTGTAACTGTGCTCTTTACTGTGCCAACTCCCTGGTGGAGCAGCTCGACTGGACGCGGAGGAAATCTGAGAGTAGAGCTAGTGGAATGAGTGAGAAGGGTGTCTCCCAACTGGACCGTTGTCGATGTCTAAGTCCAGTGCAGTAATCCTCCAGCTGAGATGTTTACAGTATCAACCAACAAAGGGCCGGCAGCATGGTGGCACTGGATTCAGTCTAGCACTGTCTGGGTGAGCTTGCATGTTTTCGCCTTGTTCACATGGGTTTCCTCTTACCTGTGGCTTGTGCTTCCTAAGGTTCAATCTGGATCTTGTTCAAGTCAGCGTTTGATGAAAATGTATGTTCTAAGCACGACTGCTGTCTTGCCAGGAGGACAGGGTTGCTATTTTGCTGGCTAGAAAGCTCATCTTGAAGTGGCAAAGTCCCAACCCCATGTATCTGGTGTGTGTGTGGTGGGGGTGGGGGGTCAGAGGTCAGCTGTTCCAGAGAGGGGACCGTTTTGATAAAGTCAGCTGCTCACTCAGATCGGCCCAGGGGAACAGGAGGATGCTCGATAAATCACACGAGTGGGGAGGACCGCGAAGGCCACATTTGAGGAAGGGAAATTAATCAAAGCTAATAGACCGGGCTTTTTATTCCCCTCATTTATTTATTTATTTATTTCCTTTTTCTTATTTATTTCTTTGTTTGGCTGTTTGGATTTAAAAAAAAAAAAAAAAAAAAAAAAAACGAAAAGAAAGCTACCTGGTGAATGGAAATGCAATCACCTTGCATTCATTATCACTTTAAGTGACTGAGCGTCTTTGGAGAGTTGATGGTACAGTAGCACCTTTTAGCAGGTACTCAGTTCCTGTGAATTAGTCACAGATAATGATACATTTTAGTAGACACAGACATGCAGAACATATATAATGTACTGTATATGTATGATTTATAAATATATATATATATACTCTGCATTACATTGCTATATATACACATATTTATTTTGACATATATATTCTATATACAGAAATACCAGTATAATATCCAAGAAAAATCATAATCTTCTCCAGACAGAAATAGAACTGTGATTGTTTTAGTAATAGCACAGAGTAAAACATTATTTTAATAACATTGAAAGATGTGAAACCAGGATGCAGGTTGTACAACTTGACAAATTATAAATAATTTCTGATTCAAACTTTTTCCATCGAAATATCAGCAACCTCTGATAAAAATTGATAAAATGTCTGTAAATCTGCAGAGCCACTCACTGTGAAATGTCTGCACTGATTGCCAAAAGAAAAGAGACAATTACCAGATCATAATGAAATATCCTTAAAAGACTGAAACCTGCATTTTAAAGCATTGTCCTTGTCACCTAACCAGAAAACACAATTCCAACAGCGTGACACAGCAATGTCTTTGGATGACAAAGAAACCAAACCTGTAATTTGATTCTTGTGGGAGAAATCATTATTTGCAGCTTGTCACATTTACCGTACCTAACACCTCCAGATATTCACCTCTCTGCTTGTTATTTAACCCACATCTAAATGTGTCCATACAGATATAAGTTCTGACAATTATGCCCATGAAAGACAAGGAATTCTGTACTGTAGCAGTGTAATGCAGAGTTCATATATATTTCAAAAATGTACAATATTTGAGATTCCCTGTAATTTCACTGTGTTTGTTTTTGGTTTAGTTATTTGCTAGACATGGAGAAGTGTAAACAGTTATTTTTACTTTTTTTATCGGGCGCTTTTCCAGAGCTTTAAAGTGTGAGAAGCAGGGGTAAACCCACAACTGGTTTTTAAGCACTGGATGCCTAATGGGGACAGTTATGGTTATGGAAACACAGGGATGCCTGTAACAATGGATTAATAAACATTTTTGTTTCTTCGCATGATATCTTATACAGCAAGATTTGTGGTTTGTGTGAGTGTGATGGTTCCCTCTAATGGTCACAAGTTGTCATTACAGATGTACGAGACACTGCTGAACAGTAATACCTTTACATTTATTTATTGAGCAGACATTTTTCTCCAAAGCGACTTCCAATGAACTCTAAGTAGTGTTATCAGTCCATACACTTTATTCACTAAGGTGACTTACACTGCTGGATACACTACTTACAATGGGTCACTCATCCATACATGAGTGGAACACACTCTCTCTGTCACTAACACACTATGGTGAACCTGAACAGCATGTCTTTGGACTGTGGGAGGAAACCAGAGCACCCAGACACAGGGAGAATATTCAAACTCCACACAGGCTGAGCGGGGACCGAACCCATGTCTTCTCGCACAACCCAGGCACTGTGAGACAGCAGCACTACTCACTGGGCTTCCCCATCACAGCTCTACAAGACACTGACAGACAGCAGTACTTTTACATTTAGCTGACACCTTTCTCCAAAGCTATGATGTTAAGCTACCTAGAATTATTTACCTATTTATATAGCTGGGTTATTTTTACTCGAGCAGTTTAGGGTAAGAGCCTTGCTCAAGGGTACAATAGCTAGAGGTGGGATTCAAACTTGCAACCCTGTGGGTCCAAAGGCAGCAGCTCAAACCTTTACACTAGCAGCTGCCCCCGGTAAAGGGCAACACTGTAAAAGTCTGGATGATCCACATGATTCAGTGCGCTGATGTTCGCTTAATTTGTTGCTCGTCTCATAAAAATTTACTGATTAAAAATCTTGATGAACATCGGTGCATCAAGCGTAAAGCAACAAACTAGGTTTACTAAAGAATCACATGTCTGCAGCTATGTCTCTTTCTCTTAATGTAATGCACAAATTGTATTTTTGTTGAGATGTATGTCGCGTTGGAGAAAAGTGTCTGCTAAATGATTAAATGGAAATTTAAAATGAAAGAGAGATTTAAATCTTGGAAATTCTGAAAACAAATAAGCAAGCATCAAGGTGACTTTAACAGAAAAGCGTGAATATCAAAAACCTGTCATTTTGTTTGGACGTGAATATTTTTATTTTGGGGGGTGCGGTGGCACAGTGGGTTGGACCTCGTCCTGCTCTCCGTTGGGTCTCGGGTACGAGTCCTGCTTGGGGTGCCCTCTGACAGACCGGCATCCTGGGTGTGTCCTCTCCCCCTCCAGCCTTACGCCCTGTGTTGCCGGGTTAGTCTCCGACTCCCCGCGACCCCGTATGGGACAAGCGGTTTCAGATGGTGCGTGTATTTTTATTTTGCGTTTAGTAGGTTTAAACTAAAAATAAGATGCGTTTGCTGCGCAGAAACTTTTGGGGAATTCACAGCAGTCAATCAGAGTGAGCTCTGAGAGGCCTGGAAAGAAGATCAGTAACTTTACAAGTGGGTGTGGAGGACTTATGCTTCCCAAAGTGAAGACACCCTGCCTTTCTTGCATGGTGTATGCCTCTGTGTGGGCGCTCCTGTTAACAGCGGGTTCCAACATTTGCAGGTGCAGGGCGGCGGAATGCCCCAGCGGGCAGCACGCTAAGTTTCCCATCATCAGCTTTGTGTCCCGCAAAACAGCCCGGCATGGCCCTGACAGACAAGCACAAGGTGAAGCGGCAGCGCCTGGACAGGATCTGTGAAGGTAAGAACCCCACACCTCACAGACACACCATCCAATGGTCCGCCTTGACCAGGCTGCTGGCGCCATGTCTGCAGCTTTGCAGTGATTCAGTTTCAAAGCTAAATCAACCACATCTGCTTATTTCCGGTGCTTGGGGGGGTAGTGATGGTTCATGTGAACGGTGCTGTGGAGTTGGAGTTGGAAGCAATTATTGGGTTACTGGAGTCAGAGTCCGTAAAAATGTACTGACTCTGACTCCGACTAAATGTATTGTATATGCCGGCGTATAAGTCGACCCCCGAAAATTAGAGGTGTAATATAGGTTTAGGCCTGTAGTCGCCAGATAAATATATCCCCAAAATAATGTGCAACTTTTGGGCGGTGCTGTGGAGTTGGAATCTGAAGCAATTATTGGGTCACTGGAGTCGGAGTCGGTAAAAATGTACCGACTCCGACTAAATATATTGTATATGCTGGCGTATAAGTTGATCTAGCGTATAAGTCGACCCCCAAAATAATGTGCAACTTTTAGGGAGTGCTGTGGAGTCGGAGTCATGGAGTCAAAGTCGGAAGCAGTTATTGGGTTATTGGAGTCGGAGTCGGAGTCGGAGTCAAAGGTTTTGTGTACCGACTCCATAGCCCTGCATGTGGAACAGGTTTTTGAACCACCTAATTAAACACACCATGCAATGAATCTGTTTAACGCCCATTCTTATTTATTTATTCCTTTAACTGACACTTTACCCCTCAAAGCAACTTACAGTGTTAAGCTGGTAAGAAGTTATTTACCCATTTATACATCTGAGTAATTTTTACTGAACCTTGTTCCAGGATGCTAAAGCCGGAGGTAGGGGTGTTCCATTCTTGCCATGCATGTTAGTAATGCACTTCTTGCTGGTGTAATGAGAGCTGGAAGAGCTGCTGCATCGAGGCCCAGCAGGGAAAATGTGAAAATCCCTGGTGTTGGCATTGTTTGTCATTTTATTTGCACTTCTCGACATGCGGAATCCGGGGTGTGAGCGCTCTGGCCGTATTGTGCTGGAACGTGTGTATGCACAGCAGTATTGGAAATCATGTCAAGACAGAAGGTGCCTTTTGGGTTATTATTACTTGTCTACCTTTGGTAGAGGAGCGTAGAAGCAGGAACGGCATGGGCCGCCTAGGCCCCCCACTGGGATTCCAGTGCGCCAATGGCCTGTCCACTTCTCGCATCATCTTCAGTCTCTATTAAGTGCTCCCCTCAAGAGAAACAGTGTTCTCCAGCACAGGCTCCAATTCTCCTGGGTTTTGTCCTGAACCACATTGGCTAGATTAGGTGGCGACAGAACCATCTTTGAACCCAGGTTCATTTCCCACCTACTGCTGCAATAGATCAAGGTATTTGATCTCGATCAACTCTCGATCATTGTACTTGAGTCAGTCAAGGTACCTACCCTAAATTGCTCCAGTAAAAGTTACCCTTCTGGTGAAATCGTTGTAAATAGGTTAACTCTGGCAGTTGATTTCTTGTAAAGCCTCAGTGAAATGAATAAATGTGAACAACGGGATCAGTGCTGGTGCCTGGGAGAGGGAAAACCAGCTGTGGTCCGTTTGCGGTCTTCCCGTGGAGTGGGACCTCATGGCAGGAGTGCTGTGAAACTGGGTAACTTTTGAATGTGCTGATATGTCTGTAGCAATATACTGCACTCCTGTTCTTCGTGAGCGACAGCCAAGAGGGTTGGGGAATCACTGCTGTAGAAGAAGTGATTTTGGCACCGTGTTAAACTGCAGCCATAACCTACGTGCCTCAGTGGTAAACAGAGGTAAACAAGGTATCTTGACAGCAACAGGAGCTCACAAGGCAATTTGAGAAGCATGTGGCATTGTGGTTAAAGACTCCACCTCTGGAATTGGAAGATGCAGCTTCACATCCCATCTCAGCTGATGTACCTTTGAGCAAGGTCCTCACCCTCAATTGCTCCAGTAAAATCACCCAGCTTTATAAATGAGTGAATAACTCTAAATGGCTAAACGGTGTAAGTTTCTTTGGTGGGAAGTGTCAGCTAAATGAAGAACTTTAAATAGATGAAGGCAGTCAAATCCAACTTGTGATGACCACTTGTTTGGTTCTCTCGGTCAGCGGGTGGCATATCATTACATTTGTTCGCACCCTTCTAACAAGGGGAGGATATGCAGGTTCCACCCACCCTAAGCTAGATTCAAGCCTCCAACCACACAAGCAGTAGAGCTTTACCTGCCATTCCACTATCCCCCCCTCATAGAATGACTCATGCCAATATTGCAATACAGTGAACTCTCTGAAAACATCTGATGAGCTGTTGACCTCACATAAGGGCACAGCGAGTAGCACTGCTGTCTCACAGCGCCTGGGTTGTGCAAGAAGACATTGGTTCAATCCCCACTCAGTCTGTGTGGACTTTGCATGTTCTCTCCATGCCTGCGTGAGTTTCCTCTGGGTGCTCTGGTTTCCTCCCACAGTCCAAAGACATGCTGTTCAGGTTCCCCCATTGTGTGTGAGTGACAGAGAGAGTGTGTTCTACTGATGTATGGATGAGTGACCCAGTGTAAGTAGTGTATCTAGCAGTGTAAGTCACCTTGGTGAATAAGGTGTGTGGACTGATCACACTACACAGAGTTCATTGGAAGTTGCTTTGGAAAAAAGTGTCTGCTCAATAAATAAATGTAATTGGAGAGTGACTCCAGGGTGTGGAAAGAGCTTCAGAAAGTGGGCGGGGCCAGAGGCTTCCAATTTTAAAAGGAGACTAATGCGATTAAGCTGTTCAGAGATAATCCGTCTGTTGTCTTTGGAAGAGGAGAGCATAGTATCAGGTCATTAAAAGTCCAAAGGAACTATCGTAATTGCAGTATTTGATAGAGTCGGGGTCACAGAACCCCACCGAGGTGGAATATGGTGACGTATCGTCTCGTTTCCAGCTGTTTCACATTGTTGTTCGGTCTGACAAAAATTCCCCCATGTGGCCTTAAGTAATTGTCAGCATTTTTCTGGGATTACTCAATGCCAGTTTGTTCCACTGAGCTGATTAACATCTGAGTGGGATAACTGATTAATTTTGTGGGCACTTTTTCATTCCGAGTGGATGTGAATTGAATTAGGGCTTTTCTTGCACCTGGACATGCAGCCATGGTCCCAGGTGGACAGCCGGGCTCTGTATTTCACCTTCTTTCCTGGATTTCCAACTGAATAAATAAATGGCATAACATATCATGTAGCAAAAGTGGTCTTCAGTTTTGTGTCATTTCGACTATTATTGCGTGAATCAATGTTCCGATAGTACGACAAATTAATTCATTTCAGTTGAATCAACTTTAATGAGCCCCAATTATATGTATTATAATAACAATAATATTTCTGATAATATTATTTATTAGTATAATTTACTCACTTCAGTATTTTCCCAGCAATTATGAATGGCAGCACATCCACGCTTCTAAGGCTACAGCCTTGTTAGAAAATATTGTCTAGGAATCATCGCAGTTATGTCCTTTACCCCCCTTTGGTGCTTTTTTTTGTTTTGTTCAGCTCTGGGATTTTTTTCACCCAGTGTGATATACTCAATGGTCACATCAGCTGTCTTTCATCATTATCTGGGTCACCTGGAGACTTAAAGTCTAAGTGCCTGGAGTCATCAGTGTGTGTTTGTGTGTGTGTTGTTTAGCAGCCTGTGCTTCCAGATCTAGTTTTGTACCATGCGGCTGGAGTCTTGTAATGCATTTATGTGAGAGTCGTGTGATCGCTGAGGCCCTGCACCACCACAGTCCTCCCACCACCACCGCTTTGATGGCCTCCATGCAGGCAGGGGGTGGGACGTGGCGCACTGGGGTTGGACTTGATGGCAGCCGTGTTGACGGCAGCATCAAAGGCTTCCATCTGTACTGTTACTTCCAGATACGTCTCTGGGCTGGTGAGAGTTCAGCAAGCTGGTGGGAGCCTTGTAATAAAGACAAAATCTTGCCCATTTCTGGGACCGATTATGTGTCAGGGTTTCACAGCAGCAGGGAACACGAGTTGGTTCGCGCTCTGTCAGTGGGAAGTGGAATGGGTTTGGAACTGATGTCCACATAGCAAAAATTCTCCAAATGTGTTGATCCAACGGGTCAATTCCGATCCGTGCTGTTAGTCGACGGGTGATGCATCGTGTTGTCTGGTTGTAGGGGGCATGAAGTAGAAGACCTCGGCCCTCCCCAGACACGGAGAAACACGGCACCCAGTGATGCAGGCGTTCCATAGCAAGGTGTTCCTGCAAAAAAAAGGCCCCAAGCACGGTAGAGGGTCGTCAGATAGTCATGAGCCCGATGTCACAAGATTTGGCATGCGTGTTCATCCTGAAGCATGGTGTTAGTAGCTGCTGAATGGGTTAATTATGATTAACTCTGCTTTGTATGGGTAATTTTCACATGTCACAACTCATATTTTTATTTTATTGCCCTGCCACACACACACACACACACACACACACACACACACACACACACATTTTCAGAACCGCTTGTCCCATACGGGGTCGCGGGGAACCGGAGCCTACCCGGCAACACAGGGCGTAAGGCCGGAGAGGGAGGGGACACACCCAGGACGGGACGCCAGTCCGTCGCAAGGTACCCCAAGCGGGACTCGAACCCCCGACCCACCGGACAGCAGGACTGTGGTCCAACCCACTGCGCCACCGCACCCCCACTATTGCCCTGCCATTTCTTCTTAATTTAATTATGGAGCATCAGCTACCTAAGCAATTTAGAACCTGAGTGGTATTGCTGTAGCCTTGACTGGTCCATGATCTAAAAAATAACACACACACACACATTGTCAGAACCGCTTGTCCCATACGGGGTCACGGGGAACCGGAGCCTACCCGGCAACACAGGGCGTAAGGCCGGAAGGGGAGGGGGACACACCCAGGACGGGACGCCAGTCCGCCGCAAGGCACCCCAAGCGGGACTCGAACCCCAGACCCACCCGAGAGCAGGACTGTGGCCCAACCCACTGCGCCACCGCGCCCCCTGCCTAAAAAATAACATTGCAAACAAAATGTTCAATTGAATAAATTCAGATTTAAAAAAAAAAAAAAAAATTGTCAAGAAGCAGAACTGGGAGTGAACTTCCTTTAAAGTAATCTCACAATGACTTTTGCATTTAATCTTCCCAGGGACCCGACCTTACAATGAACATTTCTGTCTTTCCCAGGTCATAAGTGGTGTAGATGTCAACTTGCAGCTCACGCATTGCATGTTTGTAACCTTCTCATTGATTATTTCCTGTGAATTTTTGAGGAAACACATGAAGGTGTCCAGTTGTCGGTCTTATGCAGAATCCAGACAGAAAGCACTAAATATTATGTGTCGTTGCCATTTGTATGTTGTGATGCTGTCTTGGGGAAACTGTGGACTTGTTGCTCAGTCCTTGCAGAAAAGAGCTGGTTGTCGCAAATGGACACTAGAAGTGTTTACAGTCACACTTGAAAAGAGGGCCTTTAAAGAGTTGTAATTTTTTTTGACAGGCTACTGATGAAACTGCATATTCCTTTATACCCGGCAATCTCACGACAGATGCAATTATGGTCAGCTTTCACGTCTGGATGCATCATGTTGGCTTTATCTTATTTCTTCAAACAGAAGCAGAGATCCTTTCATGAATACTCAGCTGCTATGGGTGACATGATCGGCGGGGGTTTCCGGGTCAAGCACCCCCTGGTAACTCATCCTTGAACACCATTTCCAGACAGCTAGCTAGAAGTTTGAACGGTTGACGAGAGTTCCAATGAGTGATGCGATTCATCCCCTTTATCCGTCTTGGGCGTGAGACCCCTGCTTTCAAAAGTCTCCCAAGGGGAAAGGGTGGGAAACAGCCCCCGCTTCCACCAGTTTTACTCAGCTAGACAAACTAGTATTTACATCAAGAACCAGACACCCAGAGCGCAGATCTGTTAACATATGGAACTGAAAGCTTAGGATCCATTTATAGCCTCGGGCTAGAATTTGTTGTGGCTTTTTTTGTAATATTCATGGTTTATTTGTTTACGATATTTATCAGCTTGCTGCTCCTTGGGGATCGAGTGCTTGCTGTTTCAGGGCCATTGTTATGGAACATTTAAGGTCGAACCTTTTTTTTTTTCCTGTGAGGGTACAAGAGGAAAAATATTTTCTCAAGCCGGGGTTTCTGTGAACATTATTAAAACTTATCTACTCTGCTGTACAATTGTTTTCTGATTTTTCCCCTTCCACTTTATATCAGTTACCAAGCTTAATAATGGTTTTATGTTCCCGGCTTTCTCTTCTATAATGACTGATTTGTTTTAATTTTGAATCAGTTAACTGAAATTACATCCATCTTCTTAACACAGAAGGGGTTAAAGGATTGGCTGGCTGCATCTTACTATTGTTGTGTATAGATTTTAATATTTGTTGAACTTTTGTACTTGCCATCTTTTGCTCCGGCTTTGGGTGCAGTAGATCAAAGTGAGAGTCTATATTTATTAATGTGCTGTAGTGGATTCACCAATAATATACTGATATTGTCTCTTACTTTATATTAAGGGAGACAGTAATATCAATAATATCTCTGCTCAGAAACAATCTGGTGTTACTCATACATACTCTCAGTTCCCAGATATCTTCAAACAAGTGTTTTTCCAACAAATGCCACCATGGTCTGCAGTGACTTTGGATCATGGGAAAGTCCTGTTGTTTTGGATGTGCATACGTCAGCAGATTTTTAACAAGAAATGGGTCCCGGGTGGCTGCCAGCAGGCCCCCGAATCCCCGTCCCCGGTGGCCGTGGCACTCCATCACCCCACCCTCTTCCTCCCATCTGTGCCTCAGCACGGCTTGAGTGTTGACACAGTCGCTCTGTGGTTTGACGTTGCCACCATGTAGAGTGATCTCAGCTGCCGCGTTGGCAACAACGGGTAGGGTTTGGGATGGATACCACCAGTCGATATCCTCCCACCCCACCCCAGCTGTCTTGTGGGATAAGAGGGGAGGAAAAGGGACCTGGGCGTGGTTGTTGGTTTTGGGGGAGGTGGAGCTCTGACCGTTGGGCCTCTTGGTGGTTTGACTGGCTTCCATTCTTTGCAGCCAGTCATTACATGAGGTCTTCTGAATCGTCTTAGTTGGAAGCCTCAGTCCGATGCTCCAGGAAACTCTGGCAGGAATCCGGCTCAGGGACGGCAAAACGGGGCCCAGCACACTTCACTGGACACGCCACTGCATGTTGGGAAACTGTCTGCTGCAGGATTTCATCACTCCAGAGAAAAGAACTCAGCTGGAGTTGATAATGACATACAGGCTTTGACAGGAATTACTGAGCAGAGACAGCCGGAGCAGAAGAGAGCAAAAATAATAAAAAAAAAGAACTGCTATAAAATGTGCTCATTTTACTGAACATTCTCTTCAGAACTGATAACATGGTGACAAGGGAATAAGAGTAGCACCTGATTTATGTCCATGTTTAACCTGAAGGAATTACACAATGGGATATGGAGCAGGCAGCAAAAGTGTTTATTTAGGCGTTTGGTTACACAACATGAACCGGCATCTGTGGAAAGTAGTTTCCCCCCAGGGTGTTACAGAAACCTGCCCAGAGACTTGTTACAACTTTAATATACCGTACAGAAATGGTAATTGACTCGCAATTCCGGATTCCCAGTCGAAGGCTAATTTATTAAGTCTATGAAACTTTAATGACTGTAATCCTGCTGTTGGTTTCTAAATGATGTCAAAAATCTATGCTCTCTGTTGAAAAGCTTGCCAAGTACAGCGAGGGGGGTATCCACCACCCCAGAATGCGGCACATTAAATTGAATTCTCCTATCAGTCACAGTTTTGGCAAATTTGGTGCATTGTTATCATTCGTCATTATTTAACTAATGCCTTTGTTAAAGGAAACTTAAAATGTTAGGTTATTACATTTAGCTAATGCTCTTCTCCAAAGTTACTTACAATTATTTACCGATTTATACAGCTGGGTAATTTTACTGGAGCAATTTAGGGTAAATACCTTGGCCAAGGGTACCATAGCCAGAGGTGGGGATCAAATCTGCAACTTTTGGGTCCAAAGGCAGCAGCTCTAACCACAACACTACCAGCTGTCCCTGCAGGGTATCTTTATTACCTAAAGCTACGGTAGTTACGCTGAAGTACCCATTTATAACTGGGGAATTTTTACTGGAGGAATTCAGGGTAAGTAGCAAAGCAAAAGGTACAATAACAGGAGTAGGGATTCAAACACTGGTCTTTGACCGAAAAGTGACGGTATCATGGACAAGGGTGGGAGATGGAGGAGTTGGTGTGGACCCGACTGCGGGTTTGATTATTGTGGGAACAAAACAAGGAGTAAGCAAGGATCGTAGTCGGTGACAGGCATGGATCGTTCGAGGTGAAGACATTGTTCTTGGGACGAGACAGGAGTCCAAGTTGATTAGGCGAAGCAGGAGATCTGGAACCAGGAAGGCAGCAAACAGGGAACAAAGGGCAAAGGACGAAGAGGGCCTGGAAGGATGAGGAGGTAAGCAGGGTTCTATCACTATTGCAGGAGATGCAGGTTTACTCAATGAGGTTCCGCAACCAGGTGAGCCGGCATGGCTTCTTTTATACCGTGCTGCTCTAAGGGCAGGTGTGGTCGATTGGCACAAGGACGTGAGCATGACAGACGGTCCTAACCACTGTGGTTCCTGTTGCGCCACATCCATATCTCATAGCTTTTCTTACACCCGTTAAGTCCCTGATAGTTCAAAATCAGCTCTGCTGGAATCTGCCAGTGAAATTTATTGACAGCAACACTCCACATGGTGTGTAACATGAAGAGCAGGCTTTACTGGTAATGGATCCAATCTGAAACAAACACATTCTGTCACAAATGTGGAAATGGCGTGGAGCAGAGCCCCGATAAAGGCCTCTGAGCACTCAGTCCAGCCCACTCTAAAGCCTATTATTAATATTTTGGCATTGAGCTGTGTGTATGAATGGCATTCGATGCAGGAGCTTATTAAAAATAGTTATCGCCGCCGGTACCCCTGGAGAGTGCTGACACTGATTAATAGTGCGTTCACAACTGACAAACACGCTGGCGGAATGAACCGGCAAAGACCGCCTGTTGAACAATAAGCTTGTCTAAATGAGGCCGGTGTCGCAGTACAATAAGAAAACATTCCCAAAATAAATGCACTTAATGTTCTCCTCTGTTGGTTTGTTTGACTGGTTTGTCTCAGCTTTGTTTTAATGTGTATGCCATAACGGAAGTGCCGAAAGTCTGGTTTGAGTTGGTGTTAGAGTGTTCTAGTTTCTCCAGTCTGCTTAGACACCGGGGGAAAACAGGGTACTAAATCTGCATAGGCTGCACTCCCTGCGACTGGATTATAGTTTCTGGTTTCATTTAAAACATTTCCTGTTTTCCTTGCTTATCTGTCAGTTATTCATGAAGTATCAGTTATGCATCAGTAATTCAAAACTTTGAATTACAGAACATTTGATGCATTTTAATTGTCTTGCGTTACTAATCGGCTCAAGCCATCATCCAAGGTGACGTGCAATGTTAGGTTTGTATACAAAGCTACTTATAATTTTTTATACATTTATAAATGCAGGCAATGTTTAGTTTAGAAATTCAGGGTAAGTTCAATTTTCAAGGTACTACAGCAGGAGCTGGGAATTGAACCTGGGTCCTTTACTTGGAAGCTGAGAGCTGTAACCGCTGCATTAACCACAACCCCCCATTATAGTAAAATATACAGTTTGGTGAAAGTGTAATTTACTATGATTTACGCTGTGGTTCAAAAACAGGGCTTCTACATTTATATTTTGTGCATTTGCTTATGCTGTTATTCAAAAAAACTTTTCTATTGTGCTGTGCTTTTAGCTTTAAGTAAAGGTATCTGACTCTGACTTTCTCTAAAAGTATAGCCTGCTTCATAAATGTGTTAAATGTTAAATCAGTAAATATGCATATGATCGATTAGAAATCAATGAGGCAGATTTTGTGCAGCATTGCGTTGCCATTAAGGTATTTCACCTGTCTGATGACTATTAAATAAATAATAAAACCAGGTTAAGGTAGATATTTAAACAGATTCCACAGTATTACTGGGAGTGTCGTGTACAAGGTCCTGTTTTCACTTATATCTCCAATACAGAAACAAAGTTTCTGAGCTTTCCCAAAGTGCAGGTCAAAGTACAACAGATTCCTGTGTCTATATGATATTTATCAATTAATTATCATAATTAATTTACCAAAACCTCAATTCCTGTGGTCTTTTCCATGCTTCACGTTGGCTGAGAATCATGAAAACTAGGCTGTTGGAAATCATTAATCCCCAGTCTTCCATCTGTTCTATTTCCTCTTTCCAGTATGGTTTAAAAAGTTTAAAATATTCTTTTCTTTTGCGTGGTCATGGAATTTATATTAGCCTGTTTAGAGGAACAGTCCAGTGACGTGTGGTTTAAGAGGAGATTAATAATAAAAGGGTTAAAAGATTGTAATCACGAGAAAAGCTTAAGTGACGTCAGCGAAGGTGAGGTTTCTTTAGTTGCTTGCACTGCCATTAGCTGCAGAGCACCGTGGTGCCATAATGGTTTGCTACTAGTTACACGACCATCTGTGCAGACAAGCTTCAGCTGCAAAGCAACTGCACAGATCTAATTTTTGGCTCGCGTCTGGACAAATAAAATGTTTGTGGTGATATACAGCTAACCTTACCCACATACCACCATGAATATGCATATTTTTATTTTTATGCTGTCGCTCTGTCACTATGGTGGTTCAGCCCATTATCCATACTCTGTAACACATTTCCTCTAGTGCTGGTGCTTATTGCTTCATCAGCTGTGTTTCTCTTTCTTTGGAAGTCTTCCCTAAAGCCTTTTAGGAGATGTAATTTCATTTTCACACTTTTTAAATCTCATAATCATAAAAATGAAAATGAGAAACTGTTGCTCTCATCTGTAGATTTATACCCCTGGCTGGCATCAGCAGACTCTCTCTCCTCCTCCCTCTCTCACTCTCTCACTCACTCTGTTTTTTCAATCAACTAAATTTTCCTGGAAATATTATCCCCTCTCAAAAAGTCAGTGACACAAAATGAGAGGACATATGAAAATCCAACATGTCTTACTTTTGTTACCTTGGTACACCAATCCACAATACAACTGCAGTTTAACCAGTTGTCAACCTTATCAACTTTAAAGTTATAACTTTATATTGCAAGTCAATACATGTAGGACTTGTGAGGTGCAGCAGTGTCAGTAGGAACCTGGAGCTGTGGACACGGTGAACATCTCCATATTGTCATTGCCCTGCTGTCTTTACAACTGTTCTTATAAATAAATGACAAGGGACACCCACCAAAGGCTATTAGGTGTCATGAAAGGCTATGAGTTAGTAGCACTCTCCCAAAAAGAGGTCCCTCATGTCAAAATCTTAAGATGAAGAGAGGTAGGGAGCCATGTATGCAAGGGAGGTTTTGCACAAAATCCAGATTACCACTTTGTTAGCTGTCTTTCATTCAAAGGGGGGATTTGGGTGGGGGGATTCTGGGTGGCAGCAGATGAACTGACCATGTTGGAACAAAGAGGTTTATAGTAAACACAGACAACAAATCTGCAACACATTTAAGGGTTCTGCAAGTAAACATATATATATTTCATTAATTTTGTGACAACAGTAGTGTTTTTCTGAACATTTATTAACACACGGAGGTTATAGCATCAGCAATACACTCAATACAATGCAATAGCAGGAGAACAGTTCATTGGCGCTGTGCTGTGGTGAAATGGTCTTCACATCTTGTAGATTAGTGCCCAATCATAGTGGATTTGTCATTTTTCAACGTAAGGGAGTCACATGGCCTACTTGAATTTTTCGACCTAACATGCCCCCTTCGGCCTGTATATCTCTCCTGCTTTAATGATAGTTTTGACTCGGCAGCACTGGCGATTTGCTCCAGGTAAGAAACATGCTTTGTTTAAATAACAAGGAAGGGGGCTGTCCTCTGTCAGATGGCTCGAGGGGGTGGTGCATTACTGATGCCCTTTATCTAGCTCAAGTGATGTCATGGGGCAGTGGAATTAAGCGTTTTTTTTAGACATTAATCTGTTATTGCAATTGCGAGAGCGCGTAAAATGTCCAGAGAAGGAAAGGATAAACTCTTTGGATTATACCAAACCCCCACCTCTCCCCCAGTTCCCCTCCTCCTTCCATTTTTGCCCCCTCCCTCTCCTTTCCTGTATGTCTCTGCTGCACCATGCAAGCACAGATCCCATCTTTCGGATACAATGGAGTGGTAAGGCTGGCTTCACGAGGTGTGTTCTGTGTCAGTGTTTGTGGTGTCCCATTTCTTTCCTCACCTACTTGTATTTCCAGTGATTAATTATTCAGGGTTCGTCGGCTTATAAGGGGGGCACTTGATAATGGTACCTCAAGAAAAGGGAATAAAAAATTAGAGCCGGAGAACAGGTGAAAAACGATATCTCGTGCTTTGCCTTCCCCCCTTCCCATTCTTCTGATGTTAAGTGTAACTGAAGACTTGTAAGAGAACACCCTGCGTTTTTTTCTTCTTTAAAGCTGTCCTCTCATTTTCTCTCCAATGCTTGTTTCCAGCAAGCAGTTGGGTATCGGCCGCTCTCAGAGCTGGGACACACTCGGATGTAATGAGGGGCAGTGGGACAGGGAGAACAGCTACGAACACCACGCCAGGATTGCGGGGAGAAGGAATTCATTGACATACGGGGGTGACAGTGGAGGGTGGTATGAGCTGCCACCCCCCGGGATCCGTCCCTCTGACCTGGACTTGAAACGGGAGCCATACACCTACCAGGGCCCCTTCTATGACCAGGGCTACCCTGAGAAGCTTGAGCAGCGCCCCTTGCGGAAGAGCTCTGTGCCAGAGCTGACCAGCCAGTACGACAGACAAGCTATGGCTGCCCGGGGATCCATTCCGCCACAGGACTACTACCAGCATGATGCCACTCTGGCTGCCCGACCACCAGAGGACCCCCGAGGCTATTACCGGGGGGAGTCTCACCTCCTTAGCAGATCAGCTCCACATTATGGGATTCCCAGTGGGAACCGGCCCCCATGGGATCAGGGCCAGTGCCGACCCCCTCCGCCAGCTCCTACCCCGGCTGCACCTCTTCCTCCCCCTATGGCTCATGAAATGAGTCGTATTTACAAGGATCCCACAGCTGGCAAGATGATAACAGATGGCCAGAGAATACCCGGCAGAGATGTGTCTCCAGGACGTTATGGAGTTGAGCCACCTTCACCCAGGTATGCAGCTGAGCCACCGCATCTCTCTACTCGCTCGGTTTACAATGACATCAATGGCCGCCCTATGATGCCCCGGCAGGCCTCGGCTACTTGCCTGGTGGTAGACCCAGTATCTCAGGGAATTGATGGGACAGCAACCCGCGGAATGGTACTGCGCCAGGAGGGTCCTGCTGCTTACGCTCCAGTGGTGTCACCGAAAGTACCCTACGATCCCAGCTACGATTCCAGTGCCTCTGTTGCTGCCCCAGCTAGTACACCCATGTCTGCTGGGTTGCCTCACCCCCAACCCCAACCCCAATTGCAACCACAGCTGCAACTACAACCTCAGCCTCACCCTCTACCTCAGACTCAGCCTCTGCCTCCACTTCAACCTCAACCTCAACCTCAACCTCTGCCACCACCTCAGCCACAGGCAGTGGCAGTGGCACCACCACAAACACCTCTGCCTGTGGACCCAAGAAAAACGGCAGACCCGGAGTTCTTGGCATTCCTTCGTGGAGAGGGCATCTCTGAGAGCACCATCACCTCACTGCTCCAGCAGGGTTTTGACTCCACCAGTATGCTGGCCGTCATGGAGGAGAATGATGTGCGATCTGTGGCACCAAACCTGGGCCAGGCCCGTGTGCTGTCTCGGGTAGCCCTCAGCTGCAAACGTCCTCCTGAGACCCCTATCAGCGGGCAGCAGAGTGTGGCTCGTGCACGTTCCAACAGCTTCAGCCACCGCAATGACCTGTACCTTCAGCAACAGAACCTAGACCCTGGTGTCATGCAGCAACCCACCAACACCCTGCAATCTATTTCACCCAGGATGGGGGAGGTAATCGGCAGAAGACCCGAATAGTGCTCCTTCTCAACATCTCCTGGAGACAACTGCCTACCCTGGGGCCCCCTTGCCCGGAGGACCACCTATTGGCTCAGGAAGTTATGGGAGTCCAATGCCCCATACTCGTCCAATGTCAGCATATGCTGGCCAGCCTGGCCTCACTATCCCTCCCATGCCAACCATACCAGTCATTCCAGCTCAGTCGTTGACCTCCATGCCTGCTCCTCCCCCAAAGGCATATTCTACTAACTACACAGTACCCATGGAGCTGATGAAGAGAGATCGGAGCTTACCGCCAATGTCCCCCATGCACAGCTCTCACCACAGCCCCCAGGTGCTGCGTAAGAGTGGACCCCAGGTGGAGAATGCCCTGATACCCGCAGGCGTCATCCCACAGAACATCCCCAACCAGAAGCTTACCCGGCGCACTGGGCCTCCCGTCATTGTGTCAACCATGGCGTCACCTGATTCAAGTAAATTTACAAATTACCCTCCTCTAACTCACCCTCTCCCTTAGCTACTATTTCATAGCCTTTGTTTTATTTGAATGCTTTATTGCATCTGTGAACTTCTCCTCCCCGTTAAGCTCTTTATTTTCTCTGATCAATAAACCGTGAGACAGAAAGTACAAAAAACTTTTATGTGGCATAAGTAATTTCTTGAAATGCAATGAATAGACCATCAGGTAGAGTTATACTGTTATGCTGTTGAAGTTGTGGAAAATTCTTTCTTAAAAATTACCTTTGCTGAATGTTCTCCCGTGTGCATTATGGAAAGTAATTTCTTGCTCTGCAGATCAGCACAGAACAGTATGATCATACAGAACAGCAAGGTAATATCAGGAGTCTATAGGAGGATATGGGACCTGTTGAACTGAAATTCATTCCTTTTTCTTTTGTAACAGCATACTTTGGCTGATCTTAATATTTCTATTCAGACAACTTTTTTTTTTTTTTTTTTTTTTTTTTTTTTGTGAAGCACCCTTCCTCAGAAGGCTACTTCAGACCACTTAGCATGAGATTAAGTGCAGCAGTATGAAGAATTTCAACAAGTAGCACTGGTAATCAGTAATTAGTTTATTACATATTCTAGGATTTTTTTTCATTTGAGGTAATGATTCTGCAAACTGAGCTGATGTTTAAATGAACGGTGCAGAGTATTTTGTGTTTGAATGTGTTTGTTCTTTCTTTTTTATATGAATTATGCTTGCGTGTTTTTTTTTTTGTGGCTCTTCCAATTAGTTTACCCAGGCTGCTTGCTCTCTGATTTAAATTCTCGTAGACTGAGTGAAATCTGGGTTTACCGTTCATCTGGTACTAATGTAACATCTGCTCATTCAGCTAAATGCTTCGGGAAGAGTGGCATTGTTTTGGAAATGGTTGACTTCCACTCAGCTTCACTCCGAATGACCTTTGGAACGCGTTTGCGCTGAGCAAATTCCCCCAGGCACTTTGTGTTATTTTTGTCAACCAAACGTTAACGCAGCAGTGTTCTCCAAGCCCTCTTTGTGGGGGCAGCTCCTGTGTCTTGTACGATGTCAGTTTATCGCAGTTCATCTTTATTTGTAGTGAATGTCAGAAGATGCGGAATCTGGGAATTGGCACCACCGTGCTAAATTAAAGGGTCGATCCCTGTCATTGTCAATCAGATATCCCGGACTCTCTTAGCTTACAATTACATTTGAAGGACAGCCTGCCTTTTACTTGCCATCCATTGAAATGAATATTTGACCGCCATCTCAATTATGTCCACTTCCTTTTAGCTGCCTTTCTGTCATAGAGCCACTTCTGCACAATGTTTTAGAGAGAATGAAACGTTGACACTTGCCAGCATTGCAGATGCACTGCAGCTTGTCAGTTGCTTAATCCAGACATATAACTAGGCATTAAATAATAATAATAATAATAATAATAATAATAACTATTTTTGTTAATATTATTATTTTTTATGTTACATGTTTTTAGGACTATACTATATTATGGATTTTTACAGAGATGACATGGGAAAATCTTAATAAGCAGGATGTAATTTTTACTATGCCACAACTGAATACATCCTAATTTTCAGATTTGAAAAAAGCTGTAGTATATTAACATGGATATAGGGGCTTTCATGATGTAGTGATTTCATATGGGGGAATAGCAAGCAAATGAGAATTTTGGGCCCGAGGATCCAGTCAGATGCTAATGGGTTCAAGTGGCTGTCTCATACTCTGGAAGAGAGTGGCTGTGGATTGCATTAAACAAATTTCCTCCCTTGACAAGCCTGCATGATGTCAGACACATTGCAAAAGCCTTGAAGAGAATTTTAAAGGTACCATCTTTAGCGCTGCCTCCTCCTCATATCCGTTGCGAATCTCAGGCCATCCAAACTGATTTACCTGAAGTTAAACATTTTTCTTCTACCACAACAGGCACATTTGCATGTGCTGACGTTTTGTTGCCCCAGTCATTTTATCTGTTAATGGACAGCCCGCAAAGCTGATCTGAGAGCATATTCCTTAATTGTGTGTTGCTAGGCAACCTGGGTTTTGGTTGTAATCACAGAAAGATTATCTTCTTATTCAACTAACAGGAAAAGGTTTTTCAGAAGAGGGAACCTGTGGAAATTGCTTTAAATTTGCATTTATGTTTTGTTTAATAGAGACAGTCTTGGCATAAGCTTTGTGAAACAAATAATAATATTGCTGCACAAGGTGAAAACACATTTATCTTTGAAAACTTCATTGAGATTGTTATTCATTGTAAAAATGTTGATGAAGCTTATGTGTCTGTGAAACAGTTATCCGTTTGCTTAAAGATATCTACAAATTATACTGAGTCATTAATGTTCAGTTCATTAATAACTGATTGAAGTCTAAACATTTTCATCAAGTGATGCAGTGAATATTTTAAGCCCTGAGCCCTCATTGCATGTTGCAGATACTTGCAGCCATATTATTGTACAGGATAAAAGATGATAATGTTGACAAGGTAAATATTGCTCATTTACAAGGACAAATTCATCATGTCCAAGAAAAGAGATTAATGGACTCATAAGAGTATATTAGTATTTCATAAGAGAATATTAGCTGGTAGTAAAATGATGGGAGGGCTCAAACTCCTCTCCACATCTCCCAACCCCGGGTTGGCTAATGCTGTAAGCAGCTCATTAGTAATGCCATTACGTGGCCCAGTCAGACCTTTTGGCCACAGTTAGTCCCATCCTGCTTCACAGAGAACGAAAACACCATGGCTACAGATACATCCAGAAGCCGCCGCGGGAGTGGTACAGGTCAGTATCTTGTGATGACACCCTGACTGTATCTGCCCAACATGCCTAAGGGAGTCTAATAGTGTTGGTAGATTATTATCCATGAACTGTGATAAGGTCAGCCTGGGGATTAGCCGCCATGGCTGTAGTAGGCCTCTCAGGCCGTAAATATCCTGGAGAATTGTAGCGGTTGCACCTTGCCGTGGTCCACAGCGTTTGCAAGTTGGCGGGAGTTAGGGCTGAGGAGTTGTGCACTGCCTCCTACATCAACGACAGAATCTGTGGGAGGGGCCGGATGTTTAATCCTCTCATTTTCACAGACACTGAAAGAGCAGATCACTTTCTTGGGAAGGAACATATTGCTGAGCATGACTATTGCATAACCCTCCATCCCCAGAAGGCGGTGTTTATGACATGTTTATGTTCATACTCACTCCTCTGAGTTTGTGCAGTATCCTTCAGGATCTTGGTTCTCAGGTCGTGGTCTGGTTTTTGTCCTTGGTTGCTCATTCATCATCATAAAAGCCATGAATGTATATTTTGATCTGGATACTGCAGAAAAAGTCTTCGGACATTCGCTTGTTTGTATGTATTGATCGGCTTATCCTATCATTTTACCATACATGGTGGGACAGTAGGGGCAGTACTTGTGTACCTGAAAGCATTTATTCTTCTTTTGAAAGGGCTTTCAAGGTTAAGAAGGAGTCTCTGCCTGTTTGTGCTGAATTACTTGTGTAATTTTTTGAATACTACATTATTTTGCATTGGGGGGTGCAGTGGTGCAGCGGGTTTGGCTGGGACCTGCTCTCTGGTGGGTCTGGGGTTCGAGTCCTGTTTGAGGTGCCTTGCCACGGACTGGCATCCCATCCTCCGTGTGTCCTCTCCCCCTCCAGCCTTGTGCCCTGCGTTGCCGGGTTAGGCTTCGGTTTGCTGCGACCCTGCTTGGGACAAGCGGTTTCAGCTACCCAGCCATTATTTTGCTAGTTTATAAGCCAACACATACATTACAGGTGTGTGCACATAAGAGACCAAAAGTAAGAGAGATTTGTGTGCTTGTCAGCTTGCATATATGAGAGTGCAGTGGTGGGCTGGTTGCTGATTGGAGTGGGCGTAGAAAACGACAGGACCTGCTGGCTGACTAGGTGGTTAGTGGGTGGATGCTAGGCAGTGTGAGGGCGTACGATGTGGTAACCGGTTGGTGGAGGGGTTGAGCATGTGAAGGTCCAGATGTTATGTTTTCCTGCCACTCCCCATCCATGCTGATGACCGTGTAGGCAGCCAGATCAGCCTGCCTTTGCTAGTGGTTTTTCAAATTTGAGACTATGAGAAGAGCCCTTCCATCCTGCCATATCATATTATAGGTATTACACTGTAGTCTCCCATCCTGCTGGGGACATGAAAGAACTCCATATTATGAGAAATCTGACTCTTCTGCTAGCTTGTCACTTTGCCAGCTGTCATAGTGAATTTCCCCCCACCCCTCATATCGGCCAAAGTCCTGTGTGAGCGAAGTGAAAGGGGTGAGGGGCATCCCAGCTGGTGAAACCTGACCAGGGAGGAGATTAATGCAGGAAAATCCCAGCTGCCATCTGTAGAGGCGCAAGTAGCGCCTCCCTATTGGCTGCTCGCTCACAAGAACAACCCTGCACCACCCCATAATCCCCCCTGAAATGAATGAACTGCATAATCTTCATTCCAGCACCATGCACACAAGTGAACGGTCCACAGTCAGATATTTCATCCGAGCAAGTAATCCCATGGATGTCTTTTCATTCTCATTGTTTTGCACATGGAAAAAAAAAAAAAGTCTGAAATTTTATAAGAAATGCTTTGGAAGCCAGTTGATCATAGGTTTAAAAACAAGGACTTTTATATTGTTCGCTTAATGTACAACATAAAACAAAATCTCGTATTATTTTACAGAATTTTTCCTTTGCATGTCTCTGTAAACTTTAGCAGACATGTCCTCCTCCCTTGTTAATCTCCCCAAATCATTCCTGGGTTTAATATTCAGATTAAAGGCTTTGCAATGCAAGTCAGCTCAGAAATGGGGAAAAGTCAATGACTAAAACCACCAGAGAGCATGCAAGAGCGCTTAGCATTTGCGTAGTGGTCTTACTTCAACTAGGGCAACCCCCCCTGCCATATAGCCATTGCTTTTCCTGTAATAGTTTGTGGTTAGCATCATTCATGTTTAACACTTTGGTGAGTCCAGAAAAAAAAAAAAAAAAAAACTTCTTCTGGTGGTGTGGCTTCTTGTAGCTGTTGTGTTGTAATCAAAGGACCAGGGCTCAAATCCCTGGTCCTGTTGTATTACCCTTATTTGCTTTATACATAATTGCACCCATACAAATTGCGAAGCAAGTTTATTTGTGTAAAAATGTAAACATTGCAAACTTCATATATATATATATATATATATATATAAAGTTTACAATGTTACATGTACAATGTGTGTATATATTATATATATATATATATAGGCTCTGGTTCACTGCCACTCTGCTTGGGACCCATTTATATACAGTACTGTGCAAAAGTCTTAGGAACTTAGATGTTTCACAAAAATATTTGTTTTAGATGGTTGTTTAATGTCTTCTGCATTAGTATAAATGGGAAAGAGCGTATTTTAGATGTCCAAGCAATCCTTTTGCAAAAAATTACAGTATTACAGTAAGGGTTTTGTATGTCATTAAAGAAAGAAAGGGAATACACACACACTGAGTGAGACCGCTTGTCCTAAGCGGGGTTACAGCGAACCAGAGCCTAACCCAGCAACACAGGGTGCAAGGCTGGATGGGGAGGGGATACACCCAGGATGGGACACCAGTCCATCGCAAGGCACTCCAAGCAGGACTCGACCCCCAGACCCGCCAGAGAGTGGGACCCGGCCAAGCCCACCATGCCCCTGCTCAGGACAAGTGGTTTTTGACGATGGGAGGTTACTAAGCTTTGTAGGAAGTTTATTAATTAAGAGCATTATTTTTTGAAGCATTCTCACTTTATAGCTTTTTTCCCCAACCAAGTGCCTAAAAGTTTTCCACAGTGGTGTGTATATATATATATATTGTAGCATCCTCCGATGGAGTTACTGGAGACAGGTTTGGGAGTGAAGGTAACAGGAACATGCTCTTTATTTACAGTGGACATGTCTTTTGATGGCAGTCTTCACAAAGACGCTACAGACAATACAAGCAATCTTGGTGAGTCCCCCTAAGTCACTCTCAGCCCCACTACCACGCAGGTTAGGGGGCCACCCCTAGAACTCCCCCGAATTCGTCTTGTGACAAACTGCTCATGAACAATAAAACAACCAATCAAACAGAACACAAAACTATGTATAGCAAGAAAAACTAATGACAACTGTTTACATTGAGTTACATCAGCTCCTCTCAGTGCCATTACAATATATAGTACAATATATAGCGCGCCTATACCACTCGCTGTGCGCCTGTATGTTTGAACATGGGTTCAGTACCTCCTCAATCTGTATGGAGTTCTCGTCACATTTATAGTGGCATCTTTCCACAGTTGGAAGTAGTGTATTTCAAGTGTACTGATAAATTGTCTGTAACATGCATGCGTGCGTGCGTGTGTGTGAGATTGCCCTGTGATGCACTGGCGTGTTAAGGGGGTACTCTGCCTTGTGCCTTGTGTTTCCAGGACATGTTCACCACCTTAATGAATGAATGAATCAATCAAGGAATCAATCAATGAATTAGTGAATTTTGTTGGCTCCTCCTGACAGAATTTGGTTCTCTGTAGTGTCAGTATCACATAAATGAACTTTTTCAATGGCAGTGTATTGACACCAGCAAAAAATATTTTTTAAAGAAAGAGCAAATCCTTTGAGAACTGCAAAATCCTACAGATGAGTTACCATGAGTGGAGGGTGCGGTGGCGCAGTGGGTTGGACCACAGTCCTGCTGTCCGGTGGGTCTGGGGTTCGAGTCCCGCTTGGGGTGCTTTGCGACGGACTAGCGTCCCGTCCTGGGTGTGTTCCCTCCTCCTCTGGCCTTACGCCCCTGTGTTCCCGGGTAGGCTCCGGTTCCCCGTGACCCCGTATGGGACAAGCGGTTCTGAAAGTGTGTGTGTGTGTGTGTGAGTTACCATGAATGATTCTTGTGCTGAACTCGCTGGTGCCCAGTTGCTATGCTGAAGCGGATGAGCTATGCTTAGCTTCTGTTAAAATTCTTCCCTGCTTTGTGACCAAGGATGCTTTTATATTTTTATTTTATATATTTCTTAGTTATTTAATTGAACAGGACAAGGTGACAATAGCATATAGGTAGACAGTACACTGAGAAAAGATGCCCACATACATAGAGTGTGGCCTCAGGGTCAAAAAGCAACAATAAATCATTGTTATGATCATAGAGCACTTTCTAATAACTTTTAGAAGGGTGTCCAGATATTACAGAATTCATAACAATTGACATGCAAGTCAAATGTTAATTTTTCAAGTGGGAGATATTTAAACACTTTACAGAGGGAACTTCTGGAGTAGTCCACAACATTAAAATACATTTCTTTTCCAAATATTTAAGAATGAACATTCTATGTACCATTAATAACATCATCAAGAAAGGAATTTGGATTCTGATTAAACAAAAGAGGAGCTGGAGAGAATTTTATAACCTGAAAATCTACTGTAGTAGGATATCAACTTTAGTACAGGTGGGGACTGATGTTTCAGAGTTAGTCCCATAAAACAGTAAATTATCACCATGTAGAGAAATGCAATGGTCCTCTTCATCTACCCTAATACCGGATATGTCTTGATTGCTCCTCATAGTTTCTGCCAAAAGTTCAGTCATAAGTGTGAATTGTCGAGGGGGGGGGCAGCCTTGTCAGCACCCTCTTCCAACAGAGAAAGTGTCTGACGGAAAACCATTTGTGTTAACTTGCGCCAAAGGCTTCGAATATAAAAGCTTCATTAGGTTAGTAAAGTTATTACCCATTTTAAGTGTATCCAAGAAAGAAAATATGAAACTCCATTTTACTCTGTCAAACGCCTTTTTGGCACCAAGCGAGATCATTAGTGCCAGTTCTAGCTTTCCATCAATGAAGTTCACAATATTTAAGGCACCAAATACGTTATCAGACCTGAACCTGGCTTTCGTGAAACTAGTCTGATTGGGTTTAATCATGTTTGGGAGCACAGTCTCAAGCCAAAGTCTTGCTTACGATTTTAAGATCTGCATTCAGCAAACTGATCGGATGAAAGGAGAAACATTTTAATGTATTTTTCTCTGTGTTTAAAATTAGACTAATAGAAGCTGAATTCCAAGAGTGAGAGATAAGGCCCTCTTTGAGCATTTTATTAACTTCTGGCATAAGTAAAGGGTATAATCTGGGCCAGAATTCAACAGGAACACCATCAGGGCCTGGTGCCTTACCAGAAGGCATAGACTGAATAGTGTCCTAGATCTCTTCACTAGTAAATGGTGCATTTAGGAAAGAATGGTCCTCATCTGAGACATAGGCAGTTATTAACTTTCTAAGTATGATTGTATTTCAGTCATTGCTCCTGATGGGAGTAAAAGGACCTATGATATTCTTTAAAAGTGTTATTAATTGCCAATGGGTCATTTGTACCTAGGCCTGGCTGTGTACATACGGCCTTAATCGGCTTCTCATTTTGTTGTGATTTTAGCTGATAGTCCATAAGACAATTAGCGTTATTCCCAAGTTCGTAGTAACCCTGTTTCTTAAAGAGCAGAATCTTTTTTATATGATTTGTATAAACCAACTGGTATCTGACCTTTGCCTTAGTTAGTTGGTTCCAGCACTCCTGGGTTGGTAATTGTTTTTGTTCTTGCTTTAGATGCATCATTTCTAAATAATTTTTTTTTAAAATTTTCCTTCTACCGTAGTTTTTTTTTTTTTTTTTCTTTTTTCTGATACGAGGGTTTGGAAATGATTATACCCTGTAGTGTGACTTTAGCTGCATCCCATACACTAGTAGCTTAGGTTGTAGGCTGCTGGTTATCTTGATGATACAGGTCCTTACCTTCACTAGCCACCCTACAAAAAGGTTCGCTATCCAGAAGAGTGGAATTCAGTCTCCATTGTTTCATTGTAGAAAATATAGACTCGCCTGAAATAAGAATTATGGTGGTTGCAATAGAATGTGCACTCCTTAATGTCGGGGTCCAATTCTCTGAAAGTATTAATCAAACCTTGACTGGCGCTCATATTCTTGAGATTATCAGAGGACTTGAGATTTGACACAGAACACATTGATGATTTATCTAAATTTCTGTCGAATTTACAATTAAAATTTCTGGCCAATCAAGAAAAACCTTTCCAATACTTGTTAAATAATAACACTATATGGGATATGAATTGTGGGGAGTCCACGTTTAAGGAAAGTGAGTCAGAAATTAAAATTAACATGCTCTCTGGGTCCTGTTGTTAATAACTGAGAATAAAAGAGATATTCTTGTTAATTAGAGTTACGGTACCTCTTATGTTAGAGCTAAAAGAAGAAAATTAAACTTGACCAACCCAGTCTGTTTTCAGTTTAAAATGCTGTTGGGCAAAGATGGGTTTCTTGCTGTAAAGCAATTGCTACTTTTTTCTTTTTTAAGAATGTTAAAACCTTCCTTCTCTTAAATGCATGACCCATGCCCTTGACATTCCAGTTAATGACTTTAAGTGGACAACTTGTGTGATCGTCTTGCACAGTAACAGTGTAGCCCCTGTAGTACCATCTCCCATATGGATTAAAAGAACACAGTCAGAAGTCTGCGACCCAGTGTGATAGTTAAAACAAAAAATTCTAATTTATTTATTTATTTATTTTTTTTAAATGAAAAAACTCTAACCCCAGAGACTGACAAGCACCCCCCTCCTCACTTCCCCTCCAACCTATAGATCACCACATGCTCATTGTGTGTAGGCTGGAGATGCCACCGTCTTCTTCCTGTATCCCAACACCTCCATAGATTAAATGAGACTGAAACAGTCCCCATACAGAAACTTAGAACACAAGTTAACATACCTTAAAACCCAATGAAACAAAGAAAACTTAAATGGAGCTTCGTTTTGATAAGTCTTCTTCAGTTTCCCAAAGAAGCCAGAAAAGCGTTTTCCTTGTCTGTGTGGTTAAAAAGACGTATCTTTCCTTCATGGACACATCTGAGCCAGGAAAGCTTAATGCTTATGTTTTTTATTCTTCTGTCCTCATTCACATTTTTTCCGTTATTGAAACAATGGAAAGTGAGGTCTACAGAATTTTTTTCTGATCTTTGTTCACTTATACTCCACTTGGTCGCTCACTTTTTTTATTATGCACATCAGCATAGTTAGCACTCATTCTTAGTAGTCAACAAAGCATCTCTGCAGCAAACAGTAAACCTCTTCCACACTCCAGTATATACTCAAGGCAGTACTAAGCCTGTGGTGTAGGTTGTTTTTTACTGTATATACTGTATTAAGTAATTGATGGATTTCACCTCAAGTGATGCCAAACTTTGTTTGTGCTGCTGATGTCATCATTTCAGTGTGATGCTTCATATGATGCACTATTGACCTTGATTAGCATTTGTGCCAGTTATACTTTTTTTTTAGCGGACACTTTTCTCCAAAGAAACTTCCACTGAACTCTATGTAGTGTTATCAGCCCACACACCTTATTCACTAAGGTGACTTACACTGCTAGATGAACTACTTGCAAAGGGTCACTCAGCCATACATCACTGGAACGAACACACACACACACACACACACACACACACACACACACACACACACACACACACACACACACACACACACACACACACACACACACACACACACACACACACACACACACACACACACACACACACACAGTGGGTGAACCTGAACAGCATGTCTTTAGACTGTGGGAGGAAACCCATATACACACAGGGAGAAGATGCAAACTGCACACAGACTGAGCAGGGATCGAACCCACATCATCTCACACCACCAAGGAGCTGTGAGAGAGCAGCACTACTCACTGTGCCACCATACAGCTCTGTGATTATATGCTTTGTAGCATATTGAATTACGCAAAAGTTGGATTTTTATGCAACTATAATTGTTTGGTATTGGCTATGCTTATTTTGTCTTTAGGGTGTTTTCTATTATTTCCCATCAATTGTCTAAGAATTCAACTCCCTGATGAGTGTCTCTTTTTTTAATGAGGGGGATTGGAACTTGGTGTCTCTGGAGAGTAGATTATGAAGGGGGATAAAAACAGTTTTTCCACAAAGGGAAACTTGTAAATGAATAATAAATATGGAATTGTATGGGGAAAAGTGTTTTTTGCCACACACGTACCATGTTACCAAAACCATAGAAAATACAAGCACTTTGTCATTAGAAACAGATGTGCTGCAATAACCCACTTTTCCTTGAATTGTGTTTTTCTGTGTTTTGCTCTCGTTTTATTTGGGCCCAGGCAGTCAGAATTCATTAGGCACAATGGTAGCTTACAGCACTTGGTAATAGCTGATGCACACAACTTTCTAACAAAAAAATCTGTGCTAGCTTCTCAGTTAGGCAAAAAGTATTCTTAGTGCTCTACACCATACAAATGCACCGTGCATTGAGCACTGAAAGCAATGGAAAAAGACTAACATTCATGTGGTTCATTTTCACCCTGCAGCCTTTTTTCTGGAGCTCAAAAATAAAAAAAAAAAAAGAAAATCACATTTTTAAATTGAGATCCAGCTCCAGTCTACATTTTCCTCCCTGCCTTTAATTCTGAATTTGAGCAACGCCCTTTTTCGGACATAAATACATTTTGCACTGAAAAAAAAAATGTTCCTGCAAGCTTTTGCTCTTCAACATTTATCTTTGTCACACTGAAAACTAATCATAAACCGTTTTAAAACCATAATAACTCCTGTATTGTGTACCAGGGTGCCTGTTGTATTGAGGATACTGAATTTAATTTGTCATATATGTGATATGTTAAAATCGCTCCATTATAGTGGACTTATAAACATGACAGGGAACATGTGACTGTCACGGAAAACAAATGCATCATTTGTGACCCTGCCTTCATTTATACTTGTTTAGTCCTTTACCAGAATGGAATGCATTAAGTTTTTATGTCTTGCTCCATCTCTGTTTTTTTAGCACCTGTGCCATGTATAGGCTGCAGCGGTGACATTCCTTGTCTTTGAGTCACTGTTGTCCAGGTGTCGGCAGCGTAACATACTGTACTGTTCACCTCTCTTTACAGCAGGGGGGTGGCCCATCTGTTTGCTGAGTGTTTCTGTGATATCACCTGCAGAGCTTGTTTGCTTTTATTATGATAAAATAGCCAGAGTGTACAGCTGCGCTTAAGCAACTGTCTTTGATGCAGTAATTCTATCCCTGGATCTCTGCTGCGACTACAGAGCCTGGTGTGTGAAAAGGGGCCACCTGTGTTGTGTGAGATGGGTGGAACAGAGCAAGTGGGTCTGGGGTTTGTAGTCCAGGACTGTGGTCTGTTGGATGGGGGTGGGGAGGACATACTGCTGGTTTGTGTCACACGCTTTATGTGGCCAGATGGCTCATGACATGTAGTCGATTTGGGCTCGGGAGAATGGTGTTGGACCAGGGGAATAAGGAGTGTGTGTGTGTGTGTGTGTGTGTGTGTGTGTGTGTGAGTGAGAGAGAGAGAGATGGAGCGGGTTGGAAGAGGTGTTTTGGGAGTTTGCCCATAAGGATGAGAACCTCTCTAAGAGATCTCATTTCTGTACCACTTTCTCTGCCTCTTTCCCCATTCATCTGCTTTCTCCCTCTCGAATGCTGTGACCAAAAAAATTTTTCCGAATGGAAAGAACCAAGAGGGAACTGTGGTTTATAACCACACTGTGATTTGAGGCTGCAAACCACTTCCTTCTCTTTGGCCCGTGGGCCATGGAAGAGGAGTTAGGGGCTGGGTGGTGAGGAGGTATACTGAGCATTTATACCTGAAAAGCAGGACGCAGTGCCATGCCCTCACCTGTCCTGCATGGAGACTCCTTCATCCTAAGCCAATAACAGATGCCACGTATTAGTCACCAGTGCCTTCCCATTTGCATTTCATGGCCCGGTAGTGCTGACACCCTTTCCTCTAACTGTAGAAGAAACTGGGAGGTACAACAAAGAAGCCAGTCAGAAGCCCCTAGGTTGTGTTATCAGACCTGTGAGGGATGCCATGTAAACACACCCTGGGCTCTATTTACCCTCTGCTACTTCCCACTGGAGTTAGCACAGAAACAGTGGGTATGTGTTCCTGGGATGAGATAAAATGGATTTTCTTCAGTCTTTTCTAGGCACGGCCCTCTATTTCGGGTCCCGATTAAACAAAAAAAACAAAAAAAAGTAGAAGAAGAATACTGCTGGGTTGGCACAGAAGTGAAGGGATTTGGTGTAGCCTTGGGGGCATGTTGAGGTCAGAAACAAACCTGGCTTAGACTGTTTTGCCCCCCCGGAGCAACCTGGGGGTGATTCAGATCTTTATATAAGCATTGTTTTGAAAGTTCTGCATTCAACACCTGGAGATGTACACAAACCTATCATTCGGGAGGTCACTGTGTGGGGAACCAGCTCAATAGAATCACTCAGGGATCTGTGCGCACCAGTTAAAACATAACAAAACTTGGTTGCTTTCGGCTTCCCGTTTACCAAATGTGTATTATTCAGTTGACTTGAGCTGAATGAATGGGTGTTTCACATCGCCTTCGACAATCCTTAACATTTTTACGTGAGCCTGGTTTTCTCATATTTTGCAGATCAAAAATATGAAGAATTTAATGGATGAAGTCAGCTTTTTTCTATGTATATTCAACTTCAGTTACAAAAGCAGAATAATCAGAAGGCCACAAGCTAGAGCTGCAATCTGCACATAAAACTTTTAGAGTGTAGTTGATTGTGGAGGCTTCCTGAATCAAGAAATTTGATATATGAGAAGTGTATTTCAGCACTGCACATTCAGTGTCTGTATTTTCTGTCTCTAAGAATGGCTGATTTTTTTTTCTGTAACAGTGTGTCCAATGTTTTGTTATGAAAGCTTCGGATAACTGGTATACAGTGTGTGTTTGTATAAATATACAAGGAGAGATGTACCTGTAGGTACACCTCCATTAGAGCTGACAAAAATCTCTTGTTGACTAAAAAAAGCACCATTCTAAAATTTGCATTCTTTCTTTTTGTCCTGAAATCCTACCTTCAATTTTTTCAGACTCTGTTGTTAATAATGTCTCTGCTTATCGACAGTGTGCACTTCATAGTTTTAATTGTGCTCAGTAATAAACCATAATACTTGTAATAAAAGCAGTTAGTTAAAAATGAGCTATTTTGGTATGTACATTAAATAGGGGCTTTGAACCTTAGACGTGTATGTGAATTAGATCTACAAGCGTTACATACAAGGCATTGTGGTGGGTGATGACATGAGCAACACCAAGTAGTATTCGTTCTCAGCGAATCATTGTAACTGCCCTTTTTTTTTTTCACCAGGAATGAGTTATAAACGTACCTTTTGTGTGTCCAGCGTAGCTCATTAGTTGTGTTGACTCTGTTCAGCATTGAAAATAACACTGAAGTTCTTCTATAGTTTCATGGGGTAGTTTTAGGTTTTATTTAGGATATGAGTCAAAAGTCAAAGTCATCTTTATTGTCATTCTACCTATAGGTGAGTTACACATACAGGAGAACAAAATTCCATTTCTCTTTTGACCTCTGTGCCACACAAAACCTATAGTGCAGTTTGTAAAAAAGATAAATACAACAGACAAGTTCAGAAACAAGACAAGACAGTGCAGTACACAAGCCAGAGTTTGGCAACAATGTATACAACATATAATATACAGAATGGTACAAAAAGATTTACGTAAAATATAAATATAATATAAATACTAAAAAAGGCTACACGGGACATATTATTTAACTGTAAACTAGAACAATTAAACATTGAAGACTAGAGACACTAGACAGCTAGTTACAGTCATTCTGAGGCAGTGAAGTGATAGCAAATGATAAAAGTAGACAACACAGGTTTATTGTCATAATCAGTACACCAGTTAGATGGGACATCTTCTCTCAAGGTTGGGATTGAAAGGTGGATGGGTTGAGTTGGTTTGGGCTCAGTTGGGCTGGGTTGGGTTGTGTCTCATTGTGCTGAGTTGGGTTGGGTTCGGTTACGTTTTGTTTAGTTGGATAGTGTTGCATTGCATTGAGTTGGGTTGGGGTTGGGATATGTTGGGCTCAGCTGGGCTGGGTTGGGTTGTGTCTCATTGTGCTGAGTTGGGTTGGGTTCGGTTGCATTTTGTTGGCTTGGGTAGTGTTGCATTGCATTGAGCTGGGTAGTGTTGCATTGGGCTGATTTGAGTTGAGTTTGGATGCTTTGGGTTTGTTTCAACTGGGCTGAGTTGGGTTGGGCTGGTGTGATGGGGCAGGTTAAAGGACATCAGGCAAAATTAAATCTACAGAGTGACTTGCATACCACATCCCATCAGGGTGTTAGCTGTTCATTTTGCTGTACAATAGCTGTTATCACGGGTAATTAGGCATCATGGTGTAAGAGAACCCTGTTGTTTATCCCTCTTGCCTGTCACACAGTCATCAGAGCACGTGGAAAGTGACTGGGGGGAGATGTTAGTCTCCCTCAGTTGAGACGTGGGAACTTGCAGCACAGTCATGGTTGATTATGAGGAAGTGGTCTCCATTCTGCCATAAAAATTTAAATTTAAAAATGGCTTTTGTCCCAGTCTTCCACATTAGATCATTAAAACTCCACATGTTAGTTGTGTTTCTCTTCTAACTGTAAGAATCCCTGCTGTATAGCTACTGTTGTAACGGGAAGATTGCAATATTTAATTGCGTGTATGTATGCAAGAGCCTCTGTTGTGATATTCTCTAGTATTTCTCTCAGAGGTTGTACGTGGGGAATACCAGACTCAAACAATCGCAGCAGTGTTTGTTCTTCTTGTAAATGAGAGCTTTGTTTGAAGAAAGCCTTGTAAAATATCCTAAAGAAGGAACAGGGGTGGGATATTTCTTTTGGAGCGAGAGGAAACAGAAAGGGGAATTGGAGTGTAACAGAGAGAGAGAGAGAGAAAGAGTCAGCGAGCGAGAAAAGGGGAGGAAAAGGGAGGCTGGGGGGTGGGCTGGCGTTCTTAAAAAGCTGTGGTCAGATCTCAAATTTAAAAAAGAGAGAGAGGGGAGGAAAAAAATAGAGAGCGAGGAGGGAAAATGCACCGCAGCGAAGCAAACGGCAAAGCGTTGTGCGGCAGCCAGGAGTGCCATCACGCACGCTGAGACCACCACTCGCTAGGGCACTTTTATTTATTTTATTATATTTTTTCTCATGGGTTCTCACTCGACCTCCCTTTCCTGAACCTCTGCTTCTCTTCCCTCGTGCCGCGCAAAAGACTGAAGGAGAACGGCCGCAGTCTATGCTGTCGCTGGAGCCAAGTGAAGAGAAAGGCTGAAAGACGTGTATATTTTTTTTAATTTTAATTGTATTTTTTTCCCACTGAAGTCGGGCTGAGGGGGACCATTGCCGCAGGAGGGTTTGCCATTTTTCCCAGGACATTAAAACAAGGAGAACAAAAGCCCCCCTCCTGACCTGTTTCCCTCCACACATGGGGGTCCGTGGGCTTTTTTCGTTCTTGTCCTCCTCCTCATCCTCCTCCTCCTCCTCCTCCTCACAGGGGTATTCCGTCTAAAGATGGTGCTGCCGGGGGCAACGCACGAGCTCGATTGGAGACATCTTCTCTAGCCAACCGGAGCGAGACTGAGGGCAAGAGAAGAGCACCGAGGGGGAGGGAGGGAGTGGGGGGGGGCATAGTGACATAGGGGGTGGGGGATACCCTCAGGATATACTCTGAGAATCTTCTTTTCTCCTCTTTTTTCCTTTTTATTGTCTTTTTTGGCTGCCATGTGTAGTCCTTAATCAGAAGAATGTGGAGACAAAATTTTCCAGGCAAGGAGCACGTTTCCTGTTTTCTGTTCTGTTTGTCTAATAAAGTGTGGCATGCGGGGGGTGGGGGGGTGGAGGGGCTCTGACAGCTCAATTTTTTTCTGAATAGAAGGATTTGGGGCTGGCAGGCGGGTAGGTGGGGAGCTGTCGAGTGGATAAGTGGTTGAAATACTTTTTTAATGCACTTGCAGCTCTACGGCAAAAGCTTTACTGTGAGGTTGGCAAGTAGCCCCCCGCCGCACCTCACCCCCCCCGTGTAAAGTTTGAGCACTGTAACATAGGCAACGCAGATTAACGGGAATTACAGCCGCTGTCCATCGCTGCTGTGGACGCATGCTTTTGTTCCTGCCCCCCGATAGCGTGCGGGAGATGGGGCCACGCTGGGTACGCACAAAGGCCGCCATTTACTGCACAGTTCTCTAATTTTCTTGGCAGGGGAGCTATTGGTGTGTCAGGCAGCTGGGTGGTGACAGGGGTGGGGCAGACGCAGGGAAGACAGGACGCCTTTGTGTTCTGCTGGGGAGGGGGGGATGGGGGGGGGCACTAGGGTTGGTGATGATGGGGTGGGAGAAGGAATGGGGTGTTGTGTGTAGTGGGGTGGAGGCCACCAACAAAAGGAGCTTGTACTTCTTATTGTGTTTTTATTGTGGCAAGTACTGTTCTTTATTTGGCAGAGCTTAAGTGTGTGTGCGTGTGTGTGAGAGAGAGAGAGCGAGAGAGAGAGAGAGAAAAGTTAACCTTCACTGTGTTCTGGACAGTTTAAAGTGTGGGCTGATTTCCAGGAAAACTAAGTGGAAACTCTTGAAGTCAGACACCTTCTTAACTCCCAGATCTGCATGTTGTGGCCCTCTGTTGTGACTGGCTTGATGCAATTGCTTCTGGCACCCAGCCAAGCTCGCGTGCGCACGTGTCTGCGAGCGTGACCACATGTCAGCCTGCGGGCTGCTGCCTTTCTTCCCGGAACCTTCACTCTGTGTTTCAAACCCGATCGGACCAGCAGCGCCAGGGGCAACATCATCCTTTGACTGTGGCTTCCGTAGCTTGGGTGTTGCCAGGCAACCGGAGCCAGCTGTTGATCGCCAGCCTGAGCTCTCCCCTCTCCGGCTCTAGGCCGCCTGTTGGCTGGAGTAAAGAAAACAGTTTTGACAAAACCTCCATTTCGACCGCTGCAGAGCGTGACATCACTGTGCGGTGGAAATATTTCACCATTCCCCCCCCCCACTTCCTTTTGTTTTTCAGAGTTTTATTGTTGGCTGGGCCACGAGACTATCACGGACACTGCATAATTGACTGTGGTTGGGGGGCGTGATAGGGTGTTCTAAAATCAGGATTTCTTTTTCTGCTGTCTTGTTGTGCCAGGCATGGGTGTCGAGTATAAAATTAAGTATTGGGGGTAGGGGCAGAATGTAATAAGTGATCATTTTTCAGCCTCAGTTTCAAAATCCCACATTTCTGCACCCACGCAGTCCATGATGACACTAAAAGAAAAGGATGAATTACTCAATATTGTTTTGGAATATCATCCCATAATGATACAGGATGAAATTATGCAGTTTTTCCCAACCTGGTTCCAATTCAAGCATTTTATAAATATTATAACTGTTTATTTATTTATATTAAGACCCATCTTTGAGATTTAATTTAGCATTCCATGATCCTAATCAAGCTTCCTTGATCAGACTTGATCAATCTTGATCAAAAACAGGAGGCTGCCAGGACCCCATGGGCTTTGATCATTATGCAAATTAGAAATTCAGTAGGGTTTGTCACACTTCATAGGTGCTGTAAGGTAGTTTTTACCAGTAAAGCACCATTTTCGAATAGTTCATTCGTAGCTCTTTGTTACTACAGTATTCACTTGCATGTGGTAGTTCCAGCAAAATATCCACATGCTGATCACCACTAGCTGGGAAGTATTACTTCCAGTATTACTTAATTGTCAAGGTTTGTTTTTCTCAACATTCTAAAAACTGTTATTGAATATTAACCTTATTATTATTATTATTATTATTATTACTTTTGGGACAAGCGGTTTCAGACAATGTGTGTGTGTGTGTGTATTTAAATACAGCAGGGTATTCTTGTTGCAGTAATCTTAGGGTTAATACCTTTCTCAAGGGAACTGGATGTACATCTAGTAGGAGCTGGATGCAACAGTTCAGTTAGGTATCCAAGAGATGAAAACAGTTCCTAGTTTTGTTTCCTCATTTTTAATTGTCTTTGTTGAATCGTTAAATAAAATAACTAATTTACCACTCAGCCCAAGATAAAATTTTATTTGAAAAGTGATCTGGATTTTTCCAGTGTGGAGAAAAAAAGGTATGGGGTGGAAAAATAAGAAACATTCCAGTAATAAGCCAACATGAGCAGCTCTGCGAGTGTAATGATACTGCTGAAGAGCACGTCAACTCTCCAGACTCTTCGAGGGAAGGATGCATGGAAGGGCTACACAACAACAGCTGGCCCAGGTCTTCTTTAGTCCACCTTTTTTTTTCTCCAAGCAGAGCAGTGGGCAGTGTAGCACCGTTACACCAGTGCATTGAATTAGCAGAGTTTGAGCCACAGCAATTGCCCCTTACCCATCAACACATCTCTGAAGAAATCATATTGACTCAGTATGTCAGTGAGCAGTGGTACATTTCTGAGCCATATCTAACTGGTGGCATTGTACTGAGTATCCAGTTAATCAAAACTGGAAGCCAGGGAGGTATTTATTGAATCTACTTTTACATACCTTGAGTTGTATGTGGCTTTGGAGAAAAATTAATAACAGTGACTATTTCACCAAGCAACACGGCTACTGCATAGCAAGGGCAGCAGGGGACATAGTGATTATAGCTGTCACCTTTGGACTTGAAAGATGAAGGTTTCAATCCCATGTCCTACTGTAATGCCCTTGATGAAGGGGCCTTGATCACTTTCCCTGAATTGCTTTAGTAAATATGACCAAGTTATATACATAGGTAAATAATTGCACATAGCGTGGTGTCTTTAGAGAAAAATATCCTCAAAATTATTAAATGCAAGTACAGCCCCCGTTAGCCAGCTAACTTTGATGAGCGTGGTAGTTGAAGTGGACTTTCCAAAAAGACGTATAGTAAAAGGAAAGGATTAAAATCTAATCCCATGCACAAAACTACAAGACAAGGCTCTTCTCTGTGAAGTGAGGAAGTTATCATAGAGAGCTTGTGTGTAGCTCTATCTTCCACATCCTGGAGGCAGCTTTCGGGTCAGGTCAGGTGGCCTACTTTGGAAATGGCAAGAGGGTGTAGGAGTTATTCCCAGGCTCTCGGATTTGTCAGAACCAGGAATGCTGATGGTATAAGTGACACAAGCCAGACACTCAGAAATTCAGGAAGAGCGTTTTAAATTCTTCTGCACATGTGGCAGCATCTGTGTGGTAGGTTTCGTCTGCCGGTCTTCAGACTGCAGCCAACCGCAGGGTGAACAATTGCCAGCTTCTCACAGCTATGCCAGCATGTCCACCATGTCCGCATCGTGAGGCCTGACAAATCTGCCGTGGTGACGTCGATCACCAGCTGTCTGATCTTATTTTCAGTGTGCTTGTGTGGAGTGGGGGCAAACGTCTAAGAATCAGGAACCAGTTTGTTCCTCAGTAGGAGCACAGCCAGAAATCCATTAACCTTGCTGCCAGAGAGCTGCAGTTGAATAGAAGCTCGAGCAAACGAACCGCAGACCCACACAATCCTGCCTTTGCACGGTACTGATATCTCAATCATTGGCTTTGGGAGGAAAGGAATCACTCGGTCACCTTTTGTTAAGTGTGCAGTGTTATTGCGAGGCCACAATGTGACATATACCTTAAGCTTGCGACTCATAGAGAGGAATCATGTGACCTAAGTGGGCCCTGGAACAGGACATTTGATTTGCTCAAAGAGCTTTCTCGAGAATGGAGCCATGCCTCAGGCTTTAGTGTCACCTTCTGATGGTCCTTCATCCACAACCTCGGCTGCACACTAACCAGTTAGTTCTGTTTCCAGTGAACGTGAGGGTTGATCACCTGGAACTGAGAGACAGGCAGCCCAGCCAGCCTGTCCTTGGTAATGGGTGTCCAAGCCCAACGATGGGCACAAGTCCTAGAAGCTTTCACTCACAGATGCGTTCTAGTATCACTGGTTCCTCTCTGGCTTTACTTCTCCAGTTTTTTCTTTCTACCTTGTCCTTAAAAAAAAAAAAAATTATAAGCATTCTGGATACCATGACACATACTGTTCAGAATTTAAAGGTATGTTTTAATTGCACAACATGTGAAAGTAAGGATTAGCATGCATTGCAGCAACCATGCCTTCAAAACTGTAAATGGAAAGGTCAAAACCTTTGAGGGTTTTTTTTTTTAACTGTTCGCTGTTGAGGAGGCTAATTAACCTGCTTCAGTAAGTTATCCAGCCACTTACTGTAAGTGGTTGCAGATGTGAAACTGTGCGTTATGTAGTCCCTGTGGGTGAAAGAGTTTCCTGAGCAACTAAAATGATTTAAGTTAAAGACATCTTTGTTATTGCAAAAGGTGAAAAAGGGTGAGATATCTCCATCAGTGATCTCCATGACAACAGACAGGAGGCAGAGAGCGTATCATGGAGCACATTCACCCTTCGACTGAAGAGACAAAATTTTTCTTTTCCTCTCTTTTTGTTATCTGCTGCGTCTGTCGCTCACCTGTCACTTCGCCTTTCGTTCTGTAATGTTTCACACATTTTAACCCGGCAACCACATTTCCCTCACCCTTCTCATCATGTATGTTTAAAATTTCCAGTAAAACGAGTGATCTCATTTTGCGAGATACCCATCAACGTTATCCCCAAAGGTATGTGCAGATTGTTCTTTGCCTGGTTTACTTGGATCAATGCCCAAAAGTGCCCATCAGTGAGCTCTCTCCACTTAGAGGTCTTGCCATGTCTCTTCTGTTTACTCAAGGAGTCCATTCTTCTCTGTTCCCCTCTGTCTGCTGTTGTTCACTTAGCACTTCTCTTCTCCACCGCATCTGTTTTCTCACCTTCTTCACCACTAATCCTTTTGTTCCCCTGCATACGTTCTCTTTCGTCCCTGTTTCCTCTCCGTCCCGTTTCGCATCCCATGGAAACAAGGATAGACACTTTGAATCCAGTCTTGCTGTTTAAGATCGACTTCTTGCCCTATCCTGGTATTCATTGTCTTTCTACATCCTACGCTCAAGTCTTTGTCCTATTTCAGCATCCTCTTGTTCCCCTCTGAGGTGCCTCTTTGGACCCACGTCTTCTCTTTGTCCACTCCCAACTCTGTCTCCCATCAGCATTAGCAGTAGGAGGGTAGCATGATCCATGTAAACCAAGGTGCTGTCTTGCATTGGTATAAATCAGTGCAACAAGCAGCTGAAACTGCAGTCTTTAACTTGGCAGATGCTTTTCTCCAAAGCGACTTCCATTGAACTCTATGTAGTGTTATCAGCCCACGCACGTTATTCACTGTGGTGACTTACACTGCTAGATACGCTACCTACACTGGATCACTCATCCATACATCAGTGGAACACACTCTCTCTGTCACTCACACACTATGGGTGAACTTGAACATGTCTTTGGACTGTAGGAGGAAACCAGAGCACCTGGAGTAAACCCACGCAGACACAGGGAGAACATGCAAACTCCACACAGACTGAGCGGGGATCAAACTCATGTCCTCTCGTACCACCCAGGCACTGTGAGACAGCAGCGCTACTCGCTGTGCCACCATGCCACCCATAACTCTGACACTGTATGTGATGTAATGCACTGTGGTGGTAAAGCTCATCAATCAGACTGGAACCCGAATATTGACAGCCTCTTACTAAAACATCATGAGATGGTGATAGACTCGAAGAGTGGTATTAAGTGCTAGATTCAGCCGGCGGAGCACTTTGGGGGTCTGGTTTCAGTCCAAAAGTTTGATCCACTAATGTACTGTACATGAAGCCTCTTCCTCTTCTTCTGCCCCTCGTTGCATTAATCTACAGGCTTTGCTTTGTTAGGCATGTATGGCTATTAGAAACTAGTCAGCTGGCACATTTCTCTGTTTTTGCTTCAGTGTCCGGGTTCACGGTGGTTCGGGAGAAGGGGAGTGGTCATAGAGGTTGCTGACCTTTTACTTTCACAGGCCTGCATCAGGCAAAGCGAGCTACCTGGACTACAGAACTTACATGATGGTTAAGAGAAAACAAGTAAAAAATGTTCTCACTTCATGGAGGATATGTATTCCTGAAAATCCCTTCATAAGGTGCATTTTCAAACTGAGATTTCATTCCAAATGGTTTCAGCTGTAAAATTCTTTACACATTCATGAGTTTCAAAATTGGCACAAATTTATGCTAAATCCCTTTAAGATGGACAAAATTACTTACAACAGCTAACAATACTTATCATAACAAACATTGCAAGGCAGTTCCCCTCTGTTAATTACTGTATAATATTGTATTGCTGTTTGCCTGTTGACATTCCACTTTTTCTGAGCTATTTTGTACCGTACACTTAATAAATGCTCATGTACAGAACATACATGCATATTCTACTTAATGTTTATGAATTAACTCAACCTTTAATGAAAAAGAAAACAGAAGATTAAAGACAAAAAGAATCAATGAAAACAATCCATATGAGTTCACATTCACCGAAAAAGTTGACATGGTGTCTCATTGCCCCTGGGCCGTGGAATTGGACATTTGTTCAAATCATTCTTAGTCTGTCTTTGACTTAGTCTGTGTCTTAGTCCTTGTTTGCATAGGTTTCTTCCCAAAGACATGTGATTGATCCAGATTGGTGATTCTAAATGCCCTGTTGTTTACTGTAGCGTATCTTGCATTGTAGGTTACCTTGGATGAAGGTGTCCAGTTTTTACTAGTTAATAATCATTGTAAGTTGCTTTATAGAAAAGTTACTGCTGCATGAATAAGTTTATAAATTTGGTCCTCATAAAAGAGAAAACACCTCATAACTTGAAGCAGAGGTATTAAATTAAACTACTTGTAGAAAAAAATTAATTTTACACTTACACATCTGCAGTGGCTCGCTAGTTGGTATATATTCTAAATATCTGTCTATTGAGTATTAATGTTTCTTTTCTTTTTAAAGTTTAATATAACAGTACCTTTTGCTTATTACTTATTGCTTGTGCTTGTTTGTTTGTTATCAAATTCCCTCCCTGTGCAAAAAAGTGTTGGTTTTTCTGTGTAATGATCTGTGCATCCAGTCTCACCGTTATTGAAGATAGATGTTTTAGCTGTTACTTGTATTTACATGGGAGAAACCAGATTTACTGTAAGTGTCTGGACGTTTGAGAAGAGTGTGTCTGGGAATGTTAGCTCGAGCAATTTTTCCCTCCACTTTGGTAATGCGGCTGAGTGTTAGGATGCGACATAGAGCAGGGGATACACGGTTGCCTGGTAACAACAGGTTGTGGGAGTGCATGTGTGTGTGCAAGAGTGGTCATCCTGGGCCACCGGCCACCTTTCGAAGAGGACGTACAGGCTGAGCTCCAAGAAAGTCCATCTTTTGTCTGTGGATGGTGTTATAGTTTGTAGTGTGGATAGGATCATCTTTTTCTTACATGTAACTGGTTGAACCTTATGATCCTTGATCACAGTCCATCACTGCTGTCCATGTCCCTCTTATTGTTCACCTCCTGAGACTGGTGTTTGTTTCCATCTGGAAGGTGAATCTGCTGAGCTATACTGTATGCCACATTCCTTGTTCTGGGCAAAAAGCCACAATCAGCAGACATGTCTTTGGAATAATATTGTAAGTGATAATACGGGCTAGACATTGGAAGTGCTACTGATTAATTTGTGCAAATGATTGGTTTCTTTCTTCCCTAATATGTTTGGTAATGTAGCCCTATACGTTTTTTAACTGAGCAAGTTGCTCTCTCCCTCCTTCTGCCCACCACAGGCATCCGGCCCCAGATCATGAACGGGCCTATGCACCCGCGACCCCTTGTGGCTCTACTGGATGGGCGCGACTGCACCGTGGAGATGCCCATCCTCAAAGACTTGGCCACAGTGGCCTTCTGTGACGCGCAGTCAACCCAGGAGATCCACGAGAAGGTAGGTGCCGCTTCTTCACTCTCTGTGTGTCAAGAGCCCATAGTTCCACTATAATATATGTATCATCTAATGAGCGGTACGGTGGAACAGCGAGTAGTACTGCTGTCTTCCAGTGCCTGGGTGGTGCAAGTAGATGTGCGTTCGATCTTCGCTCAGTCTGTGTGGAGTTTGCTTGTTTTTCCTGTGTCTGTGTGGGTTTACTCCAGGTGCTCTGGTTTCCTCCCACAGTCCAAAGACATGCTGTTCACCCATAGTGTGTGAGTGACAGAAGGAGTGTGTTCCACTAATGTATGGATGAGCAACCCATTGTAAGTAGTGTATCTAGCATGTAAGTCACCTTGGTGAATAAGGTGTGTGGGTTGATAACACTACATAGAGTTCATTAGAAGTCACTTTGGTCAAAAGCGTCTGCAAAATAAATTTAAATAATAGAGTGAGCACCCAGACAAAACATTATTTCGGAGGTCATCAGAGATTACCTGAAACACACGTATTTGCTCACCCTGAGTCATGGCTGAAACTATGGATCGGTGATATTCTCTCGTATTTTTGAACATTTTATTTATTTAATCATCATTCATTATAAGTATCCATTTATCCAGCTTAATGTCTTTGCTGCCTAGAGCCTACCCTGGAAAGAGGGCACAAAACAGGGTGCAGCCTGCAGCCTGCATGGGGGACCAGTCCATTTTTGAAGAATATTTCTTTTGAATAATGCACGAAAAAAATCAAACAGGCAGAGATCATAACCTCTGTGAACCCTATGCATCTTTGGCCCAAGAAAGCATTTCGGCTCTCAGATTAACTCATTACTTTACCACAGTGGCATCTGGAGATTGTAGAAGCTGCACTTTCTGTGGTCCGCCTAGATTTGCATAGCCGAACCCATTAAAACACAGCGAAACCCAGTCATTAGGGATGTATCAAAATGAAGAAAACTTAAAAATTTATAGTTGCCTTCCCATTTTATATTTCACCTCCCTCCATGCCACTCTCTCTTTAACACGAAACTAATATTAAAGAATATTGGCTTTTATTCTCTTTGCAGTAAAAATAAAGTGGGCTCATTACAGTTTGATTTCAAAGAACAGCTTGCCTTTATCACCTGCATTGTTCTAATAGAGAGGTGCATAATGTGAGGGGAATGTAATTACAGTCCGCTAGCTTGTATTCGTTCTTTATTGCTTTTTATTCGGCAGCCGAGCTGCTCTGAATATATGACAAGAACTCTGAATGCGAGCGATGGTATCATTACAGAAACAGCTCTGATTCCTTTGCCTTATGAAAATACAACCTATGCAGAGCAGCATTTGCATAAAATAATTCTGTCTGAGACCTTGCACTGCATGGCTCTGTGTGTGTGTGTGTGTGTGTGTGTGTTTAACAGGATTGTGTCATGGAATGGTACAGCTAATTTAAATTCCTGTATTCCGCCATTTATGGAAATGCTAGTGGGTGGTGGGTTTGCTGTACTTAAGGGAGGGCTTTTGGATCTCCTTTCAGTCAACAATGCTTCAAAACACATCCAGATGGGCCTAAAAATTGCCTCCCTTGAAGCCTATCAGAAGAGGTTACCTTGAGGCTTTGAGGTTAGGAGCTGCCTAACCTGAGCTCACCAGGTGTGCCTGGTCTTACTGCTGCTGATTACCGCAGTAAAGAAACCGGAAATGACTTTTTACAAGAGGGATGCAAGATCCTTGGCACAGAAGCCTTGCCAGAAGATGCTCTCATCTGTGCTCTGTAGCATGATGGGTTGGACCTAATGCACCCCCTGTGAAGGTGGGGCAGTGAGCCGCTACTCCACTGGGGCCTTATGACATTTGCACAGAGTCCCAGCAGACTCTGAAATACCTGCATTCCGTTGGCCCCTTGCGATCCAAGCACCAACACTTGCTAGTAGTGATGATGATCAGAATTCCACTGTTACAGATCCTTGCAGACTGCTAGAGCAGATCTGTAGGGGCACCTGAGACATCAACAAACAGCGGATAAAATGTAAATGTGGTGAAATTAACATTCGCGAGAACTGTAGGTCTTTTCCTCTTGTTCCGCCTTTTATAAGTTGCTTGTTATTCAAATCCATCTAATCTGAGCCCAAAACCGTTCTCCTGACGCCTGGCGCAGAGAGCAACCCACACAAAGCAGTCTGCATAAATGCATGAATTAAAAGCTCCAGTTGTCTGTCGAACTGACTGAAGACACGGTGGAGGTTGTACTGTAATCAGGGGTAATGAGTTTCTGTGAGGTGGTGGGGAAGGGGTGGCAAGGAGGACAGGGTTCTCACTTCAACCTGGTACAGCGGTGTAAATGCCACTGTTGTAGCCTCACCAGCCAGTTGCACGGGACTAAATGAGCACACCGGAGAGATGAGTTCACACCACAAAGTCCAGCTTTCAGCCAGTGATGCCTGGGGATATGGCTCTCGCTAGTGGGGTTAACAGTGGTGACGATTCTACAGTCCCCACACCGACACCTGGAAAGAGCCCACAAACATCGCAGGAGTAATTGATTTTATTCTGGGAGGGGGATGGCAGTAATCTTTCACTGGGCCCAGAAGTCCTAGCTAGTCTGGAAGAGGTGAGTTTTCAGACCCTTTGTCAGCACCGAGGCCAGGAGAGGTAAGGGATTAGACCCAAGTGGGGGTGCGTTCGTAGGGACAGGGGAAAAACAGAGGTCGTGAACAGGTGTGGGTCTTCGAGGCGCGGACGTCGTTTCCAGGGCAGAGCAAAACTCAGTAACCGGGAGAGCAAGCAGGCGTCAGAAACCAGGAGAGTCAAAAACACAAAACAGGGAACTCGGGACAGGGATAAGAACACTAAATGTCACAAAGCCATGTGGGGAGGCATTTGCAAGATTCCACACCCAGTACCAGGATGGCACTGCCTTTATACCTGACCGGGCTGATTGGTACCAGGTGTTGCCATTGTGCTCTCGGGTGTGGGCGTGACACCCTTTTTAAATGTGGACAGAGATTCAGCAGTTCTGAGGGGGAGGGGGGAGGTTGTTCCACCACAACGGAGCCAAAACCGAGAACCTCAGCGCTTTACCTTTCATGCGTTGGGACCACCAAGCGGGCAGATGCGGAAGAGCATAGCGGTCTGGTTAGGGTGTAGCTTTATCATTGCTTCGGGAAAAAAAGCCTCATGTTTTCCATTAAAGTTGATGTGCCGTTCGGAAACGATTCATCTCCCAAAACATTTCCTTGCGTTAGTCATTGTTCACACAAAGGACGCTTAGCCAGTAACTCCCGCCTTTGGCGATAAATGGGCAAAATGAAATTAATGTGCTGGTCGAGCTTTTACCTCGAGTTAGGGATTCCAGGGCCTCGTCAGTGATAAAATCTTTATGGAAATTCACAACTAATCTGGCAGACACAGCTAATACAGTTAGCTGGAGGTGAATATAAAGCTATTATTTACTCTGAGTGCTTGATGAGACTTGGTAGCATGTGGGTTTCTTGATCCCCATCAGTCTGCTGTATGGCTTTCGCTATTAGTGTTCAGCACTATGTGAACACAGCTGGAATTTGATTGTTTTAATATCTCCAAAGCCTGTGTGCTCTAAGATGTTGTGAAGCTCTTTTTGGAGAACAGATTGAGGTTTTGGGATTGTTCAGTGGTAACCAGACGTCCTGTGTCTCCCCCAGGTGCTGAACGAGGCTGTGGGTGCCATGATGTACCACACCATCACCCTGACCCGCGAGGACCTGGAGAAGTTCAAGGCCCTGAGGATCATCATTCGTATCGGCAGCGGCTATGACAACATCGACATCAAGGCCGCCGGCGAGCTGGGTAGGAGGACTAATATCTGCTGGATGATCAAGCAGAGTTGTTGGGCAAGGGTAGAGGTGGTATAAGGGGGCACATGGCAGGGATCCTTTAGAGTGTTCTAGTTTACTGTGCCATTTATCTTTTAAGGACTATTGGGAAGGAGCTTGTTGTGTTTACGTAATCTTCACCCCCCCGCTCTGTCAAAGGGATCGCCGTGTGTAACATCCCCTCAGCAGCAGTGGAGGAGACGGCCGACTCCACAATGTGCCACATACTCAACCTGTACCGACGGAACACCTGGCTGTACCAGGCGTTGCGGGAGGGAACACGTGTGCAAAGTGTGGAGCAGATTCGCGAGGTGGCATCTGGAGCAGCCCGCATCCGTGGGGAGACCCTAGGCCTCATAGGCTTTGGTGAGGACAGCTTTGAGACCGATGACCCACACACCGGGGGTGTCCGAACAAAAGCACAGCTCCTCATGTGTACGAGCAGAACAATGAGAACTCAGTAGGTAGCAGGGGTATAACAAAGGGTATTTAACATTATAATAAACACTGTATTTCTTCATGATCAACTATTCAAGTACATAAGATTCGCAGTACCTGGCTGCTCATTATCTTCTTCATTCTGGCGGTAAGGGCGTATTTCATTTTTTCCACGTGCTTTCTGCATTTTTCTACATTTTATTGAATAAATAATCACTTAGTGGAATCTTTTTATGTACGGTTTGTCACTTTAAGTTAGATTTACCGCATCCTGATTTATAAAACCATAATTGGATAACACTGTGCGCTAAGGTGCTTCATTCCCATACATATCATATCATAAGATGGCAGTTTTCTCTTTTGATGTTCAGGTAACACCTGTTTTTGTTGTGTTTTGATGGAAATGCATTCGTATAAATAGCATGGATAATTAATCACTAACTAGACTAATTAAGTTGGGAGAAGGAGTTAGCATGAAAACGAGCAGACACATGGCCCTTTAGGAATTGAGTTGATGCATTCTCGCTCTTGTCCTTTCCCTCTCTTTTCTTCTCCATCAGTATATTAAAGTAATCTTTTTTTTTTTAAATTTAATTTTTTTCCACCCCTCTCTCTTTGCTAATGCTTTTCGCAATGTGCGGCTGCCCATCTTTCTGATGATGTCTTTCCTGTTTTTCTTTTTCGGTTTTACGTTCCCCTTTTTGAAAAAAAAAAAAAAAAAGCATACCTCTTTATTTCAAATAAAAACACTTTCATTAAAAGTCAGTGTGCTTTCTCTCTCACACTGAGCCTCAGCCCCCCGGCAACAGAAATACTAGTGGTTTTGCAAAACAATAATAACTATTATTGAAGTGTTAAAATGGACATGTGGGCGGAGAGTTGTCAGATGGACCCTGCTAAAAAACCAGATTAAACTGGTTTTATCAAAAACACGTTAGAGGGCAGCAGATGCCTTTGGCTTGCAGTTACTCGTGACATTTGTCCACCCCGTATTTGCTTTTTCCCTCCTTGCATTGTTCTAACATGCAGATCAAGGACTTGAGAGATCATGCATTTGCAAAGATTAATCAGCGCAATCCTAAAGATCCAATAAGATCTTCTCGTGAGCATACTGTATACCTATAGTTAAATTATTATTATTATTATTATTATTATTATTATTATTAAAATGTGTTGGCATCAACCTTCCTTTCTGCTTTCCGTCGATATATCTCGTATGAGACAGCCAGCTAAGCTCCACTGGTGTAGTGTATCCATATCCTCAGTCGCTCCTACTTAAAACTCCACTTATCTGCAGCATGTTGCTGAAGCTGTCAACAGGAAAACAGGAGCACTGTGTGAGGGGATTGGGTGTGCGTCGGAATGGTGTGTAAACAGTACGGCTGAGGTTCTTGAAACCCCCGAAAAAAACATTTCACTTGCTGCCAAGTAGAAAAAAACATCCACGCGTCTGGAGAAGCATAGAGCGAGACTGAAATTGCTTTTTCCCCTGAATTGACTCTCTCTCACAGGAACCTGTCAAGCTGAATTGACATCATGGTTTCACTGAATTTTTTTCCTCTGATTTTTGCCGGTCTGAGACTAGTTACGTGCGCAGAGATCACTGATCTCTCTCTGACAGATCTGGGAATTTGATGAGTAATTGATTGTCTGCGCTGAGCAGAATCCATCAGCCCTGCTGTAACTCCAGCCAATTCTTTCTTACTGACACCTTGCTGCTCTTAAGCCCCTAAAGCTGCAGTTATACACTCCAGAACTGTAGATACATTTGCACCTCGCCTTACTAACACAGCTGGGACCAAAAGTCTGTTCATAACTCAGAATTGTTTGATAATCCACCCAACATGTCAGAATCAATAAAATCTTAAAAATATAGCTTAATCCCTTTATTTATTCACAGGTTTTGTTAAAAGCATCAGATAGAGCTATAGTGAATTTAAAATGCAATGTAAGACTACATATTTATTTTTTCATACAATGGTAGGCTTCTAACAGACGTGGAGCTCTGTTTCTTTGGTGGACGGTATCTGTAAAAGTCTTGGATATAGCTATACTGCATAAAAATAAATTGGATGAAATTGCATGAGTACAGTTCTGAGAGGCTGAGCTCCCAAGCCCCTCAGCGCCGTTTTAGTTTCTATTCTCATCCAAATCAGAAACACATGACATCTTCACTCCTCAGCATAGAAATTTTAGGAAATTAAACGAGGAAGAAAATGCAATGGAAAATGAATAAAACGGGAAATGTTGGTATTCTCAAAAAATTCGTAAATCGGATCATAACACGGATACAAGTACAATTGTTATAGCTGTTGAGCCGAGCATCATAAAAATTTACCGACAGCTGGGTTAGGTTGGGCTATGTTCTGCCTCCAGAATGCTGTAGGGTGCAGTGAGTGTGATTTCTGACTTTGAATCCCCAGTAGTGCCCTGGGGCCATACTAAGGCTCGATCTTTCTGTCCGCGCCAGGTCGTTCTGGGCAGGCGGTTGCCGTACGGGCTAAGGTGTTTGGCTTCAACGTGATCTTCTACGACCCATACCTGCAGGATGGGCTTGAGCGCTCGCTGGGCGTTCAACGCGTCTACACCCTACAGGACCTGCTCTACCAGAGTGACTGTGTGTCACTGCACTGCAACCTCAATGAACACAACCACCACCTGATCAACGACTTCACCATCAAGCAGGTAAGGAATCAGGGTGGCGGACTGAGGGCCACCTTTACTCACGATTCTTTACCCCACATCTGCTCCAGAAATTTTCTGGAACTTGTTGCACTCACAGGCCTCCAGTCTACCTCCACCTAGCTTGACCACCAGGAAGCAATGTTCTGACACACTTAATCCTCAGGATTCTTGTGGCTGATTTCCCAACTCTTACCTGAGTCATGTAAGACAACCAGAATAAGGGCATCTCCTTGTAAACCTTCTCTCTATTCTGCTAGTTAAGCCTCAGAATTGTGGTTGTAAATTAAACCAGTTTAAATGTTCATTGCAGTGGAAAGTTTTGGAAGTGACTGTAGGTCTCTGGGTCTAAAGCCAAGCTTTCGGACGAGCAAATAAGATGTATTGCCATCCCCAGAGCTTTCTGGATCCTACGGTTCCGTTAAATGTAGAATTAAGGATTTGCTTTCGTCTATCTTGAAACACTTCTGTTTACCAGGATCCTGTAGCACCTCTGCCTTATTACAGAATGTTGGAGATGCAGGATATATTTTCAGCATGTGTTTGTGACACTAGAAACATATTTAATTTTTCCCTTGTTCCACTCTGTAAGAGATTTTTTCTATACCTGACCTGCTTAAACTTGCATTTATTTTTCAAGTTGGACATTTAATTGGTTTAGATATAGTACCACTCTAGTAGTATGACAGATCAGCAGGGTCTCACCAGAGGCCTTCAAACAAGATTTTAATTCTTCATGTCCAAACGGTGGTACTTGAACAGGGGCAGCTTACCCTGTATTTCTAGCTCCCTGATCCCCTTTCCAGCACACAGTGTTTCAGGACATGTCCCTCTTCCCTCAGATGCGGCAAGGGGCCTTCCTGGTGAACACAGCACGAGGCGGCCTGGTGGACGAGAAGGCCCTAGCCCAGGCTCTGAAGGAAGGCCGGATACGGGGAGCGGCCCTCGACGTACACGAGTCAGAGCCATTCAGGTGGGAACCAACAGCCTTCCATCATGAGTTGGGTTTCTGCTGCTCCGACCCTCCAAAATTACAGTCATGGGCAGAATAAAGCCCATATAAATGCTCAGAACAAACTGGTAGTACACCAGCTCTTAGTATTACAAAACAGTCTCATTACGAATTGTTTTGAATACAAAATATAAAAATGTCAATTTATTTATTTATTTATTTATTTATTTATTTTATTTTTTTTTTTTTTTAAATCTGGGGGGCGCGGTGGGGCAGTGGGTTGGACTGGGTCCTGCTCGCGGGTGGGTTTGGGGTTCGAGTCCCGCTTGGGGTGCCTTGCGACAGACTGATGCCCTGTCCTGGGTGTGTCCCCTCCCCCTCCGGCCTTACGTCCTGTGTTGCCAGGTTAGGCTCTGGCTCCCCGTGACCCCGTGTGGGACAAGCTGTTCGGACAATGATGTGACATGACATCTGCATTGTCAACCTTTTTTGTGACGTAGTGAAAGTAACGTGTGAGTGAAGCACAAAACAAACAGATTTCCGGCGTCAGTTACGTTCATGAACTGAGGAGCCAATGTACTATATTGAGTTGACAGACCTGCAGTGGTTTTTCTTTTTCCATTACCCTTGAATTTTTACCCAGTAAAACCGCTTTTGTAGCCCCTCTGTGAGGTGAGATTATAGATTTGCTTTGACTGATGTGAGACCGAAACTGTAGCAGCAGCTGGCAAGCACAGAAATCTTCCGCCAGCAGTGAGAACAGCAGGCAAGCGGGCCATCGTCCGCCTTTTGCTACTGTTTTATATCTGTTCCTGAGGTTCAAATGGCATGGGCAACCAAGTCTGGTGAGGAGAAGGTTGAGGAAGACACAATGCAATAAAAAAAAAATTGTTTTAGATATAGGTACATAGTGCTGGCACCTCACAGTGTCTGGGTGCTGCGAGAGAAGGGTGCTCTGGTTTCCTCCCACAGTTCAAAGACAAGCGGTTCAGGTGGACTGATCGCTCTAAATTGCCCTGAGTGTGTCAGCGGGTGTGTGTGGCTACCCAGCAATGTGCTGGCATCCCATTTGGGATGTACCCCCCCAGTCTTGTGCTCAGTGCTTACAGGAAAGGTTTTGGTTCACCATGATCCTGCTCAGGCTAAGTGGTTACTGACACTGGATGTATAAATATAGATGTCATCCTGTTTTTAGTACAACGTAGTAGCATATTTAGGTACCTAATTTGAAAATAATGTTAAGTCAAGGAGACCCTTCAAAAAATGACATCGTGTCCAGTGTGGACCCCATCCAGCCTTGTGTCCTATATCTATAGATCTATACAGACCAGAAGGAAAAGTAAAAGAAAGACACAATGAAAAATAAGATCTGAATTTATAAATAAGTTCTTTTTAAGCTATTTTTTTATGATACACCATATGTGACATTACGTAGATACAAATTTATACTTTAAAAACTGAAAATGGACTGACAACTCATTAAGGGAACAAATAAATACTATTTACAGAACAGACCAACAGTTTCAAAGACATGGGGCAGCATTTTTTAAAATAAAATGATGATGATGATGATTATTATTATTATTATTATTATTATTATCTTTGCCAAGGGGGAGTATGGTGGTGGAGCAGGTTTGGCCGGAGCCTGCTCTGTGGTGGATCTGGGGTTCGGGTCCTGCTTGGGGTGCCTTGTGGCGGGCTGGCGTTCCATCCGGGGTGTGTCTCCTCCCCCTCCAGCCTTATGCCCTGTGTTGCCGGGTCAGGCTCCGGCTCGCCGCAACCCTGCTCAGGACAAGTGGTTGTAGATATTTTGTTTGTGACCTTTGCCAAGATTACATTTTCCCATTTTTTCTGCAAAACTGGACACCTCAGACGATTGCCTTAGGTTCGCCTAATTATAACACCAACCCCGCGTCTTCTATGTTTTTCTTCCCTCTTGCTCCTTCTCTCTCTTTCTCCTCTTCAAAGTTTTTCCCAGGGCCCTCTGAAGGATGCGCCCAACCTCATCTGTACCCCACACACAGCCTGGTACAGCGAGCAGGCCTCCCTGGAGATGAGAGAGGCGGCAGCCACTGAGGTCCGGAGAGCAATCACAGGTGGGCTGATGGGGGGTTCACCTCGATGCTGATGGGTCAGGATGGCATCAGGCCTGTACCCAGAACATTCCTGTTCAAAGTCATGCAAGTACACGACTGTGTGTACTGTTTTACTGCAGTGTAGTTTTCACCGAAAGGTATTCATGCTAAAATCACTAGCTGCAGGTAGTGTAGTGGTTAGAGCTGCTGTGGATCCGAGGGTTGTGGGTTTGAATCCCACATCCAGCTGTAGTACCCTTAAGCAGGGTACTTATCCTAAACTGCTCCACTAAAATTGCCCATCTGGAAAAGTAGCTGTAGGCACTTGAGTGTTGTAAGTCGTTTTGGAAAAAAGTGTCAGCTAAAGAAATAAATGTAAATTAATAAAATTGCATATCTAATATACAAAATGAGAAAATAAGCTGTCGGTCACAAAAATATAAAGGTAAATAATGATTTAAAAACTTGACATATGCCATTAAAAACAATTATACCTTCATGACCAGTTTGTTCTACAGAACATGAATGATGTTCATGTCATTTGGTGCAAAAAATGCTGTTTATATCACTATAAAATTGAAGCTCTTTATTCCCGTCTAAGCAGCATTTTTGTACACCTCACATTTTCACGTTTATTCGTTTAGCTTTTTTCCAATGCGGCAATGTTAAGCTACTTACAGTGATTTACCCATTTTTATAGCTGGGTAATTTTTATAGAAGCAACTGAGGATAAGTACCGGGATCAGGGGTATTACAGCAGGAGGTGGGATTGAAACCTGAGTCTTTTGAGTCCAAGGCAACAGCTCCAACCGCCACATCACCTGCTGCCCCATATAAAATTATATATTTTAAAAAATCTAACACACATTAATCTGAGCCAGAAAGGGTGTGAAATGTTTGATACCAGGTCACATGTCCATTTCACTAAGTAAACAGTGGAGAGAATATGTGTCTTTTGTTTCCATACCAAAGAATTGAAGTCAAACGTCAAAAGAGCAGTGAGGTTTTTTTGTACGGAATTTTTAATTTGAGACTTTTTTTTGGGGTGGCACAGCGAGTAGTGCTGGTGCTGTGAGAGGATGTGGGTTCGATCCTTGCTCAGTCTGTGTTGAGTTTGCATGTTCTCCCCATGTCTGTGTGGGCTTCCTCCAGGTGCTCTGGTTGTGGGAGGAAACCAGAGCACCTGGAAGAAGCCCACTGTTCAGGTTCACCTATAGTGTGTGAGTGACAGAGAGAGAGTGTGTTCCACTGATGTATAGATGAGTGACCCAGTGTAAGTGGTGTATCTAGCAGTGTAAGTCACCTCGGTGAATAAGGTGGGTGGGCTGATAACACTACACAGAGTTCATTGGAAGTCGCTTTGGAGAAAAGTGTCTGCTAAATGAATAAATGTAAATGAGTCCAGTTTATGTTGTTCAGGCTCAGTTTAGTTCTCTTCTGTGCGTTCAGTGCACTTTTTCCTTTCTTTCAGTTACATGGTTTTTTCAAATGTCCCTTTGTGTCATTTCTGTTTGGCATCCAGGTCGCATCCCTGACAGCCTAAGAAACTGTGTCAATAAAGAGTTCTTCGTCACCACCACCCCCTGGTCAGTAATGGACCAGCAAGTTCACCCAGAGCTCAATGGGGCCTACAGGTGAGATGGGCGACATACGTGTCCCGTCGCACATATTCGCTCTTCACAAGGAACGGGGCTGTGAAATTTTTTTACTGTGAATTCAGTGAATGTATTTCAAGGCACAATGTCTATGTTCATACAGTATTTTGAAGAACTGGGAGGTGGGGGGGGGGGGGGGGTCCATTGAAAAAGGGATTTGGCTTAAGGCCACGGGAACTAATGCCTCGGCTACAGCTTTCGATACCTCGGCCACATCCATCACCAACTGGCTTATTAAAGCCAGAACCCGCAGCGTGATTTTCTATCAACTCTAGATGAATATTTTGTTTCCCATAATCACGGCCGTCTTCTCTTCCCTTCAGAGCTGTGGCTGCTATTATTTTTCCATCTCACACATCCCGAGAGAAACGGACGCTATGATGGTCTCTGTTCCTCCTTGTTGACGTTAGGCAGTCTTGATCTCCTCGGTTTCCCGTCCCCAGTGCCTCAAACGGACTGACTGCTTCTCTCACACAGCAGAGCCAACCAAAGCATGCAGGCCATAGCAACTGGGGGTCTCCAAGACAAATTAAATACCTAAATCAGAACCAGGTAAATACTTTGGCCCTTATCCAGGTGGAGCAGAGCTCTTTCGTTGTCTGTCTTTATTGCTGCACTGCTGACCCAACTGCCCTCGACTTCCCCACCCTCAACACCCCCCCCCCCCACTACCCCTCCAACACATGGCACCAACCCCACCTACACCAGCCAATCGGAGAAACAGGCAGCAGGTAGTGCAGCGGTTAGACGGTTAGAGCATCACCCTGCAGATGAAGGACCCAGGTTTTAATCCCACTCCCTGGTGTAGTACTCTTACCCAGTATCGATGTGGAAAAACCCTGCCGTGTAAAGGTTCAAATCACCGTAAGCGGTTTCTTGCACAAGCCTGCACCATACGAATGTAGCAGCTGAATACTAAATAAATAAATGAATAAATAAATCTGAAACACGCAGAGAGAGGACAATAATTCAACGGCAGCAGACTGCGTGTCTTTACGTTGCATCACCGATTCGGTTCTTTGAAATCGCTGCCACGTCCCAGCGCTCGCGGGTCTGACCCCTGCCGCGCCGGACCTGCGGACCTTCCGACACGCGCGACGAAGCTGGACGCAGGCCGGAGGCGCAAGACGCCACGAATCCGCGTCTCTGAGACGAGCTGCTTGCGTCCTCGTGAGCACGGAAAGGCTGATTTCTTCTCGATTACGCGCGCGCTTCGGCTGCAGCGTTGGCTGCAGGCGAACGGATGTGCGTTCGTGTGTGTTCTGCTGTCCTGTCGAGTGCTTGTGTGCTCAGTGCCCAGTTAAGATCGCGAAGACGTGCCGGAGATGGCGACGTCCTCGCCGACGCTGAGATGCTTTAAGTCCGAAAACCGTTCTCCGTGCACGGTGTTGCAGCCCGATGCTTCTCCTTCGTAGTCGAAGTGTTGCAAGGGGTCCGGAGCTGAACGCAGGTTATATAACGAACGCGCTGATGAAACTCTTCTCTGCTGCCAAATTCGAATGGCATCTTTGCGCGGAGTCTACGCTGCAGACAGCAATTACAGCATCCTCAAGCGGCAGAGCCGGTGCCAAGATCTCTTAGTACTCTCGCTGTTTAATGCAAGTAGGCCGGAGAAGCATGGAAATGTTATTAAACGTGTGAAAGCGTTCTCGTGTGATACGTACAGGCGAGTCCCGGACCGAGCGCTGGAATGTAACGCGATCTTCTGCAAATGGCAGGTCTGTTCGGGACTCTCTGCAGGGTGCCGATTGGCCCCCGTGCCCATCGCTCGGGAAGTGGGCGGTCCCTGATTGGGTGTCCTGAAAGACCAGCCTTCCGCCGTGAGTGATGCCCGAGTGACCGGTGTCCTTCTCTGCAGGTACCCTCCGGGTGTGGTGGGCGTGGCACCAGGAGGGATCCCCGGGACGATGGAGGGCATGATGCCAGGGGGGCTGCCCATCGCCCACACCCTGCCCGCCGGCACACACCCCTCACAGACGCCCTCGCCCAACCAGCCCGCCAAGCACGGCGACACCAGAGAGCACCTGACCGAGCAATAGCACTAGACCAGGAGCGTTCATACCGACACTCGACCGGGACCAAGGGGCCGTGAACCGTAGCCCCTCTGCCTCTCAGCACTGGGAACCGCAACATGTTCCACGGATTTGTACTCTTCGTTTTGTTACGTTTTATTCCTCCCTTTTTTTGATTCAGTGTTTTTTCTTTTTTTTTTTTTTTTCTGGAAATATCCCGTTTTTCTCGGACCTGTCGACAGCGCCCGGGCGAGCAAGGCTGCTGCGTGATTCGCTGGGATACTGCCCCGCCCACTGCCCGCCTTGTGGGAGGGCCTTGCTTCCTGCCCCCCCCCCCCCCCCCCCACACCACATTGGAGTGCTCAGAAGAACAATGACATCATTCCTTTCTGACCACGCCCCCATTTCCAGCTTCTGCTCCGCCCCCAACCCCCCCACCCACCTTCAGTTCAGTTTCGCATCTGTGTTTTCCCCCTTTATTTTGTACATTTTATTCACCGAAACCCCAAAGTGAATGTCTGTCTCTTGTTTTTCAGTGTGGGAAAAAAAAAAAAAAAAAACTAAAAAAAGATTATTAAATGAAAATAATTATATATATATATATATATATATATATATATATTTATCAAACAACACAAAAAAGGAAAAGAAGATTGCTCCCAGCGCCGCAATCTACAGCGTGAACTTTAACCCTTTCCTGGACACATTCGTTTGCCATTGATAATCAGCAGGAGGTTGCAAGAAACACCGCCATCTAGGACCTGTAATGAAACGCTGAGCTCAGAAAACACATATTTTAGATGAGATTGCTGTCGGGAAAAATAGTCTGCTGCATTCTGAAAAAAGAACTCGTTTTGTATAATGTTTTTTTTTTTTTTTAACCGTTTTATTTTGTTGATTCTGACACTGAAGAAAGAGCAGCTTGGGCCTTTTGGGGCTTCTTTGGAGACTCTTCATTCACTGTGATTTTACAGTGGAGGCGGGAGGGGCGTTGTGGAAATGTTGAACTGGTCTGGAAGCAGCCCGGTAACAAGGAAGATCGGGGCACACGATCACGCACGATCCGAAATATGCCCATCCCTCCGCGGTAAATTTGGCAGCCCCTTACCATAGTGGGAGTGCCAAGATCCAGAGAACAAGTCTGAAACCTAGGGGGCTGTGCGGGATCCGAACTGGAAGGGACACTGGTCTGCTGCGGGGCATTCTGCCTCTCTCTCTCTCTCTCTCTCTCTCTCTCTCTCTCTCACACACACACACACACACACACACACACCCCCCCCCCAACTGACATGAGCAGAATGTGCACTAGGCGGGGAATCCATTGAAACCCTTGGAGAACACGCAGACTCCGCAAAGAGAGCTGAGTTTACCACCCTGGATCTGCAAGGCCTCGCTGATCCGAAACATTTTCGTCACATGTGGTCAGAGTGCGAAAATGCAATTCGGTATCATCTACGGAATTTGCGACCTCGTATGCTGTATTTCCTTCAGTGTTGCGTTTCATTCTGGTGACAGTGTGTGTATTTCACGATTGTCGGCAAAGGATGTCTTTTTGTTCAAAAGACCAAAGTATAAACCTTTTTCCAAGGAGCTTGCGGAGCAGGAAAGTCATAGCTTTTCATCAACTTTCGAGCATCTGTATTCTATATTTGGGATATTCTTGGCCTAGTTTTTTTTTTTTTTTCTTCCAAAGTAGGTTAAAAAGATAAACGTAGGAGTTCTAGTATGTTGCTTTTGATGTTTGATTATTTTTTCCATATATCACTCTTCTTCGGAAATATTTCAACCTGTTAGACAGGAAAGAGTTAAAGTTCATTTCTTAACTGACTCAGGAAAACGCCTTTTTTGCAGAAATTCCCCCCCCCCCCCCCCCCGAAAAAAATTTAGTCCGCAAAAGAAAAAAAAAAAAAAAGTCTCAATATTTTTTTCCTCCCCACCTCCTCTGTCTTGTGGTATTTTTACATAACAAAAAATCCTATATTTTTTTGGTGTTCATTTTTTTCTTCCCCTTTTCCCCCCAGAGTCACGTTAGATTTGTGTCACCTACTTAAATGTTCTTATGACCATAGTCTTTTTTTTTTTTTTTTTTTTTTTCCGTGAGCCGCCCTTTCTTTCTGTTCTCATCACCCATGTGAAGGTCTTGGAGGCACTGTGTGCTCCTGAGCAATAGCAAACCCGTCTAGAGTCCCAGTGATAGCGAACTGAAGGCCGCCAGTGGTTTGTTTGGTTTTTAGTGTGAGTATTTGTATTTGTTTCTTGTACAAGGTGAACATTTAGCAATTGGTGCAGTTCCAATAAAAATACAGCTCTGAAATTGTATTCGCTGCTTTATCGGTGTCTTTGTGCCGCTTCTATGCTCTGGCTTTGTCTTCAAACGCATAAGGATCGTAGGAGCTTTTGCTCATATGCGTCGGCTCTGACTTTAAAATTGAGAGTCTCTTCAATGTAGCTTTCTGCGTGTGCCATGTCACGGTCATTACGCATACTCTTGAACATAGCTCTGATGTTGCTTTAGGTGTCTCATTTATGACTCAACCAGCAGAGGAAATATCATTAGGGTGATGACTAGGTGACCTTATGGCATTTCATTTATATTTGGTTATGAATATTTCCCACAAGAGGGCGCTGTTTCGCAGGAGTTCAGGTGTGAGAGTTATAAATTTTAAGTTGTGTTGTAAAGACATGTTGGAGAAAAATAATTAACAGGTAAGTAATAAATTCATACTGTGTGTCATGTTTTTCTCAGTTATATGTATTTTTTTAAAAACACAGCATAGCACTTAAGGACAGATTTGCCACCTAATGATGGCCAGTTAAGTAAAAATCCTCCTCCTGCTGTATTACCCTTGATTCATGAATTGCTGCAGTAAAAAATTACCCTGCTAAATTTATAAATGGGAAATTAATTGCAAGTTGTGCTGCAAAATCATGTCTGAGAAAATAATTAACAGGTAACAAATTCATATTGTATAATGTTTTAGTCATAGTTTAAAAAAATAGGATATCAATTAAGGATAGATTTGTCACCTGAAGATTATTAAGTAATTTTGTATAGTGTGTGAGTGACAGAGAGAGTGTGTTCCACTGCTGTATGGATGAGTGACCCAGTGTAAGTAGTGCATCTAGCGGTGTAGGTCACCATGGTGAATAAGGTGTGTGGGCTGATAACACTACGTAGAGTTCATTGGAAGTTGCTTTGGAGAAAAGCATCTGCTAAATAAATAAATGTAATTGTAATGTAAATCCAAATCTCACTCTGGGTAAAATCTGTTGCTCTAAAAGAACATGTCAGATAAGCAACAAAACAAATGCCTCCTCATTCAGTGTACAATGTACATTTTACCCATTTACACTGAAAGTTACAATAGAATAGCAGAAGTGCTTTGCTCAAGAGCTTCAACGGCAGGGCCCTTCCAATCACTCTAACATGTTACACCTGCTGCCAAGGTTGCGGTATAAATACTTTCACATATATGTACAAACTCATGAAATGTACAATAAATGTACTTTTGCTTTTATGAGTACATTTATTACATATTTTCATATACTTTTTTTTCTCTTTTAGCTTCTATAATACCCTCTTCCACTTGTTTCCATTACTCTGGTTGTTTGCATGCTCATGTGGTACATATGCACACTATTTATTCCTTTTAAATTCATTGATTCAGCTGATGCTTTTGTCAAAGCGACTTACAATGTTAACCTACTTACAATTATTTAACCATTTATACAGGTAGGTAATTTTACTGGAGCAATTTAGAGTAAGTAAAAGGTTAAGAGTACTGGGGGTGAGATTCAAACCTGCTTTCAGCTGCCCATTTTTACTAACAACTTGTTCTGATCAGGGTGGTGGTGGTGTGGATCCTATCCCAGAATCACTGGGGAGAAGCCTGGGGATGTACACGCTGGACAGGACGCAGGTCTATCATAGAGCGGCCACACAGAGTATTTATATACTTTTAAAACATGGTAACATTGAATCATTTCATTTTCATTTAACTTTGACTGTGCCAGACATAACAATTGCTGCACGGATTTCCATCGTTCTGTAATATTTTTAATAATGAATAAAATTTACATCACATTTTCTAATATCATTAAATCACGGTTTGAACCATACTCAGTGTAGCGGATACTTTTATGAACTTAAGATTCAGAAACAGGCTTTTCTGCTGCATAAAAAGCAGTAAATAAGTAAGTGCTGAGTATGATGGAAAATGGACACACAAATCACCGCATTTTCAGTCCTTTCTTTGAGAGAAATAAAAACAGTGAACACACTTTAAATATGACTTCTCCTATTTTTCCTTTGGTTGAACGTTTGTCATTCAAAGATCAGAATCATTAAAATGCAAAACAAATGAATTTTACTAAATAGTGCAAAATTATTCAAAAAAGTGTAATTTCACTACATGCCAGAAATAAAACCAAACACAGAACAGCGTTGAAGACATGACAGAGAACAAGTGATTATAATTTAATATCAATGCATTATTTGTAATCCCCCCCACACACACACACACACACACACACACACACACACACACACACACACACACACAGAGGAAGCACCAAAATGAAATTTCACACTGAGGTACCAAACTCACGCACAAATAACTTAAAACTTCTTCAAATCAACACCATATTCTGTGCAACGAAAAATTCTTCAGTGTTGAAATCCTGACAAAAGCCACAACAAGACAAAACAAATTAAATGTAGTTGAAGCTTAAAGTGATGCACTAAGAATAAATAAAATAATAATTATAGTAAAATCTTAACCAGTTTGCAAAACAAAGGGTTAAACTGTTGGAAGTGTTGCTAAATGACACTGAATCTTTTGCACATAAATCTTTTCTAGTCAGGCCTGTGTGTGTGTGTTTGTGTGTGTGTGTGTGTGTGTGTGTGTGTGTGTGTGTGTGTACGTACAGACGTGTATGTATATACTGTATATGTACATGTATGTATATATGTGTGTATATATCTATGCACACAGATTTCATATATAAAGTTGCTTTATAAATGTGCAATAATAGCATTAAAAGTAACCATATTAAACATTTTTCCTCTTACACTGAGGAGTCTTTGATCTGAAGATGTGGTGTTGGTTTTTTTCTCCCCCTATAAAAATGGAAGCCAATTCAAGCTCCAAAACAAAGTGAAAAATGTGCTTTTTTAGCCTGTAATAAATCAATAAAAATGTCTCTTTTTCTGTCAGCGCTGGTTTCTTTTTTTTTTTTTTTTTTCCTGTGGAGGGACAACTTCAGCCAACCACATGCGTCGTTTTTACTGAAGGGGGTTTACATTCAGGATGGGACCTCCCGGGTGGGATGCTTTCTGAACCGGGAGCTGCGTTCTCGGAGGCAGAGGAGTCCAGCCCATTCGTCTTGTTGGCCTCCAGCTCCTCGGCGCCCCCTGTTGGGCATTTCAGGGCAGCGGGAGGCCATCTTTCCCTCGTCAAAAGGACCAAATAAAGCGATGAAAAGGTAGCGCTGTGAAGCAATCGCACCGCGTTCTCACTCGTCGTCCTCCTCCTCTTCTTCCTCGCCGTCGGAGAGCGCGGCGCACGGCCGAATCTGCCGGTAGCCGTCCAGCCACTTGTCCACCATCTGCGCCACCAGTGGGTGGTTCCGCCGGCGCGAGCTCTTCTGCAGCGCCACCAACACGCCGCCCTCCGTCACGCGGCAGTCCAGCCACTCCCGCAGCAGCCTCTCCTGCTGCTCCTCGTTCCCCATCTGGAAGGAGGGGGAGTGAACCTGCTGTTGGACCCATGACGACAGGAAATGCCCAGAAAGTTCGGACTCGGTTGCTCGGTCTGACATTTTTACGCAAATGGAAAGTTCTGGCCATTTGAAAAATAATTCGAGGTGGGAGGAACTGTAGTGGTTAGAACTGCTGCCTTGCAATCAATGGACACAGGTTTGAATCCCACCTCCTGCCTCAATCGAGGTACTTAACCTGAATTGATACAGAAAAAATGACCCAGCTGTATAAATGGATAAAATATCACGAGTAGCTTAATCTATAAATAAAAATAACATTGTCACCTTGAACAAAGGCATCAGCCTAATGAATCGGTTTTTTTAAGGATACAACAGTAGGGCATCCTGCTAGGGCTTGGTGATCATCAACTTATAGCAGGGTTCCGTTCTGATGACCTCGCCATAATTCATCTTCATCATAAATTGCAAATCTCCTTGTAATGCACTAGATCATTACATAAACAAAAAGTATATACTGTGTGTGTTTAACAGGGTGGCGCAGTGGGTTGGACTGGGTCCTGCTCTCCGGTGGGTCTGGGGTTTGAGTCCCCCTCCAGCCTTATGCCCTGTGTTGCCGGTTTAGGCTCCGGCTCCCCGCGACCCCGTATAGGATAAGCGGTTCATACTGTGTGTGTGTGTGTGTTTATATATATATAAACATGAATGCTATGTTGTATAAGAGGCTTTTTTATATTCTTTCACTAATGTCACACAAGGGGGGCACAGTGGTGCAGCAGGTTTGGCCAGGTCCCACTTTCTGGCAGGTCTGGGGTTCGAGTCCTGCTTGGGGTGCCTTGTGACGGACTGGAGTCCCGTCTTGGGTGTGTCCCCTCCGCATCCCCCTTCAGCCTTGTGCCCTGTGTTGCTGGAGCCTGCTTGGGACAAGCGGTTTTAGGCAGGGCGTGTGTGTAATTTCACACTTTAAAATAATACTAATACAGAATAATAACAAGAGCACATTGTAATTATAACTGAATAAAATTTGATTATAATTCAAAAACACACACACACACACACACACACACACTGTGTGAAACCACTTGTCCCAAGCGGGGTCGTGGTGAACCACAGCCTAACCCAGCAACACCGGGCGCAAGGCTGGAGGGGGAGGGGACACACCCAGGACGGGACGCCAGTCCACCACAAGGCACCCCAAGCAGGACTCGAGCTCCCAGCCCCACCAGAAAGTGGGACCTGGTCAAACCTGCTGCGCCACCGTGGCCCCCAATTCAAAAATAGAATTTAATTAATTATCATTACAATAAGCTTGATGGGAGAGCTGTCAAAAGTCATATATGTCATAAACTGGGGACCACCTGCACCTCTTCTTTTACAATCTAGTAAAAAAAAAATCCAGCTGTGCGAAAGGACAGATTTGATAAAAAATAAAGTTATTAAAGTTACTTCTGATGAGCACATATGCTAAATAAAAAAACGGACAAAAACAGAACAGCGAAGCCCTTTCGCTCTTTGTCCTTGTGCTCGTAATGTGTCATCTTTGCTTGTGTTATACTGTATTTTATTATTCTGTATAATACTTTGTAACTCCGGTGCTATTTCTGTGTGACACTTCAATACCACGTTCACCCCGTGCAGCTCGAGCAAACCTCACGGTTGTGTGTGCGCCACAATGAGAGCCCTGCTATTTTCAGCTAGATGCTGACCTGCTTTACAAAGCCGCAGTCAGGGCCCTGGTCCCCACCTATCTGTGTTGTACCATCTATTGGCGTGACAAGAATGCGGTGCGAGTTCCTAAGAAAAGCCTTTGGTATCAGCTTGCAGAGCATGTGATGCAGATCTTTGGAGCTGTTAGGAGATCAGGAGAGAGGTGAGGCTGAAAGACATGTTTTGAGACCTTTCCTGAATGAACAAGGGGATTCAGCAGTTCTGAGGGAGCTAGTGAAGAACAGCGAATAAAAGGCTTACCTTCGATTTCTCCAAAGTTGAAGTATTGAAAAGAACACTGAGGTTTCCAGGTTCTAGTCCTGGTTCTATCTGCATGGTCACTGACAGAGCGCTGAGACTCAACCTTACAAGCCCTGACCAGTTTGACTGGAGGACCACCGCGATTCCCACCATGTGACATGCCGCACCTCCACCGCTGACAGAAAGTGCACGTGCAGCAGCTTCCTGTCGCTGTCCACCAGGGGCAGGAAGGTGACGGTCACGTCGTCATCCGTGTTGAAGTTGGCGCCGGCGCCGCGGTCGTCATAGCCGTCGTTCTCCATGGCCACCAACGCGGAGAAGTGGCCCCGCGTGTAGCCGAGGGCAATGGGGCTCTTCCAGCAGAAGCTCTGCTCCCACAGCAAAGGCAAGTAGACGCCTTGGAAAGAGAGGGGCGTTATGGGGTAAAGGAACCTTTAACAGAATTCAAATGGTGAATCCTGTGATGATCCAGCTCCTCGACTTAAATCCATCCATCATCTGCAATAACTCTAAGGCAATCAGCGCCAGCCTTAGGTCAGCTGAACCTATTTGACCCGGCGGAGCCATGCAGCCACAGGGGGTCCTGCACAAGGGTTGGCACCACCAGCTTTGAAGAATAAAGAACTCCCTTCAGAGGAGGTTCGAGGTGGGGAGGAGGGTACGGATATTTTTTTTTTGTTTATATACAGTGGTGCTTGAAAGTTTGAGAACCCTTTAGAATTTTCTCTATTTATGCATAAATATGACCTAAAGCATGATCGGATTTTCCCTCAAGTCCTAAAACTCGATAAAGAGAACCCAATTAAACTAAATGAGACAAGAACATTACACTCGTTCATTTCTTTACTGAGGAAAGTGATCCAATGTTACAAATCAATATGATTATGTTTTAGGTCGTATTTATAGAGGAAATTCTAAAGAGCTCACAAACTTTCAAGCACCACTATAAATAAAGAAAATCATAAATATAGATCGGTTTTATGAAAGAACGTGGATTTGATTCCTTGCTCGGCCGGTGTGGAGTTTGCATGTTTTTCCTGTGTCTGTGTGGGGTTCCCCAGGTGCTCTGGTTTCTTCCCACAGTCCAGAGACATGCAGTTCAACTGAACTGGCGACTCTAAATTGTCCTTAGTATGTGAATGGATGAATGGCCATCCTGCGATGCACTGGAATCCCGTCCAGGATGTACTTCCCTCCCTCGCACCCAGTGCTTTTGAGATAGGCTCCGGTTCACCGTGACCCTGCTCAAAACAAGCAGTTCCTGACTCTGGATGGATGGATAAATATAGATATCTTTCCGTTTACAAAGCCGCAGTTGGGGCCCTGGTCCCCACCTATCTATGTTGTACCATCTATTGGCGTGACGAGAATGCGGTGCGAGTTCCTAAGAAAAGCCTTTGGTATCAGCATACAAGATAACAGTATATATTTTAGGTACTTAATAATCTGAATAATCTTAAATCCAAGAGACCCCTCAAAAATGGGCCGGCCAGCATGCAATGCAGGGTTGTGGTGGTGCGGCGCCTATCCCGGAACCATACACTTCATACAAATGAAGTGTGGCATGAGACAGGGAACATTGTGGACAGGGCAAGATGACCTTTCTTAAATTCTATATACAAATCCCCAAATTTGCTCAAAGTCACTAGGTGTTATTAATTTCTTTTTATTAAAAAAAAAAAAACACACCCCTACCATCTACCCAAAATTGTGTTAGGTGGATGGGCAATATTTCACCTTGTCACCCCGTCCCAGAAAGAGCGAACAACGAGCCCATTATTCCCAGGCTCGGTCCGTGCCTGGCAACACACATCGCTGCCCTATTTTCACTAATCCTGCCTGCGAAGCTCAGCTACATGCGTCCCGCTCGGGCAACATGTGCAGCGAATCATTTCTCCATTAGCGTGGCGTTAGGCCATCCGATCGCTGCGGAGACGATCCAGTGGGCTGCATTCGCTCCCCCCCCTGCAAATTGCTCCCAGACTGTTTTTACAACATCTTTACCACACATGTCTATGATTACTAACATATGTTAAAAAAAAAGTTACTTGGAACAGTCAACCAGGTTTTCTCTAGAGATTTCAGTCTGTTTGCACAGTTGTGTCATTTTTCTTTGCGCAATCAAGGAAGGCCCATTTCTAATGGCTTCTTGCCTGCTCTCTAAACATTATTTTAATACAATTATACCGTAGTTATCATATTAAATTTGCAGGCTTGTGCAACGGTGTTGTGAAAAGAAAGTAAAACGACTTTTGAATTGCACTGTTTGTGTTTGAGAAAATGAAAATTTTACTGGAACCGTTCTCCCTACTCATTGGGAAGTGGCGATCCAAGAACAACAGTGGGGAGCACAGGACTCTCCCCTGGAGCCGGAGATCAGAGAAACCCCAGCTGAACTGCAACGGAGGTGATTTACGACCTGCTTCAGTGTACTGCCCAGGCCTTCGGAAAGTGAAACACAGCAATGGACAGGTCCAGCGTCCATTTCCCACAACTCGTCAGGTGTATCCCATCCAAAAATGCTGGAGCATCACCCACATGAACCAGTAGCATGAACCAAACAGTGAAAAACACTTGTAGAACAAAACCAGACACTGGACTCCTCGGGAGAGGTGGGCAACCACCGGTACTTGGACCCCCAGAGATTCATTTTTTCCCCCATTTCTTATTCTGGGAGTTTATTTGTTTTCTTCTCCTCACTTGCCAAATGGCTGATTTCATATCACTACATTAAGAAACTTTCCCATGATCTGGATTTGGCTTCCTTTCTAATGTCAGTTACATGCATGTGATCTGTTAGACATCGGCATAAAAAAAAAGAAATGTGCAATTTCACATCGCTTCCTGAACTCAAGGAAATAACTGAAATGTGTCCTTACAAAACGAAGCGGACCAAACACCGTCCCACTTTCAATATCTAGTCGCTCACCTTGGAAACGCGTGTATCCGAGTGTCTCGCCACGGAAACTCTTGTAGTACTTCACTCCGTAAACTATGATGGGTCTTCGAAGAATGTGTGCAAGGACAAAAATATGAGTCTGCTCCAGACTCGCCCCAGGCTGTGCAGAAAAGAAGGGCGACAGAACATTTCAGCTCATATATACTGCGTGTGTGTGTGTGTGTGTACATGCATACTGTATACATATATACATACACATACACACATACATATATATATATATATATATATATATACATACATAAACCTTGCAGAGATCAGTGTAGTATTTAAAAACATCCTTTGTGAAAAAGAAACAGGATAGTTAGATTTTTATTTATCGACTATAAGCAGATCCCTGGCAAACGGCATTTTATAAATGTAAATTAAGCAAAAGGAAAGGATGCCCAGATTTCACTGGACTCCTTGAATCCACTAAATCTTCTCTGGAACAAAAACTCAGGCAGAGCAAATACAGGAAACACAGTAACATCTCGGTGAAAAAAAAAAAAAAAAAAAAAAATCACGCTGAAACATGCAAACATTTCAAACTTCTATGAGATTATACCGTAAATGCCAAGCTTGGCAAGGGCCACGGCTGCTGTTAGGGCTAAAATAAAGATGTACTGTATGCGAGTCAATATGCTCCTAAATATGGAAGTGTTTGCTAAGATTTACGCGCAACAGCCATGAAAACTACATTTTACCCTGTATGTGATTGATTCTGAAGTAACCTGCTTTAGACGTTGGTCCTGAACTTTCAGAAATCCACCAAATCATCTATGGTTCTTAACACTATTTGGCAAAAGTCTTTGAGTCCTTCTGAAGACAGTCTACAGTAAGTAATAAATGGATTAGGGACTTAACCTAAGACTGGCAACACTTGGAAAGGACATCAGGCACCACTTAAGTAAAAACAATGTTTAATATTGTTCTGTTATATTGCGTTATTCATTTACTCCAATGTTATAACTTAATAACAAACAAAATGTAAAATTATAATGTAAATTATAATCACTTAAAGGGCCAGCGAGGCAAACGTGGTGGTTAGAGCTGTCACCCTCCTGTTGAAGGACTGGGGTTCAAATCCTTTCTCACTTCAGTGTACTTGCCCTGAACTGATACAGTAAAAAGTACCCAGCTGGAGAAATAGATAAATCAGTGTAATTAGCTTACTCTGCGGGTGGCACGGTAGCACAGCAGTACAGCAAGTAGTGCTGCTGTCTCACAGCACCTAGGTGGTGTGAGAGGACATGGATTTGATCCCTGCTCATCCTGTGCAGAGTTTGTATGTTCTTCCCATGTCTGTGTGGATTTCCTCCGGGTGCTCCGGTTTCCTCCCACAGTCTAAAGACATGTTTTTCAGGTTCACCCATAGTGCGTGAGTGACAGAGAGTGTGTTCCGCTGATGTATGGATGAGTGACCCATTGTAAGTATTGTATCTAGCAGTATAAGTCACCTTGGTGAATAAGGTGTGTGGGCTGATAGCACTACATAGAATTCACTGGAAGTTGCTTGGGAGAAAAGTGTCAGTTGAATAATGGTTAATAAAAATGAAGATTCAGCTTTGACTGCCAGCAACTCTGACAAACATTTTAACGGAAAAGGTTTCTCTTGTTACCCGTGACGCAGGTTTACAGTATCTCGTCTTTGGAAAGCTGTAAATTCAAAACACTCAGTTACTCACCAATACCCTTTTCTATCCATCTCTTCTATAATTTCACTTGTCTTATTAAAAAAAAAGCAACTACAAGAATCCATCTGCACGTTTCCTGCTGTTAAATGATTTTAATGGATTTTCGCTATAATATAAACAGTTGTAAATGGATTTTTAAATGGATTCACTGTCACAGTATTTAGTATATCGCTGTTACACTGTACATCTGGATGTGAGTGCAGGCATCTGATGATCAGGCCACTGCCTCTGCAGTCTATGGATAGCGGGATGCAACGGAGGGCTGTGTACCTGACTTGCCAGCGAGAGGATCGAGGCCCAGTCCTCCTGCCACTGTTCCTCCCGCAGGGAGAAGTGCAGGCCAAAGCTCTGCGAATAGCAGGACTCCCACTCCTTCCAGCGAGTGTAGAACCTGGGACCAGCGAATGTGTGTCAGGGAGACGTGGCTGTGCGAGATTTACAGATGACACCCGCAACCCGTCAAACCCATGGAGATGCCTCCGTACCAGTGTGAGCAGTCATGCAGGCTGTCGTGAAGCGTCTTGCGCAGGACCGAGTCCTTGTCGTAGATCCCCCATGTGGCCTGCAGCACTGAGTCGAGGAGGCAGTCGCCCGCCGTACGGTTCCACAGCGCATATAGCCGGCTCTCCAGCCGCGTTCCCAGCTCGAGGGACCAGTTGATGATAGGTGACTCCTCCTCCAGCTCTGCAGGCAGATGGCATGGTGAGCACAGGACACAAATGACTAAATCCTCGTTTTCATTCATCGCCTTCATTACATAAACCGGAACATTCCTTTGTGACCTCTTTTGTGCGGCTAAATGGGCCACAGGACACATTCAGCATTTAGACCACTGATGACGGAACATAACCGTTTTCCTCGTGCTTCTCAATTAGAGCAACAGCGAAACTCAACATGAACAGAGCACAAGTACTTGAGCCCTCAGAAGGAAGATACAGAACAGCAAACGCCTTTCAGAGCTTATAGTCAGTCCCGTAGTTCTCACGTCTTTATGGCTTTTGTAATTGACCAATGCAAACAAATACACAAGGGGAAGCAGGTGGCGTAGTGGTTAGAGGTGCTGCCTCCTACATGAAGGACCATGGTTCAACCTCCACCTCCCTCTGTCATTCAGAACTGCTGAATCCTTCTGAACTTTCAAGGCTCTGAAAATATCCTTTTAAGACTACTTTTCAGATCATCTATCTACTCCATATTTACACCAGTTTGTATAACTGGTCACAACTACCGTTGTATTCCTTGTCAATTCTATATGCTGCTAGTCATGTAATGTTATTGCTGATGTAACCAGTTTAAAAATGTTGTATTCTCTACTAATTCTATATGCAGCTACCCGTGTAATGTATGGTGGTTTAAATGGTGACATCACACATAGTGATCACACTTCGAGAATTGTGTGTATGCATCTAAATCTGGAAGTGAAATTCACTTTTGTTCAGTCTGAGTTGTACAGTGCTGGGGAGAAAGGTGGCTGCTAAATTAATAAAAGTAAATGTAAAAGTACTTGGCCTAAATGGTTCCAGTAAAAATTACCCAAGTTTTCAAATGGGTAAATCAAAATAGCTTCATGTGCAAAGTCACTTTGCAGAAAAATGTCCACTAAATAAACAAAAGTAAAATAAATGGGTCTCAGGGGGGCACGGTGGGTTGGACCAGGTCCTGCTCTCCGGTGGGTCTGGGGTTCAAGTCCCACTTGGGGTGCCTTCCGATGGATGGGCGTCCCATCCTGGGTGTATCCCCTCCCCCTCCAGCCTTACACCCTGAGTTGCTGGGTTAGGTTCCGGTTCCCCGTACCGGACAAGCGGTTCTGAACGTGTGTGTGTGTGTGTGTGTGTGTGTGTGTGTGTGTGTGTGTGTGTGTGTGTGTGTAAATGGGTCTCCGTGAAGCTGGTAGTGTAGTTGTTGGAGACATCAGCTAATAATCATTAAACCCTGATTTGAAATGCTACCCTTGAGCAAGGTACTTACCGTGAAATGATAAAGTAAATATGACACAGCTGTATAAATGTATAAATAAATCTGTGCAATAATACAGCATAATAATCTGCATAAATAAATAAAGCTGTATACATAAATCATTTTAAGTAGCTTGATTTACAAACATAACATTCTAAACCACCTTAAACACAAGCATCAAATAAATGGTTAATTATGGATAATATTTATCTGAAAAATCCCACTGTATTTGTTCCTACATAGCATTTCAGAGGTTTACCTTTCTGCACATCTCGATCGAGGACCTCGTCAAACAGCTTCTCTTGAACAGAAGGTGGTAAGTCCTCGATGTCTGCAAAGGAAACAACCCCGGTGACTTCCACTAGAGTAAAAGACACGGGTTTGGAAGCAACACCCATATGAAGCACTAAAATGCTGTGCATTTTACTTTCCTAAGTGCAATGAGATCAGGCGAGAAATGTCAGGAACGTCAAGTGCTTACACTTACTCCCTTTAATGTTCTCCAGAATAAAGTAAAAGACGTAAATGAAAGATGTAAAGCAGGGCTGTGGAGTCGGTATACAAAACCTTCGACTCCGACTCCAACTCCACAGCACTGCTCTTGTAGGTGCATTTTTTTTGGAACCAGTAAAACTACTGATTTTTGCATCACATACTTTTTCACCATCTTGATGTTCTACAACACACTGACACAGATATTTCCCATCTGCTGTGACTGTAAAGTGTTCAAAAACTGTCGACTTTGTTAAAAATTATTTTTGCCATGGAAGAGGATACAGTAAGTAAAACAACATTTATAATTCTATATGAAACGGGACTATTTGTCGACTTCTGCTGTCTAGCCTAGGCCCAAAAGTTGCACATTATTTTAGGGGTCGACTCATCCGGCGAATCTAGGCCCGATCCTATATTATACCTCTAATTTTTGGGGGTCGACTTATACGCCAGATCGACCTATACGGCGGCATATACGGCACATTTAGTCGGAGTTGATACATATTTACCCAAACTCAAACGCGGTAACCCAACAACAGCTTCCGACTCCAACTTCACGACTCCGACTCCACAGCACTGACGTAAAGCGTTGCACGTATTTTGTTACTTGAAGGCCACCACTGAGAGAGACAATCTGTTCACACTCTTCCGATGAATACAACACAACAACTGCTGCACTTAAAGCAATGTCACAGGTAAAATTTTCTCAAGGGCGCAGCTGAAGTGCTGCTGTGACAGAAGCTACTTGCTGTGAAGAGCGGCCGAAGATGCCGGTGGCTCTTCTAGGGGCCTCACGTAAACGCACATCAAGAAACAGAAAGCTCCTACGGTGGCCTGTGGTCAAGCCTGGCAAGCAAAGAGAGACAGATCAAATATTCTGGGTAACCCAGCATGGTCGTTTACCTCGTGACAGGGCTGCGGATAAAAACCTCTGACCCTGGAGGTCCAGCAACATCTGCTGAGTTATTCGAAAACCGAATGTAAAGCAACTTATTCCAACTGCACCTACTGCCTCCATTCACGCGAGTGATATTGTTGGAACGAAAGACTTACTCCCAAGGTGAAGGTGCTCTGGGGAAACAGTGGTGATGCGGTCTTACCTGCAGGTAGCGTGAACGTGACCAGGTCCGTGAGGAAGTAGCAGGCGAAGTCGCCCTTGCGCTTGTGCAGGGAGGCAGCCACCTCGCGGCGGATCTGCTCTGTCAGCTCCAGGCACACCATGGCTGGGATGCACTTGGCAGCCTGCCGGGATACCTGCGTGCGACACGGTGACAGCAACATGCCACATGGGCAATGCAGTCTTGGGGTTTCCAGAGTCCCTGCAATCCGAGGACACGGTTTTTACAACGCTTACCGGACAATAAGATAACGACCGGATGATTAATCATATTTACTGCCGCTCTCAGGGTCGCCTTAAGAAGCTTGCATGGGCTTTTCGTTCTGCCTTATGATGCACTGATGCACAAGTTCCATTAGAGTTATGGCCCAGCATTTTATGCAGCAACCTCTTTTGAAAGAAAGTGTAATTCTTCCCGCAAACTGTAATCTCCACCCAGAGTCGGCGTAATGACTCCTTTCCTTTTCATTACGATTATCTTAATTGTGTTGCTCTATCCCAATTAGACAGAGATGCTGAATGAAAAAGACTCCCGAGTTAGTTGTGATAATTCAGTTTTGTGATTAATTTAGATGCGGTATTAAATAAGGTCTTCGAAAGAAATCACGATTCAAGCAACTGCTTTGAAATGGTCTTCTGTTCTAATCTTATCAGAGTTTAACAGCTGGAAGCGTTTGCTTTGCAGGTACCTGTACGTGTGTTTGGCTTATATCTGCAGTAATGTGTCAGAAGGGGCAGCAAAGCTTCCACAGCATCATCAGCCCATCTCCACACTGTGGCGTTTGGAAAACAACCTATTCCTGACCTGTAATCTCAACAGTTGTAGAAAACTCAATCAGGGTTTTTCTTTGGTCAAATGCTCATGCTTTAAAAAAAAAAAAATCAAACTCTTGTGTGGTTCTCTATTTTTCTCATGGCAGGCTGTTGTCTTAGTGGGATTTGTACCTGAGCACCACTGGAATCAATCATTACCCCGACTAAACTGATCAAGTGGTCCTTCCCTCTTGTAGTCCATTTAAAGTGAATATGTAAAAGGTGGAAGGTTTTCGCCGAATTTTTTCCCTCTCCCCGTTTCATTTTTCTTCACCCCCCAACCTCTGCCCTCACCTCTGTGAGCAGGACTCCCAGCATGTCTTGCCTCTGGAAACGGATGGCCAGGTGCACCAGAGTGAAACCCTCATCGAAGGCCGAGGGCCGGTTCAGGAGGCGTGCCTCGTCGGCCGTCAGCTGCCGGGCGATGTCCCCCCCGGATGACTTGTAGGCCTCCACGGCAGCCAGGTCACCCTGCACCACGCCTGTAGCCCAGGGACGATCAATGAGCCATGAAGCTGCAGAGCCTTGTCAACAACAATTCGAAGGCAGGTCATAAATGCACCCCACCACCCCGTTCTATGCACTCCTGGGCCCGGTGGCCCAAACTACCCTTCGTTCTTCATTCTAAACAAAAAGTAGAGAAGGTGGTGGAGCAGTGGTCAGGGGCTTGAAGGACCCACGTTTGAACCCCACCCTGACTGTAGTACCCTTGAGCAAGGTACTAGATTGTGCATTTTATAAAAGTATCAGGGACAAAGCATGATAAATTAATATTTGGTAAGACTCGTAAAGAACATTAAACCCCACTTAACTGAGCACTTATTCTGCTCAGTTCAGCTGCAGCATTTCCTTATTCTAATGTCATTAAGCTTTTCTATTACATAACTCGAAGGGCCGGCCAATACTGCGTGCCTTCGATTAAATGAATGAGGTCAAAACCCCTGTCCTATTGTGGCACTCTTGAGCAAGGTACTTACCCTGAAATGATACTGTAAACATTTCTGCCATATAAACAGAAAAATCTCAAAAAAATCTTAAGTCACACTGGAGAAGAGACTAAGTTAAAGCAATGAGAAATAATAAAAATGGTTAAAAGAGAACACAGAGCAGCACAAATACACCCCACCATGGGGACCTTTCTGCCACTTTAATGACCCTTTTTCAAAACCCAACTCTTCTTTAGACTGTTCCTGGGATAAAATCCAGTATAATATAACTTTGTCAAAAAGTTACTGCTGCCTTGACCGTGAGCCGGAATTGTTCATTCAACATTAAACAAAAGTAGTGTAAGCGTAAAGCCATTACTTGAGCAGAGTTTCTTAAGGTTCATTAGGTCTTAAACTGGGGTTTCAATACACTGGGCTGTTTTCCTACGGGGGGAATGTAATAAAAGTGATTTATTGTGTCACTACCCATAGTAAATAGTGAAAAGAACTCAAAATGGCACAATGAGGGGAACTGCTCACTTCCGAAGGCCCCTGCCAAACTATTTCTGGAACATGCAGGAACCTACTACGCTGTGACACCATTTTGCCCACCCCGTCAACTAAGGACAAGTGCAGGGGCATCACAATGATTCTCTTTCAGTCCCCGAGCACCAAAGGACACAGATACGCAGACGGACGGAGACGGGCGCAAGAGCGCTGTTCTCGGCAAGCCAGGGATATGGAAAATGCCCTCTTTGTGCCCTCAGTAACCTTTTCCTAGGAACCGCCAATACTGTCATGTGATTGGTGCAAACGGGATGTACATTCAGGGCCGTGATCGAATAATGTGGGAGGGTGACGAATACATTCACTTTTGCCCAATCACAGCTTTCTATCCTTTGAACAGACATTCCATGCACAAATCTTCTACTGCTCTTGTAGGCAACTGAAAAGAAAAATATACAACTGTCTCATTCACTCTGAAACACAAAAAACTTTTTTTTTTCCCCCAAAACAGAAATACATTTACATTACATTTATATTTATTCATGTAGCAGACACTTTTCTCCAAAGCGATGTACATCTCATAGAAAACACAATTATTACATTACATTAACAGAAAGAGAGACATAGTTGTATATGTGTGATTCTAAAGTACAGTTAGTTTGTTTCTTTCCACCATACAAACCAACGTTCATCACACGAGTAGCTGCATAAAACTTTATCAGAACATCCACGATTCCTGATCACTTTCCTACTAATATTTCGAGATATATAAAACCTTTTATTATGCTACAAACATTTGTACATAAATACAAATATCTGACCGTTTTGCACATTAAATGTGCGCAGAAATTGTGCCCATACACTATTCCTGATTATCCTGCCTTGTTCCTCCGCTGCAAAGGTACGCGATGCGACAGAGCAGTGCTTTTTAACAAGCATGACCATGAACAGATTTCTCCTGGGAATTACTGCTCTCCAACATCATGATTTTTAGACATGGCGCCCCAGCCACATCATCACTCATAAATGACTCGCAAAACAGACAGACCCAGTTAAGGATTCATTAAACCGAAAATACGTACTCGTGTCTAAAACTGTAAAGATGCCTTGCTCAGAAACGCCTGCTAAGCAATGTACTATCGCTTAAACCAGCTGTGTTCAGTCAGGCTGGAGGCAAAAAGTGAAATGAGCCACAGTGTCTGTAATGTTGCACATCACTCGTTTTCACTTCTGCTCTTGGAAGATTGCTTTGTATGCTCGTTTTTGTTTGACCTGATTATTAAATCAAGCACGCTGGTGCAGTGTGTTTCAAATGATTAATTTATTAAACTGATCAGAATAGCTGGTAGTGTAGTGGTTAGAGCTACTCCCTTTAGAGTCAAAGCTCACAGATTTGATCCCCACCTCTGACTGTAGTACCTGTGAGCAAGGTACTTACCCTGACCTGGTGATCAGGATTAGTTTCTCCTGAATTTCGTGCAATGAACATCGGTGCATAAAGTGGAAAGAAACAAACCAGGTTCGCTTAAGAATCAGATGTCTGCAAATATGTCTCTCTTTCTCCTAATATAATGCAAAAATTGTATTTTTTCTGAGATGTACGCCGCTTTGGAGAAAAGCATCCGCTAAATGAATAAACGTAAATCTAATATGAATTGCTCCAGTAAAATTATCCAGCTGTATAAAGGGTGAATAATTGTAAACTTCACATTGTAAGTGGCTTTGGAGAAAAGTGTCAGATAAATGTCATGTAATTTCTGAAGATACAAAAAAACTAAACTTTCCAATTCTTTTTCGTTTGTAGTGGAGCGAAGTCCACTTTTGTTTATCCTCCGAACCAGCGAATGGCAGAGAAGAGCGCCCGGGAAGAAAATCGATGCGGGACCACCTTGATTCAACTCACTTTCACAGTGTTTACAATTCGTGTCTGATGTCGGTGAATATCTGTGTTCAAAAGCAAGAAGAGAAATGTGGCATGTTTACGGAGTGAACCGGTCAACAATTACATATATAGCAGTTTAAATTTAAGTTTGCGGAGAGAATCTTTATTTCCGATCGTTTAATATCAGTTTTAATATTGCTCAAAGCTGACAAAAATATTAAAAGTCTTATGGAGTATCTTTACCTGTTATATAACAAGAGACGCCCATAATGCTTTTACTAAACGTGACTTACAGGTAAAAGTAACTTTGGGTTACAAACAAATGCAGCTAGGAATGGAGTTTTTGTCCCGGTGGTGTTAATAAGTTTTGATTTAAAAACAGAAAATGTTTAGTTGAGGGATCGACCATCTTTAATTTGTACATAAATCAAAGCATTTTGCTAGAGAAGTACCCTTAATATATTTTTTATTCACTTGACACTTTCCTTCAAAAAACTTATGTTGTTAAGCTACCGACAATTAGTTGTAAATTTATGCAGCTGGGTAGCATTTTTGCTAGCATAAATCAGGATACACACCTTCCTCAACAGCACGAGATGAGACTCGAACCTATAACCTGTAGCTCCAAACACAACAGAGCTAACCACGCCACTATCAGCTACCCCTCTCAGCACAAACTCATTAAATAAATTTTTTTAAAAAATAAATATATAATTAAGTAAATACTTACAAGGTTGCCCAATTTTCCCCATTAATATTAAAAATTTAGTGGTAATTGTATACTGTGCAGTTTTGCTTAGAGTTGATGGGACAGCTGGTAGTGTAGTGGTTAGTGCTACTGCCTTTGGTCCCCCCAGGTTGCAGGTTTGAGCCTCACCTCCAGCTGTAGTACCCTTGAGCAAGGTGCTTACCCTAAATTGCTCCAGTAAAATTCCCCAGATGTATAAATGGGTAAATAAGTGTAACCTTAACATTGTATGCTGCTGTAGAGAAAAGCATCAGCTAAATGTAAATTTCACTAACACTTAAAATCAAACGTTACTGGCACAGATCCAAACCTGAACAAACTCTCAATTTTCACCGAGCGTAACGGCGCAGCGAATTCTCGGCTAATGCGTTTTGTTAACTAGTTCACACAACAGCCAAATCCCAACAAATAAACCAAGCTGCACACACAGGGGTCCGAGTGGACCGAGTGTGACAAGCACAAGCCTGTATGTATTCATTCCTCTACTTTCAAACTAATAAATACAAAGCAGGCAGGCTTTGTACTGTAGTGCAGAGTTCATTCCATAGCCGTCACATTTATGAGAACAAATAAAAAGTCCCTTTATACTGTTGAACAGCAGCAGGAAAAAAAAAACCCATTTGTATTAAGGATTTAAGAGGATGGGAATTTTTTTATGACAAAAGCAGAAGCTCAACAAAATATTTCATGAGGCAGGAGGAAACCTCGTGAGCTCAGTACTGTGTGGAACAGAAAGGAGTAAAATCACAGCAAGAACAAGGAAAACTACACATTGAAGTCCTTTTATCCCCCTGGATCCAATGTCCTTCTACAGGGGAAAAGCTGATGGGGTCTGCACATATAGGCAAATAAGGATGGCCAAGTTCACCACACACACACACACACACACACACACACACACACACACACACGGATGGATGGATGGATAAGGTCACCACAGGTATGATCACTTAGCACTTTGTAGTGACTTCCAGAGGGCTGCCCAGATATAGATAGATAGATAGATAGATAGATAGAATCTTGCTCCAAAAAACAGCAAGTCAAAGGTTCAACAGCAGCCTTTTATTTCTGTCTGGCTTCTGTTGGTTATTTTTACCACTACCGGCCTTCTCCTTTGCCGGAGGAGAGCAGTCTCTGGGCTACAGGAGGGCAGCACGCGGCACTCGCGCTCATCTCTGCCCACACCCCTTCGCTCCCATCCCTCGCAAGGCAAACCAGGACGGCATTCAGTCCACATCAGATCAGGCGTCCTTCTTTCTTCTCGGCCTGAGATGTATCCCACATGATTTACATAATTCACTCCTCTGCACTTCATCTCCCCTGTGCTGGACCTGGCAGGTCACAATATTTACAGGTTGTCCAAACAAAGAAATTCAGAACCGCTCAAATACGTTTCGTCGCGATTGCGTACTTTCTAATAATTATTTCAAGAAAAAAATGATTTTTTAAAAAAATTATTTATTACAGTTATATCCAATGTTTTCACAGAATGCAACCCATTAATGAACGTAGGGATTTATGTATTACTAACCTTTTGTTGATTTTGATTTCATGGTAAATGTGATGTTACTCACCCCAGATGTGTTTAAAAGCCTAGGATTCGGTGTATAATCACATTACGGCTCGAAGCTCTTTGTCCTAATGCTGATTTCCAACAAAATCCACTGTAAAACAGGGAGCCAGCCCTGTGCCGTGCCCCTCTATGATCATGCAAACATCGACATCCCGCTGAACGCGACTGCAACAGTTGGATTTAAGCACTGAAGCTGACTTGATTAAATAAACAAATGAAGGCAGTGAAAAGCATGATGGGAGTGTGCGATTCTTACTACTGAAATGCTCACCGCACCGCACCGCCTCCGGGAGCTTCTGAGCCATCGTACCCAACTTTACACTGTCAGCTCAAGTTACCAGGGGAGGGGGTTGCAGAACAAAGTGCTGCACGTCTTATTGGTGGGGGTGGTTAATGCTGTCTAAAATGCTGCCCGCATCGAAACGGCGAAAGAAACTGATCACAACCAAAGGACTTCTGTCTTCTTGAAAGAGCTCTGAAGTGACTGACAGGCACCCAAAGGGCTTTAAGGAAAAGCCAGAAACTGCTGATGGGGACGAGGGAAAACGTGCAAACGCGCAGCACGTTTGAAATCATTTATGATACAAGACAATGAAAGTCCAGACGGCGCTGCGTCGGTTCATGTGGTTTAGGGTTGGGGAGAAGAGCGTTTTTCATTTCTCACCTGCGCAGGCGTTGAGGAACAGCCAGTCCGTCTTCCTCATCCTGTTCTTGATCTGCTTGAGCCTTTTAAAGTCCGCCTCGAGATCTTCCGTACTGCCACCGGCGTCGGCCGCCAGCTCAATCCTCTGGAAGTCCATTGCCACCTCGGTCTCCCTCCTGGAGGACGGTGGAGACGAGTGCCTCTCGGTTCCACTACAGCGTGCACGGTCCTGCTCGTTGACAGTAGAGTCCGGGCTCACAGGCTCGGTTCCGCCCCCCGCTTCCGTGCTGCCGGGTTCGGGTAGGTCGCACACAGAGCACCTGCGGGCCCCTGGCCAGTTCTTGTAGGTGCAGGTGGTGCACACCCATGGGTGGATGTGTACGCCGGGCTTGTTTCGGTCATTGTACGCCTCGCAGGGGTCTGCAGAGGGCACCGGCAACGGAAGACAGGGTTGTGCAGAACCTGGCGACTGCAGAGCCTCAACGGGGCTGCGGGCCCGCTGGCGCTGGCTCAGGCACTGGGTGCAACGGATGGCGCGCGGCCAGTTCAGGTAGGTGCACATGTGGCAGGACCACTTGCTGGCTGCCTCCCCCACCCCGCTGCCGCCATCGTCCTCCGGTTTAACACGTGGGCGTGCACTCGAATCCGGGCAGATAAGCAGGCCTCCTCCCCCCTGGCCGCTAGACGGGTCCCAGTTGCGCCCTAGGCCTAGCCCCGATCTGCTCTTGAAAGGGTCCTCGGTGATTATGGCACCGCTGGGCTTGGCCGCCCGGCACATGGTGCACTTGATGGCCGACGGCCAGTTCTCGTAGGTGCAGTACTCACAGGCCCACTTCAGTCCCAGCTCCGTCATCCTGGATGACTCAGCTGGGTTCTCCGGCTCCTTTCGCCAGGAGATCAGGCACCGCGCTGTTCAAACAAACACATGCATATTCATACCAATAAACACACATACTCATGAAGTTACTGCTTCGCTTAGTAAAAGAGCTTAGGTCTTTCCAGTTAACAAATACACAAATGTAATCCTGCCATGTGCAATCAGAGACTTTATCAAAGCAAGACATGCACGTACAAAATATTTCACTGGGTTAAAGGTATTGACACTTCAGTTGCCCTTTTGAACCCTTTGAAATTATGACACTTCTGAAGATCGGAGAATGAAGTTTTGTCGGAGACACCTATCCTGAGAGATGGGGGGGGGGGGACACAGGACAGGTGATAAACTGACAAATCAAACACAAATACTAAATGTCCAACTGAACAAACTGTCGTGAATTAAATAAATCCTCCGAGGCTGGATGCAAATGGCCTGCTGCAGATGGACTATTCAGACCAAGCAATGAGGCTCTTCTGTTTTGATTATCAAATCAATCTCCTATTATTTGAATCTCTGAGCATACAACCAGACACACAAAGCACTGCAAACAATGCTCTTTGTTTTTTTACACACAAGAACGAGTAGGAGGATAATGGAACAGCCACTAGAATCGTGCACTTAAGGCCGTTTCCAGTTTGGCCTTATCCAAAGTTTCTGAGATTAAATTCTACAGACTCAAGGGTCGAGAAAACATTCCTTCTTTTCCAGCAGATACTCCTTTGTTTGCGATGCAAACTCGTCCATAAACTACAAGAATAAGCCTAGTGATCGTAACAGAAGTGACCTCGGTACGACTGTATACATGTCAGATAGAGTATTTCAAGATCAATTTTCTCAATAATACATAGCTTGTAATGTCATCCCGTACTATTATTATTTTTTGCTTTGGTGCGACTTTGATCCGAACGGCAGCTACACATTTACATTCCTTTGTACTTTTAATGGATTTATTCAAGGAAACCATAAACAGAGCATCAGTATGAGGGAGCAGGGCTTGAACCCGCAATCTCCCGGTTACTCTCCCAAGTCCTTCACTTACTAATTATGTTGGCGCTTTTCTCAAAAGCAACTTACAGTGTTAAACTACAAAGAACTATTTACTTGTTTATACAGCTGGGTAATTTTACCGGAGCAATTTCGGCTAAGTACCTTGCTCTAGGGTACTACAGCTGGAGGTGGGTTTTGAACTTATGGATCCAAAGGCAGCAGCTCCAACCACTACACTACCAGCTGTAGTAATACACTATTAGTATTATTATTATTATTATTATTATTATTATTATTGTTGTTGTTATTATTGTAAATTATTTTCATTACTACTGATGATGCTACACCCTTACCACTAATGGCACTTGTATTTTCGACATGTAAAACTATATATATTATTTATACTGATCCGTTACTGCTGTTGATTATTATTATCATCATTATTATTATTATTATTATTATAAATTATTTTCATTACTACTGATGATGATACACTCTTACCACTAATGGCACTTGTGTTTTTGAAATGTAAGACTATATATATATTATTTATACTGATCCGTTACTGCTCTGCTGTTTATTATTATTATTATTATTATTATTATTATTATTGTAAATTATTTTCATTACTACTGATGATGATACACTCTTACCACTAATGGCACTTGTGTTTTCAAAATGTAAAACTATACATATTATTTATACTGATCCGTTGCTGTTGATTATTATTATTATTATTATTATTATTTCTAGATCGCCACTGAGTGTTACTATTACTGACACTTTACCTTAGACCGCTGATGTGAGGGTTGGATCGTGGACGTAAGTCGGTGTTATTATTGAAGGCGGCAGTATGTGAGTGTGTGTCTGTGTGTGTCAGTGATGCGTTCTGAGCGGACGCCTCCCCGATCGTGCGTACGACACGACCCGACCCGAGCCCTCCCGTCCCGTGCCGTCCGTAACACTGTAGCGCATGAGCCGGCGCTGCTGTCACCTCATGAGCCTCATCATGTCACACTGACGATCCACCCGTTACTGCGCTCCTCGGGCCCTTACCTCGTACCGTGTTTACAGTCGGGTGCACGGGACTCGGGCTTCCACTACCCCCCAGTCAGCCCACCCTCGGCTGCCCCGCCCCTCCCCTCCTCACCCCGAGTTTTTTACAGCCACCACCCCCTCCCACACACACACTCTCACACACACACACTCCCGATCGCGATCCCAAACCTGCCCATTTTATTTCCAAGCTCTTCCCCTTGGCCACATCCTTCGCGATCCTCACTGCGGGCCCAACGACTGTCAGCGCTCGCCTTGGCAACAGTCCCCCTCCTTCGACCTCTTCCTTACACATTTCCCAAAAAAATTATAATCCCTTCAGCATCGTACCGTTCCGTCTGTGTCTTTAATGGCGCCGGACGGCGAGCGCAGAGAAGCCAAACAAACCTCTAGCGAGGTCCTTGGCAATGGGGGGAGTGGGCGGGTCCACGGCAACCACCTGGATCAGCCGGCAAAGCTGATTGGCTAATTAGAGGCGCACAGAAAGAAACACCCAATGAGACGGCACGTCGCTATTGACCAATAGCGACAATCTTGCGTACGCTGTCACACCAACTTTAGCTCTATGTGAACCACAGGTGTGCTGCTACACGATGTTCTAAGTGCTAAAACTGTAACAAGATATTTAACTGTACAACCGTTAAGAAAAAGAGCTATGAGGTTTTGTGTATAAAAAAAGAAATTGTAAAACAATGAAAAGTGACACAAGGATTTAAGGTTACTTTATTATCCCCCCTCCCCCAAACAGTTCAGTTTTCAGGCTGAGGTGAAATGTCTGGTAAAAAGTTAATCCACTATCGCCCGAGCTTCTGTTACAGATGTTCAAAGTCAAGCCGGGTAAAGTGGGGAGAGACTTTGTGCTTTTTTTTGATAAAGCAGGAGCCCCAAGAGCATCCACACACACACAATCATCATTCTGCCATTTAGAGTAACACCAGAGGAAAAAAAATAAATAAATACAGCATTGCTCAAAAAAAAAAAAAAAAAAAAAAAAAAAAAAAAAAAACATTTTCAGTTTCCACACATGAAAGACACTGATTATTCATCGTAGGATTACTTGATCGCTTGAACTGTATCTCAAGACCAAGTGTCTATCTGATCTATATATATACTGCTTTAACAGTAAGTTGTTCACCATTACTAAAATGTAAGACTTCCAGAATATCATGAAACAGAAGAAATGGAAAGTTCAAGACATTGTATTGTTTTAAATGTTTAATGAAGTAAAGCTGTTCATTTCCCCCCCCCCCCCACTTCAACTACCGTTTTTGTACTCAAGTAGCTGACCAGTATCTATAGACTGTATAGACGTAGACTGTACGTATTAATAAAGTATGCTTTTCACTTGGTTGGTGCACATGGTCATGTACATTCAGCACCCACCAGTCTGTTTTTTCTTCACTAAATCCCTTACTGTTGTCTTGGCACCTCACGCCACAACAAATCTTTTCCTTTGTGGCTGACCATCCATTTCCAGAATTTGGTGATAACTATAAAAACACAAAGGCACCAAAACTGTAATAATATGTCATTTGGAGTCACTTGCTTGAATACTAGTCTCCACTTAAGCCATCAAAGTTTTTCTTTTTTTATACTATACTATTGAAAGCCCCCATCACCAGCCTGCCTCAGAGTTCAAAAGTATCCCTTTCACACCAATACCATCCATGTCAGTAGTAGTAAACGAGAGTAAGCAAAAGTGCTAATACAAGCAGGGCTATTACTTTCTTTTTAAGCATTAAATCGCAGCATATGGACAGACTGCTGCCTAGCTTCCTGCCAGCAAGCTACACAGACCTTGTTTCTGCAAATCCCAGCAAGGGCCACTAGGCAGCCTGTGCTGCTGAAAATGGTAAAAGCTAACTAGTTTTTGGCACAACTAAACCGGACTGGCAAAGTACAATAAGGAAATTGCAGCAAAGAGCATAAAACGAGTGATAAATTTGCAAAAAAAAAAAAAAAACAAAAAGAAAAATTTACAATGTACCATGGTAAGCACCACCATGTTATTTCCTAGTAATAAAAATAAAATAAGCACCCTTTATTGCAGCAGAGTGGAACTTTCATCTGAATTTACTTTGTTAAAGACTCAGGCAGCCACACATTCAATAATACTATATGACTGTTAAAGGAATAAAATCTAATGACAGTCCTTAGTCAAGTGTCAGACGTGCAACCTAATGCAATATATATGTATATACATATATACATACATACATTTAATTTTCATGATTAGACAGTAAAAACAAAATATTGTTTTATGACACTATGTTAACTTTTTAAAGGCCTCAGAAAATGCATTTCCCTTTCACCTTTAAATAAATGTTAAAACAAGGCAAGAATAGTGCAAGAGGTAATGGTACAACTCAGTGACCTCACCTGATAGTAGTTTCCTTGGTATTGACCAACCGTATACCACACATGTACACATTGCAGGTTTCCTCCACCATCTCAAGACTTCTCCAGTATAACATGTAATTTCTTTTTCAACATTCTCATTTCACCAAGGAAAACTGTCTCTGAGAATGACCACTAGTAATCTGGACATTCTAATGGAGGTCAAAACCGTGACAAAACAAAACATCCTACAAACAAACGGGAGGCCCATGGACACACGCCTTTCGTTGTGAAGGCTGAGATGCCTCCATCTCCTCTACTCATATGGATGACTTTCTCTTCAGCTTTACTGGAGAGCACAGCTCTGCCAGGTCTAGGAGTTCTGTGAGCCTCGGGCATCACCATCGGGTCTGAGGAATGCAGCCCGACCCTGAGAGAGCAACTCTGTGGGTTCGCTCTCCAGGTTGTCATACACACTGTAATCCTCCCCATCAGCCTCCTCAGACTCTCCGTCCTCCCGGCCCGTAGCCCTCCTTTCCAGGTCACTGGAGCTGGACCCGTCCCCTGGTGTTGGGTTGGGTTGAGCTGGCCGTCCTGGAGAGCCGACAGCCTGAGGCCTTGGGAGGAGTGCTGCTGGAGGCCCAGCGCGGGGGACCATGTCCGAATATGGCAGAGGCATGTCTGGGGTGTCGGGTCTCTCCTTGCCTACTTGCTCTGGATTGGAGTTATGCAAGTGTAGCCCACACACTGGAAAAGGATCCGAGTTCTCCACAACAGCCACACTCACCTCCGCTGATGCAGCTGCTGCTAGTTCCTCAAGTCCTGAGTAAGAGATCAAAATGCTGTTTTTAATTTTAGTGCTACACATTCTCAAACAAGTGTTTCAACTACCTCTATAGACAGAAGAAAAATCCACACTTGAACTGGAAAAACAGCAACCAAAGACTTACTTTTCTCTTCTGCACTCTTGCGTTTCCTGAGAGCTATTTCCTGTTTGAGATGGGTCACTTCCTCCTGGATTTTCTCCTTAATGCGTTCACTCTTCTCCACCTCAATACACACAGCCTATGGTGGTTGAGACCAATGAAACTACCTCAAAGGGAACTAATGACTAGTTCTGACAGTGTCCAAAGGCCACAGTATTGAGATGTGACAGTAAAACTTACTGGAGATCTTTTCATAGCAAAAATTCACAAAAGTTCTCCAAAAGAAAGCAGTAATAACTTCTAACCAAATAATAAAGCAGTTAATGATTTACCAAAGTGAACAGTGAAATGGAATTAAATTCTGGAGCTATCATGTTGCCTGATAACCAGCAAGTAAGTCATCTTAACTTTTTTATTCACACTGCAGAAAAGATAAAATTATGGGTTTGTATGCCACTAAGTGATTTAGAATATACCTGAACTTTTTCTTGCAGGGCACTGTAAACTTGGAAGATTGTTCTGATATCCTTCATTACTCCATCCTTGTCAAAGAACTCAGCCCTGGAAAGAAATTCTGGCATTAACCTTACTTTCTCTGGATACTTCAAGGGACAAAGGACATTACTTGAACAAGTTATTTTTACAGTGCAACCTTCTTTCACACTTAACGCCCCTGAAAATCGCAAAAATGTTTTCTATCATCCTTCCCAAAAGAACTTCATGCCCCTAAAACTTAATGAAGAACTGTGTGCATTAATAGGTTTTTAAAACACACCATGACTGTGAAATAAATTTGTATTATTTTGGGATTTAACACAACCTTAAGTACCAATGAATAAGTCAGAGAAAGCAAAAGTTATATCATACATTTATATTGATTTAAATTTGAACTTTGAAAATTCAAATTTTGGAATAATTCTGAAGTATCCTCCACAGATAAAAATATTCGAAATATCCCTGCCTGTTGTTGGGAAACCTATCTCACTGCAATTAAAATGGAAAATGTACACTTGGCTTTGGGTGTCATTTTACCAACATTAACATTTGTTACACCAGACATATACATTTCTAAAACTAGACTGTCACATATTAGCCTGAGAATTTTCTTTCCAGTCATAATTATTTGGTCTGGACACAAACTTCTCAAGTCAGCAGTGCACTTTCACTTTAACTTGGGGAATGTTTATATTATAAGGCTGCAAAGTAGCAGTGAGCTGGTAACACCTTTCTGTGAATCAAAATGCCTGGCTCTGATTATCCTGCAAGTGCCGAGAAACCTCAGTTAGACATGTACATCCCACAAAGGAGACTCTTTTGAGTCATAAAATGTTTCATGAGAGAAGGTGAACATCCAGTGGAAATGTGACTGCAAATAAAACTACAGCAAAAGGATTCTTGTACTCTAAACATACTATTCAATTCTACATAGGTAGAAGTGACAGAACCCAAGCCTCAAAGCAGTTTTTGATGAGAATGTGCATGCAGTGAGACCAGGCTGTAGGGCTGGGACTGTGAAAGCAATCAGAGGACCACAGGGCAATGAGACTGGTTGCAGCAGAACATGATCCATAAAGCGTAGAATGTATTCTCCATAACCTATGTCTGCACTTTAGCCACCTGTTTATGAAATCATCCAACAACACATGTGCTTTTTTGGGAACACATATCCTGCTCCTACAGAAGACAAAAAAAAAAAAAAAAACCCAAAATAAACCAATCTCTTTCTCATTTTTAGCTTTCTGTAAATCTTGCTGGCATCTAAACAGAAATGAATAACTTTTACTGCTGTCTTTTCAGTAGACGTGTGGCTGCTCACCCTTGCTCCTTTATCACCTTGGCATAGTTCAGCGAAGTGTTTGGTACGGATGACACCTTGTACTCCTGCTGACTGGTATTGCCAAGATTAGGGATGGTGAGTGAAACCCTCTGGTTGTACCTGTCGGGGGGCACAGACCACAAGTAAAGCTTGGTTTGAGAGTCCTTGGAGGTGACAAGCTTTGGGGACTCTGCTAATGTGTCTGACAGTGCTCACAGTATGAGTAACAGGAAAAGGTTGTATGCTGTACTTCTGCACTGTGGAAATTGAGAAAAAAACAGATGCTGAGGAGGACAACAGATATCGTACACAGATAATAGTAATTCTACATAAAAACTATTTTATGCATGCCCAAATACAAATAGAAAGGTTGGATGCTCAACAAACAGATCTTGGATGAAATTAGACAGGCCACAGAAAGAGCCAAAATAACATGGATACACAATGTACCATTTAATGTGTGAGGTATTTCAGGCTTGATAATCATAGGGATTAAAATGGAAAAAAATCCCTCCTCCCAAAGCAGTGTAGCCTTGCCTTCATTATTATAAGCAATAAATAGTAAACATGAAAAAACAATAGGAAAAATGCCAAAATATATTCCGCTGAGCTCTATGTTATAGGTGTTTGCTGCTGAGCTTGAATTAAAAAATATCCCATTTAAAAATGAGGGCAGCACTTCCACTCATTGAGTAATCTTCCTGGCTAACAAATTCTGTGCTGAAAAAGAGAAATCAGGACACTGCACCAAACTGGTACAACTGAGAAGCCGAGCTTCACACAGAAACTGAGCTGAACAAAAACAAAAGGAGTCCACAGTCACCCCACACCTTAGCACTGCAGCAGTTATCGCTACCTTTTGTTGGGTCTGAAGAGCACATACTCGAGTGCGTGCGTCGAGTTGTTAGCGGTGGAGATGAAGCTGAAGAGGAGGAAGAGGAGGTCGGGCACGCCCAAGATCTGGGTCAGCTGCTTGTGGATGGTTTGCTCCCTGAACGACATTTGCTGCTGTGTGTTTCTTCGGAACCGGTACCAACCGATGACATTCTGCAGGGAATCACATGTGGTTTTATCCTGCTGAATCTCCAATGTCCCCAGTGAAACTTCCTCTGCTTCATTTACATAGTTTTACTGTACAGAAGTTGACTGGCTATTTATCCCACGTATTAAAAAAAAAATAATGTAAAGCAGAAACACCGAAAGTCTTTGACCTGTGAGCCCCCCCCAACCCCACTGGGTCATCTCTAGAGACCACGAAGACTTACTTTTCTTCGGTCTTTGAGAATTTGGTTGAGATTCCCTTCACTGACTTTACCTGTATAATCATAAAAGCTGAAACAAAGGACACAATTTGATTATTCACTGTACGCAGCTCATACATTGGTAATCTACCCTTGAATTACTGGGATGTCTGATATCCAGCTACGGCTAATTTAATTCTTTAATTACTTCCAAAATGTTTATGAGCACAAAACTGAGGCTCCAAATTACAGGCATATCAAAAACTATGGCTTAATTTATTACAAAGAATAGTTCACTGAGCAGTTTTATTTTTAAAGCTTGAAAATATATAAGACAATTCACCAAAGCAATGTGCCAAATAATCAAAACAGCACCAAAGGAGAAAACTGCCAGACTCATTATGATACAGTGTTTGTGGTTAACAAAAAAAGCCTCAGAAAAGGTTGTTGAGTTTTATAATATAGTAGTTGTTATATTACATATGTATCTTACCTAAATAAATGTGCACAAGGTTCATGGTTATGGACTTCTGGAGGACAAAAAAATACATGTTTGTAAGATACCATATGAAGCATGGTTAAAACATAAATTCAGCATTTTTTCTTTCTGTACATAGTAGCTTTGGGCATTGAAGGGGTTTGAGTATTGCATACTTCAATCTCAAAGTTACTAGCTAAATTAGGAATACTATGGAAAACATGAACACAGATAAGAATTGTGTCTCCAAAACAATTAATATTCATAAGCAATTTCAGAAGATCAAAAAGGTTAAGACACCCTGTTAAAGAAACATATGTACTTCTCCACTAGAGATGCTAACTCAAGAAAACACATCTTTTAACAAACCATGTTAATGACCATTTGAAAATTAATTAATCGCTTTTTTAAATTTAATTTAGCCTCAATTATGTTTTAAACACCTTAGCCCAATTTCTTACCTACTACTTGAAGGAATTCTGTGCTGCTGATCTGTGAGTCGCTGATACTGAAGGATTCCTCTTCCCTCACCTCACCCAAAAGGAAGCCTTCCTGTAAGAAAGTAACAACAGTTACTTAATGATCCATATAAAAGCACAAAAGGCTACAGTGAACCCCAATATATAAACCTTGAAACGGAGGATTTCTGATGCTATTTGGTTCTAATCAGCAAAACCACTCGCTAACATTTACAACTGAATAAAACAACACCCTACTATTTCTAATAATGTATGCATTTTCCTAAAAGGCTGACAGATGTCTAATCATATTGTTGACAGATTTTAACAACTTGAACAGAAGCAAACACCAAGAAACACTGAAAGCCAATAGCCTATAATTGCCAGAGAAACATTTCCTATAAGGGACACACATCATCAAATATTTCTCAGGCCATGGCAGATGATTTGAACATAAGACTGTAAGGTAGATGTCACTCACACTGCATCACTCCTCTGTCTGAGAAGAGCTGACCAAAAATTTGTTTTTAGGTGATGTTCCTTTACAGAAACATTAAAATGTACAAGTTACCCAAACTTACACTAAAAATCTGATTACTACACACACACATAATAAACCAAAAATCTTTAGACAGATTTCTCTACTGCTGTTTTAAGAACTGGGACATTTTTATAAACCATTTCATGAAACAATGTTGAATCAACATTATCTGGATTTTAAAAAAAAGATATTTACATAAGGTTTCAAAGCATTAAATCAAAGTTACTTGAGAATTTGGTCTCCACGACAATGAACTTGCACTCTGTACTGTACAAGGTCTTCTGTGTACAGCAGACTTACTGAAAATGTTAAAATAAGACTGTGTATCATGCTAACCTACAGTTTATCTACAAGTTACGAGAGGGAAAAGGGAAACCTCTTCACAGTATCTCATTACACTGATATGCCTTTAGTGCAGCTCATCAACAGAGATTCTCCAAGCAAGGAGTCTGAACACATCAGGAATAATAAAGGAAGCCAGTGCAATGGCTCCTTTATATTTACATATGTTTTTATTTAATTCCCACTTTTCTCTAAAGCAACTTACAATGTTAAGCCACCGGCCTCATCCGGAATGGCGACGAGTCTGCCTATAGACAGGAGGTCCAAGAGCTGGCTGTCTGGTGCAGTCATAACAACCTGGAGCTGAACACGCTCAAAACAGTGGAGATGATCGTAGACTTCAGGAGAAACACCTCAGCATTATCCCCATTCACCATCATGAACAGCACTGTGGCAACAATGGAGTCATTCAGGTTCCTGGGCACCACCATCTCACAGGACCTGAAGTGGGAGCCCCACATAGACTCCATTGTGAAGAAGGCCCAGCAGAGGTTGTACTTCCTTCGTCAGCTGAGGAAGTTCAACCTGCCACAGGAGCTACTGCTGCAATTCTACTCTGCAGTCATTGAGTCCGTCCTCTGCACCTCTATAACTGTCTGGTTCGGCTCAGCTACGAAGTCAGACATCAGAAGACTGCAGCGGATAGTTTGGACTGCTGGAAGAATCATCGGCACATCCCCCCCAGCTCTCCAAGAACTGCACTCGTCCAGAGTCAGTAAAAGGGCAAGCAAAATCATTCTAGACCCCTCACATCCAGGCCACTTCCTCTTCGAACCCTTGCCATCTGGCCGGCGCTACAGAGCACTGTGCACCAGGACAGCCAGGCATAAGAAAAGTTTCTTTCCTCAGGCCATCTACTTCATGAACACCTAAATCTCTCCCCTAGAGAGTAAACCGTGCAATACATAATGCTATTTATATTTATAACTATTTATCACATTTCTCTTACACTCCCTTGCATTTGTATCTAGCGACTATTTTTGTACTATTTTTGTATATTGGGTACTTTATATTTTTTAAATATTTTTTATCCCTTGCTCACATACTCTATCTTCTCATCTGTGTCTTGTCACTGTCATTCTGTCTGTGCTGTGGTAGTTCCTGTCACCAAGACAAATTCCTTGTATGTGCGAACATACTTGGCAATAAAGCTCGTTCTGATTCTCACCATGATTTACCGGTTTATAGGGCCGAGTCATTTTTACTGCAGCAGTAAGCATAACTGTATCAGTGACCAGTCATTTAATGTTTAAGATAACTTATTTATGTGAAAAATTGAAACTTTTATACAAGTGGATGTTTTACTGGAACCATGCAGGACTGGTGTCTCACTTCTGGGACGTGAAATAGCAACCTTCATGTTACAAGTCCAAATCATTAATTCCTGTCTATCTGCCCATCTTAAGCATTGGGAATGAAAGTCATTGTGGACAAGACACTCTTTTGTAGAAAATCATATCAGAGGTCTGTGGTTATAAACAAGGAGCATTCTACACATCTATGCTACGTCCACTACGTCCACCAATTCAGGGTAAGTATCTTGTTCAAGGGTACTACAGCTGGAAGTGAGACACAAATCTGCGATCTTTGGGTCCAAAGGCAGCAGTTCTAAGCACTATGGTACCCGTTACCCATGAAAGAACTATGACAGAAAAACAGGTGCTACACATTTGAGTTGGAAGTATCGTGGAGTTTCATGGTGTAATGATAAGTACTGTGGACTATGAATCAAGATACCCAAGTTCAAATCTCAGTGTGACCTCCTTCAGTCAGCATCTCCCTTGTCAAAAGCAGACCCGTTTTCATCTAGAAAAACGTCTAAGATTGTGGACACGGTTGTGTTCGTCGGTCATCTTAAATTTGGAGGTAGTGGGTTGCAACGTGATCAGGGCCATGAATTTGGGTTTAGAACCCCCACTCTAGATGCAGCATACTTTAGCAATATATTTACCTAGAACTGAAAGCATTTCAAATAAATATGTCTGCCTCCAAAGCACACTTTGTGAAATAATGTTGCAGATGTTTTATGTGATGCAGACCACAGAGCTGCTGCCTTGGACTCAACAGAACAACATTTAACATCCATAGAGGCCACGGCAGTGGAAACAATAAAGATGACAGGAGCATAAAACCCTCCCAAAGAAAATTGTTACAACATCTTGATAGATACAGTATCAATGTTTGGCTATATCACCTCTATGGTACACATGCCATACATAAAATATAAAACCTTCAGACTTTAAACTTCCATCACCTCACAATGAGGATATCCTGGATGCTCTAAAGGAATGTAGTCAACAGTCTGTATAACTTCTTGGTTTATGCAAATTAGCTGAAATTTAAAGGAACTTAATCACTTAAACAGCTTTTCACAAGAACTCAGGTGACTGGATTAAAATCATTTTCAGTATTCTAAATACCTAAACACATTAGAAAGGGTAACAAAAAAGTATCAAAAAAAGTGCTTCAAAACAAAAGTACAAGTTATTTCTAAGCAATACTCTGACAGCAAATACAGCACATTTTATGTACTGATCTTTATTAAGTGTACATGAAAAAAGCAAAAAATAAAGTTGTAGTTTGGTTAATACATCATGATCATGATATTTGCAAAAATGAAAAAGGAAACTTTGCTTTTTGGGAAGAAAGTGGGGGAGTCAGTCATATCCTGAAAGATCAAAAAATATCACAGACTTGTCTAATATAATTACAAACGAAAGCACCATACTCACTCTGACATACCAAAGTAATGCATTAGCAAATATTAAAAAACAGGAAAACTTATATTTGTGTGGAGAAGGTTCCTGCAAGCTCCTCACTAACCACTATAAATAAATTTCGCTTATTATTATTTGAATTATAAAAGATACTACTTAAACACTATAATCTATACATGAAATGACGGTTAAAATTTTGTAAAAAAAAAAAAAAAAAAAAAAAAAAAAAAATTACAAATGAAGGAAAATTATTCAACCTTTTGTAAATTTATTGAGGCCGGGAGTGAGTGACTGTGACTGACTCTGTCTCTCTGACTCTGATACTCAGGACCTATACTCCACATTTAAAGCTACATTTCAAAAAACTAATCAGAAAAATGCAGCAGTTCAGCACAGTGTTTCTTAATTCGACCGTCGCTGGAAGTACTTACATGATCGGAGTTGCTGTTCGCGCTGTGATAACAGACAGAACTGAAAGTATATCCCGAAATGGAAGCCGCCATAATGGAAGCAACCCCACCTATCCCACAACCTCCCGCGGTGTCACAGACGCTCTGTGTCACAACTTCCTGTACGGTTCAATGCATTCTGGGAAATGCAGGTTTTTTTTTTCTTTTTTTTTTTAAATACGGAAGGTAAAACAGCGACAAAAATGTATGCTTCACAATGCAATATTTAATTATTTAATAAACTTAATAATGTTTTATATTTGGGAAACTTAAATGGATAACTCACTGCATTTTTGTGTTTCACAGAGATTGAAACATCTACTTGATGCCATGGCATGGACCATGCATGGACAACTTCCTGTGACTTCAGCTCCCATCAGCATGGACTCTGGGGAGTTCTAAAGCAGTGTAGACATGTCCAAACCTGGACAAGATGCGCGCTTACAGGAAGACTTCTCACCTTCACAGCTAGGGACGAAAGAGTAGTAAGTAAAATATGGATTAACTATGTGGAATCCGTAGCCGGAATCTCGGGTACGGTTCGTTCGGGAGGAGGGGCAGTCAGTCACTCACTGCACGTGGACGCAGCCGGAAAAAAAACTGCACAACCGCAACGCGGTTCACTCAATAACAGTAACCGCTATCCTGGGTAGCGGTGGTCCGGGACCTATCCCCCGGAGGGGCTACGCAGGTTCATCCTAGGATGCTAGTCGACAGTATTGCATCTAAACACACACTTTCACTGTCATCATATGTTGTCACGCGGTATCTCACGGGGAAAGGGAGAGCACGCGACTCTATACGGACTGAACCGGATCCGATCGGGGGGTCGATGAGGCATCAGCACGCTACCCGTTGCGACACCATAAGCCTAATCGCGTATGATACAAGACCGGAGTTTGCACTCAGAAATACGTAGATTGTTGTAGTGTTTCCCATGGAACCCTCGAACCCCCCCCCCGAATGTCCCAGTGGGAGACTAAGCATAATTAACGTGACAGCCAATCAGAAAGGAACACAGGATCACGTACAGAAATTGACACCACCCAACTAGTATTTACAATACAGTGGCCCTCCTCTGCGCCGTTACAGCCTAATAAACTTTTTAATGAGAAATAGCATGTCATTACTCATAAAAATAAAGAAGAAACGAAAATAAATTAATGTAAATGTAACCAAAAACGTTGAAAAAGTATTTTGCACTTGGCAGTTGCGAGGGTTAATCATGACGAGAGAACAGAATGCTGGGAAGCCATGGTGTCTCTGCCTAGGGTGTGTTGAGAGTTTCCAAAAAAATAATAAAAAAAAAAACATTTTATTTCCAAAATTCGTTTTAGGATTCAAAAATATAAATAATTATCAGTTTTCCCATGTAAAAAGTCTGCCTAGCTAGGTCCAATACTCTTAAGGAGACTGCGCTGTACTGGAAATTAGTCACAAGGTTTCATCTCCTGATCATTTAATACAAGGATTCACAAGTTTAGTGTCAAAAAGTCAGAGATATTTTGTTCTTGTTCATGATTGTAAGTAAACAAGTACTTTATTTCAGTAGTGTTTGTATCTGTGTGTTTGTCTGTCTAAAAACAGCCTTCTCTCTGATGCTACAGTTGGGATGATGCTTACCAGAGAGAGCTGGATACCTTCAGAGACATTGGGGATGTTGGTGAGATATGGTAAAACATATAAATAAATTTCTTCATTTAGCTAACCCTTTTCTCCAAAGCAACTTACAATGTTAAGGATATAGTTTTTACAAGCTTACAACTATTTACCCATTTATACTGCTGGATAACTTTACTGGAGCAATTTTAGGGTAAGTACCTTGCTGAAGTATAATACAGCCAACGGTGGGGATTGAACCTGCGACCTTTGGATCCAAAGGCAGTAGCTGTAACCACTACACTACCAGCTGTCCCATAAATAAATCAATAAATCAGTTGATCAGCGCATACATTACTACAGTAGAGTGGAGTGACTTCGGAAAGGATGATGAAAAGCACACAAAAGTAGAACTGCTTAATAGAATGGAATTAAAAGCATCACCAGCTGGCTCTTTTGCATGTGAAGTACCCAAGTTGAAATCCCACCTTCTGCTATAGTACCCTTGTTCAAGGTACTTACCATGAACTGTTCCAGTAAAAATTACCCAGCTGTATAAATAAGTAAATAACTAAAGTAGCTTCACATTATAAGTCACTTTGGAGAATAGTGTCAGCTTAATTAAAGAAAATGTGGGTGTGAAAGTCTGCAGTGGCTGGAGTGCATTCTGGTAGGGTATCTTACTTAGCCCACACACACACATTGGCTGAAACCGCTTGGCCCAAGCAGGGTCACGGCAAGCCGGAGTCTAACCCGGCAACACAGGGCGTGAGGCTGGAGGGAGCGGGGACACACCTAGGACGGGACGCCAGTCCATCACAAGGCACCCCACGCAGGACTCGAACCCCAGACCTGCCAGAGAGCAGGACCCGCCCCCACGACCCCCTCCTACTTAGCCTTGTGCTTATATTTATCCTGTGCTTCTGGGGTAGGGTCTGGACAGCCATGTCCCTGAATTGAACAAGAATACGGAAAGGGAATGACTGACATGACTGAAATGTGACTGTGTTATTTTGGGCAAGTGATTGTGGTGTGGGTAGAGCTGCCGCCATTAGATCTAAAGGTCACAGGTCTGAATCCTACCTACTTCTTGAGTACCCTTGAGTAAGGTGCTTCCCCTAAATTAACCTATATAAATGGGTAAATAATTATAGGTAGCTTTACATTGCAAGTTGCTTGGGAGAAAAGTTTCAGCTAAATGAATAAATGTAAATGTTGCCACAGGTTTGGCGAGGAGAGCATGGCTCGTGTGCTCAGGTGGCTGGACAAGAAGAGCATCCCCACAGATTCTGCTGTGCTGGACATCGGAACCGGGAACGGGCTCTTCCTCATCAGACTGGTGTGTATTTAACATGGCTCCCTGGTAACAGCCTTGGAATCTAAAGCAGACTGTCTTAATCTTTAATAACCGCAGAGGTGCCAATAGATCTGTTTAAGTTGCCCTTCTAAGTGATATTTGGGCACTGTGGTGAGACGGGTAGTCATCCGGGGCGGATCAAACTGTTGGACTGAAACCAGACCCCCAAAGTGCTCCGCCGGCTGAATCCAGCACTTAACACCACTCTTCGAGTCTATCACCATCTCATGATGTTTTAGTAAGAGGTTGTCAATATTCGGGTTGTAATCTGATTGATGAGCTTTCCCACCACAGTGCATTACATCACATACAGTGTCAGAGTTATGGGTGGCATGGTGGCACAGCGAGTAGCACTGCTGTCTCACAGTGCCTGGGTGGTGTGGGAGGTCGTGGGTTTGATCCCCGCTCAGTGTGTGTGGAGTTTGCATGTTCTCCCCATGCCTGTGTGGGTTTCCTCTGGGTGCTTCACTTTCCTCCCACAGTCCAAAAACATGCTGTTCAGGTTCCCCCATAGTGTGTGAGTGACACAGAGAGAGAGTGTGTTCCATAGCTCTATGGATGAGTGATCTGTTGTAAGTAGTGTATCTAGCAGTGTAAGTCACCTTGGTGAACAAGGTGTGTGGGCTGATAACACTATGTAGAGTTCATTAGAAGTCACTTTGGAGAAAAGTGTCTGCTAAATAAATAATTGTACCTCATATTTCTTGGGCTGGCACTATGGACATGGGTTTGAATCTTAACTCAGATCTGTGTATGATGTGATGTAGCATAGTAGTTAGAGCTGCTGCCTTTGGACCCAAAAGCTGCAGGTTTGAATCCCACCTCTAGCCCTAGTACTTTTGAGTAAGGTTGTTTCCCTACATTGCTCTAGTAAAATTACCTAGCTGTATAAATGGGTAAATAATTATAACTATCTTGACATTGTAAGTCACTGGAGGAAAATGTCAGCAAAATGAATAAATGCAGATTCACATACTTTTTGTTTCATACAGGCCACTTTTTCAACTTCCATTTGTCTCTTCATTGTTAGCTATAAGTGGAGTTAGGAGAACCAGGATGCTGTGCTCTCCGGAAATAAAGATGAACAATGGAATCAGACACAGAAGGTCATGCAGCACTTAAGGGTATGGACTTGTAACCGGAATATTGATGGTTCAAGCTCCACTCTCGGCTGCTCACATAGTTTCCTTGACCAAGATATTTACCCAGAACTTCTCCAATAAAATAGGCAGCTGTGTAAACAGACCGGAAAACCTAAACAGTTTTTTTTCCCTTATGAAAGCATCACTTAAGCAACTATTTAATTTGTCCTTCAGCTGTCTGCAAGGGATATTTTGTGCTGTGAGTGTTTAGATTATAATTGTAATGCATTGTTGCTGGAAGTTAACATGTACAATGTGGTAATATGGATTATGTGTTTCTGTAGTAGCCCTCATTTAGTTTTTTGTATTTGTAATTCTTTACAGGCTGAACATGGATTCACGAATCTCACAGGGATAGATTATTCTGCAGCTTCCGTAGAGCTTGCAAAGTGCATACTGGAGAAAGAAGGCCTATCTGGTATAAGGGTTAAGGTAGGATATTTTCCTTATGGTGAATGGAAAAAGAGCCATGTACCTGTGTACTGCAAATATATAATTTGTCCGTATCATTCACCACTACTGAGTCCACTACAGTTACAGATGGAGTTCAAGAACGGCACTCAAGCTGAAGCAAATGATGCAGTTCTACAGGTTACCTGTTAGGGGCGCTATTGCTCTGTATTGTCTGAGTAAACAGTCATTACCTTGATTTATTAGTTGAATCCATTCTCCAAAGGCAGACATGACATTTATATACAAATATTATAAATTAGAATTAATATACCAAATTGATAGATAGCTATGTTTCATTATTTGGGGGTTGTGGAAATTTAAATAACTTGAAATGCTGAAATATGATAACTAATACAATAACAGACACACACAGACTGAAACCGCTTGTCCTGAGTGGGGTCGCGGCGAGCCGAACCCTAACCTGCCAGCGCAGGGCATAGGGCCGGGGGGGAGGGGATACACCCAGGACGGGACGCCAGTCTGTCACAAGGCACCCCAAACGAGACTCGAACCCAGACCCACCAGAGAGCAGGCACAGGCCAGGCCCGCTGCATCACCACGCACTGCCCCCCGACCCAATACAATAAAATATTAAATATTTGTTGTCTTTCAGAAGAGTTCGAGAAGTCTTAAGATTTAAACTGCTATGTTTGCAAATAATTTATAAGTTGTATGCAAAAAGTGGTATAAGGCAAAAGGCACTGCAGGCTGCAGTAATAATCCACGCTATTTTATTGGTTATTAGTACATTACTTACTAATTTAGTTTTGTATTTCTGAGAAATACCCGGTTTCTTTAACCTGACAATGGGAAAGAGACTCACTGTAAATGTATTCAGGCAAGACCGAACATAGGATTTTTTAACTCTCTGCCTGAAGGACTCTAAGTGACCAGTGACACAGCTGAGTTTTCAGCAGTTTGTGCCATCTGGCCCTGGGCTCACAGCCCTTAGGAATCTCTGGCCTGTGGAAGGGAGTACCAGGGAGGTGCTAAAAGTAATAAGGGTTAGGCTTTCTTTAAAAAAAAAAAAAGGAGGAGACAAAGAAACAGACCACTTTCTTCGTTGCCTTTGTATGTGTTTCTTACTCACGCGCTTGGCCGCATACTTAGTCTGCACTGTGTGTGCACTCACGGCCCAAGCACTCCTGTTTGTCAGTGCTTGTCCCACGCCAGCGGCAGATCAGATGTCTTGGCTTGGCAGGTGGCATGGCGGAGAAGTCAATATTGACCCTGGTTTGGCCACTGGCCCAGTCACCAGTGCGCTGCATTTTGCCCCTTCCCCTGGCCAAGGACTGCCTTGTGCACCCTCCTGGTGGCCCTACTCACAGTCTAAGCGTGAGTGAATCATACATGGTCATTCAAAACATCAAAACTGATGAAAAATGGTCTGTTATATAACCATCTGTCCTTTATCGCTAATCACTTTTCTAAAGAGGACTGCAGTTGTGTGTTTATATGGAGCAAGAGTAGATGCACCCTAGATAGGATGCCTGCTTACTGAAAATAGTTCAAATAATACAGCAGCAAAGCACAATACTTTTTTCATAACTTGTTTTATGACGTGAAATTGTCACTGCCTTTCAGAGCTCTTTTTACAGTGTATAATACCATGTATGGTACCATGAAAGGCCCCTTCACTGGGAGCAGCAGGGATGTGGCAAAGGGTCAGCAAGGAAGAAGTCTGGTTTCAGATGACAAGGTTTTCCCTTAAGGCAGCAACTTTGAAAAGCCCCAGACATACAGCCATGCAAATGTTTCTTTCCAACATACTGGCGATCATAAATGAGACATAAACAATGACAGCCTTGTTTCATGAAACAGTATTGAAATCTCATTTGGAAAAAAAAAAAGTTGAAATTTCGTTGAAATTATGCACAGAACGGTCACAGGAGAGAGTGCTTCCCACTATCACTCCTGAAAATGTTGCAAGTGGCCATGCAGTACAGCAAGGAATAGTTATGACAGGTGGGCTGAAATGTAAGAACATTTTCACACCAGTTCCAAGTTTTTTTATGTTATAAAAATGAGTTACAGTACTATAAAAATCTTTAAATACTACAGTGTTTATAATGTCTGTATGTTTAAATACAGTTTGTGCCTAACAGATCTGATGTGTAATCCCTGTGTATATTCATTTTAAGCATGAAACCCTTGATAATACCCACCACAGGGTATTATTTTAAGGAGCAACTTTATATAATCAATATAGTGTGCTGGCTGTGATTGTTGTAATAATATAATTTTGGCCTGCACCTGTAGTACTCATGAACAGTTTGTTGATGAAATGCCCTTTACTGCCTTGCACTTTGCCTTATCAGTAAAGTGAATCGAGGCCCACAGAGCAATTATTTTTTCCTCATCTTTATTTTTCTCCACTGTAAGTCACTTCTTTTCCTCTTTGACGGTGCAATTGCAGGAGATGGACTTCCTCAGCTGTCCGGATGAGTTCAGCGGTTTCAACTTGTGCATCGACAAGGGCACATTTGATGCCATCACCCTGAATGCAGATGGCGCAGCAGACTGCGAGGCACGTTACACAACCGCTCTACGAGGTGCTCTTCGAGTCGGGGGACTCTTTGTCATCACCTCATGCAACTGGACCAAGGAGCAGCTGTTGAACATATTCAGCCATGGTGAGCAGCTTTGTGGGTAGCACAAGGTTATGGGATGGCAGGATGATTGGTGATTAAAAATCTGAGCAGGACCCCCAGTGCTTAACCTTGATTATTATTGTCGTTGTTGTTGATATTAATTCACTTAGATGACAGTTATTTTAAATCACTTTGGAAACCTTCCATAAACTGCAAAAATAGCAGTTGGTAAGATGTTTCCTATGACTTGAAAACACATTACATTTGGACAGACTATAAATTGCGATGTGGTTTTGTAGGGCTGTGGAACACCAGATTCCATAAGGTCAGGTGGCATCACCTTTTGAACCTCCTTTGACCACTTCTCTGCAGGGTTCAGGTTCCATGAAGAGCTGCCAACACCCCGCTTCCAGTTTGGTGGCAAGACAGGCAACGCTGTCACTGTGCTCATCTTCGAGCGAATCCCTTGAGTTCCGCCTTCATGAATAAGCTTGTTTTATTTTCCTTTTTTTTACGAATGTGAGGGAAGATAGCACTGTCATTTTTTTGTGTTGGGAAAAAATTGAAAAGTGTATGTTCTGATGTTTTTGGGAATCAAGACAGTAGGTGGGGTTGTTGACTAGCCTGCAAATTTCAAATTTTTCTGAAGACTGGAATGTATTTACTGTAGGTTTCTGCCAGAACATGTATAGGTGTATTTCTTTACTGTAAAATAAATCAAAGGAAAAAATTACTGTAGAGATGCTGGGTGATTGTGTTAAATAACATTTCACTGTTGTAAATATAATTACAAGAGGGAAAAACCTTATTTATTTGCATTAATGTCAGTAAGGTCTTTAACCTTTTTAATACACGCATCAACTTATTTCACAAACTGCTTCTGTATAATACTCTATTTTGTATGGAAAATGTGTATTTATATAGCTATTGACTATCTCTTCAACACTTCACATGTAGTATTTAATAATGCATTATGTTTTAACAGCAGTCTCTAAACATCTCTGCACCATAGATCCATTTAGGGTACATGCTGTTCATAACCCTTGAAGTGCACAGTAATTTGGAACATTGGTTTACTAAGGTAAGGCTCTCCTGGGTAGCAATCTAGATTTGAGAGTTTGCTTCTTTATACTGTTTACATGAAGCACCCACATCATCTCAACTAATGGAGAAGTAGATTTGTGTAGTGCAGTTTGAGACATGTATGATAGAAAAATTGCCTGACTGTACAAAAAGGATGTATGCCTTAAATTTGTCATAAAATGTCAAACACCTCAAAAAAAGCAATGATCATATCAATGATCTCATATTCATAACTGCTTTGGTAAAAATGGGTGTTTCTTGGTTCCACCCATACTTAGATGCTGAAATAAATGATGTAGTAAATAACATTTATAACAATGTATACTTGATTTATATCCCTTTTTTTATAACTTAAAGTATGAAATGCCAAAATTTACAACTACACCAGACTGTGACTGAAATATTGAATTGATATTTGGTTATTTATATTGTTACAAGGCTGAGTATTTAGTTCCTCTTTCTCTAGGTTGCAAAACTGTAAATGCAGAACTCAATTTTTGGTTTCAAGGGCGATACATCAAATATTTATATTTTTCTTTCTGTATCCAAGGAAACTGTCAGTGATGTCTTAATACAATTTTCGCCTACTGATTAAATTACTTAGGCAAGTAGCCATGTGGTTTTCCAGGCTGGGAAGTGGTGTGGAAATGGGGAAAATTCCTCTCAGCCACATTTCAGCCACTCATGAAGTTTTGAAACTGCACGGCAAAATGCTACAAGTCTGTCTTTGTATACCTGATAAATGTTTTATGTTATAAATACCTTCATTCATTTACAGTTTGACTTATTGATTAGTTTTGCATAAAGAGATGTAGTTGCATTAAGTCACTAATTAAGGTAAAATAGATCATAATACAATGGAATATATATTATCACTGTGTAAAAACAGTTATACTCTTCCTACAGCTGTTTTTTTAAAATGTCTGTGTAATTATGTAATAAAAATACTTTTTAAAAAGTCTTTAAACTTTAAGTACTGGTTTTGGGGATTGGTTCTGTCCCCAAACTGCGGGTCTACTCCACTTTACAGTACTGTATGGGGATTGGTTCTGTCCCCAAACTGCAGGTCTACTCCACTTTACAGTACTGTATGGGGATTGGTTCTTTCCCCAAACTGCAGGTCTACTCCACTTTACAGTACTGGGGGTTCTGTCCCCAAACTGCAGGTCTACTCCACTTTACAGTACTGTGTACGAGGATTGGTTCTGTCCCCAAACTGCAGGTCTACTCCACTTTACAGTACTGTATGGGGATTGGTTCTGTCCCCAGACTGCAGGTCTACTCCACTTTGCAGTACTGTATGGGGATTGGTTCTGTCCCCAAACTGCAGGTCTACTCCACTTTACAGTACTGGGGGTTCTGTCCCCAAACTGCAGGTCTACTCCACTTTAAAGTACTGTATGAGGGATCGGGTCTGTCCCCAAACCGTAGGTCGACTACACTTTAAAGTACTGTAACGGAGTTGGTTCAGTCCTCGTCCAGTACAACACTGTAATTTTGCTCCACTTTAAAGTCCTCTGGGACAGAATACAGTGTGTGAAAGGGTGGGGGTGTGTCGTCGATTGTGAAATGTCATGCGGTTTATTTTCCAGCTTTATTTGCGTGGCATTGTAACTTAATGGATTTTTTTTTTTCAATAATCAAATCGCACAGTTCCGACAAGTTTTAAAAAGCACCCGTCTGCTGTAGGAAAGCGTGGGAGTTTTACCTCTCTCCCCCTCTGTCCGACACAAATGGTTCGGCTGCGTGCGGATATTGTTACCGAAGGTGTTTCGGTTTGCGGTCCGCTGCTCGCGCTCAGCTGGTCTCACGCATGAGCCGCACCGCACGAGACGCGCAGCGGTGCGCCGGACGGACGGTCCGATTGCGCTCGCGAGGGGTCGCGGCTGGGGGGCGGGGGTAAGGCAGCGGCTGGTCGTCGAGTCGCGGATCGCGGAAAGATGACTTAAGCCACGCGCTCGCGCTGCTGGCCAGGTAAGACGGCGCTGAAATCAAAGGGACTGCACTCGATGCGATGGGGGACAGAAGTGACAGATACAAGTTATTGATGATCAAAAAGTAATGTTTCCTAAAAGACCGCATGCTCCGTGTTTTCATTGCAGCTGATCTGTTCTACATCATGTTCCTTAAGTTAATCTTTTCTGTGACTGCGTTCATGCCGCTGTCTGTGTCACTAACTAGTTCACTGGAAGGAACTAACCAGCAGATATGGCGTGCAGGGCATGCATGATGTTCATGCATGATGAATATGAACATAATTCATATTCATTATTATATTCATTATTCATATTTAGGATATGTTATGGTTCTTCACCAAATACCAGAAACCTTTTTTTTTTTTTTTCTTTTTTTAAAGATTCACACATTCATATAAGCTGAATGATTTGACCTTAAAGGAGAACATAAGTTGTGTTTTCTTAGTTAAACATCATGGTCAGAAATCTGAGGTTCAGCAGATCATTGAAGAAAGCACTTTCAGCCTTGTGATGCAGCACTACTGTCCCAAGTCATATTCTTTTTTTTTTTTTGTCTTGAATAATGGTTGCATTTTGAATCAGTGTGTGTGTGCGAGTGCGTGTGCTTTCACTAACACATCCATTAAGGCTACGCAGTGTGCCACAGCGGCGTGGCCGTGGTGCACGAGCACAGCTGGGCCACGGAGGAGTTGATGCCGAGATCATTGGCTTTGTTGCTGAGCTATGCACGGCTCCTGGGACAAAAGCATTCCTGTGCTCCAGCCTCTCGCTGACTGGCTGTGCAAACAAGGCGACTGAGAACTTAACTCTGCGTCTCGCCTTTGTTGGTCTCCGCAGGTCTTCTCGCTTTCCTCCGCACATATACTTGCTTAGTATTACTGCTCATTAAGTGGGGCGCGTCTTCTGCCTTGACATGTTCATCCGGTATATTTTCCGTTGTTGCAATTATCCGACAGATTTCTCATCTCCTTATAATGTGTTAATATTCTCCAAGCACCTTGTTTTGGTCTAAACTTAAAAATTTTTGTTTTAAACCATTTTCACTCCACCACCACTGGCACGGATCACGATAGAAGGACCGCAGACCCGTAAGACCACACAAGTGGCAAAGCTCCAAATTATGTATTAATCCACTGAAGCCGTGTTGTTCTGTTTCAGCAATCACTACAATGTTTGATTTCACATTATAATATAGTGAAATAACTGAAACGGCACTAATGCCATGTGGAGGGGGCTGGGGGTTTGCATCATAAGGTGAAGTCGGTGGGTGACGTTGTGTTGCCCTGGCCCACATTGCTGTTGACGGTCGATTGTGCACCTTGTCCAGGTCTGGCCCGCACTTCTGGGTTTCCGTGTTACGGCCTGCGATTGCCAGCGTATCCAAGACGGCTTTGAACCTTGGGCTTGACGTGAAGTAGGCAGGCGGCCAAGTTCACGGAGATTTTTGTGGGCACTTGCAACACTTGTTCAAATATCCTGTGGGGAGATGGCAAGTTTGTGTTAGTTTCTGCAAGCCTTGTATTAGGAAATGTTACAAGGTGATATTGTTATGAGCATTTACTTATTTATTTGCTTGGCTATGTTAACCAACCAACCAATGGCAACAACCGCTTATCCCGAGCGGGGTCGTGGCAAGCTGGAGCCTATCCCGGAAACACAGTGTGCAAGGCTGAAGGGGGCGGGGACACAACCAGGACGGGACACCAGTCCATCGCAAGGCACCCTAAGCAGGACTCGAACCCTGGGCCCGCCACACAGCAGACACTGGCCAAACCTGCTGCACCTCGGTTATGTCTTCTATATTAAATAATTTACAGTAATAATTTTACATAAATGGTGAAAAAAGCGTAAATAAAATGTGTTGTCTTAGGGTCAGTGGGTTGTATGTGGTTAAGGCACCACCTTACAATCTCAAGGCTGATGACACGAATACCATTCCTACTGCAGTACCTTTGAGAAAGGTTCTTACCTCAAATTGTTAAAGGAAAAAATAGCATATGTTAAGTAAATGTTTATATAACAGAAATAAGCATTAGCTGAGTGAGTATTAAAAACAGAACTGCACATCTTTATAAAGATGGACATTTTGAGGGAATAAATACTGTAAAGTGCAATGCTCTAGGATACAACAGCAGAACCTTTTCCGCAACTCTCTTTGGCAGCCTTTGTTTTACAAAACGGTCTTCTTAACCACTATGCAACCTGCTGCCTGTGATGCGGATGGCTGGGTGGCACAGTTGGTAGCAGCTTCCAATGAACTCTATGTAGTGTTATCAGGCCACACACCTTATTCAGCAAGGTGACTTACACTGCTGGATACACTACTTACACTGGGTCGCTCATCCATACATCAGTGGAACACACTCTCTCTGTCACTCACACACTATGAGTGACTTAGAGTCACTAGTCTACCTAAATAGCATGTCTTTGGACTGTGAGAGGAAACCAGAGCACCCAGAGGAAACCCACAGAGACATGGGGAGAACATGCAAAGTCCACACAGACTGAGCGGGGATCGAACCCCTGTCCTCTCGCACCACCCAGGCGCTGTGAGAAAGCAGCACTACTCACTGTGCCACCATGCCACCCATGTACGTATTTTACTGTAGTGTATCTCGCACTGTAACACGAAACACTACTTAATAATCGTCATTTTGGAGAAAATACTCTGCTAAATTAATAAACATGAATGATATCACTGAAAGGAACTGTCACAGTTGCTTGTTCTGATCCACTCAGCAGCAGCTCTTGTTCTGGACAGAGCAACCACCCTGTTTTAACAAGTCATGTTTTATAACCTCCCAGAGGGATCATCTACTTGCCGAACCCTGTTTTTCCACATAGGTGCTGGTGCAGCATGTGAGCACTTAGTCAGAAACTGTAATCTTGGTGACCCGTGCAGACAGAAGTAGGAAACTGGTTTTCGCTTCATCATGGAGATGCGCACAGCCTCTGTGTGCTTATCTTAGAGACAAGGGAGGAACTGGAGAACAACTGTTCCACTGCTGCCATTTCTCTCTGATCCATATCCATGTTGGCCTCTCATTTAACACGTAAGAATGTCTTTCCTGTCCCCTTTTCTCTAGAAAACACATTCTTTGAGCTGTGAGTGCAAGAAGGCATTCATATTTTTTCCATCCAGCACTTTTCTCTTGAGCAACTTATATAGCTGGGTAATTTTTTAGAGTAAGTATTATAATCAAGAGTCCTACAGCTAGAGGTGGGATTCAAACCTACAACCTTCTGCTCCAAAGGCAGCAATTCTACCCACCATGTTACCAGCTCGCTCCTTTTCTTTTGCTTTTATTACCTCCCTACAGTTCTTGAATGTTTTCCTTTCGTTAATACTTAATGTCTTAGTTAATATCTTGCCCTTTAATTAAGTTGCAGTGTAAGTCCCATATTACAAAATAAAATTTAGGATCTTTGATTTAATGGAAACAAAATTACTGTTGCACTGGTGCATGGGAGGAAATGGTTCAAGTACTGGAGCTGATGCTGCAGGTGGTGTCATCTTTAGATCCCCTGGCTTTATACTGGAAGGACCCGGGTTTGAATCCCACTTCCTTCTGTACGCTTGAACAAGGTTCTTACCTTGAATTACTCCCTTGAAATCCTAATACTGTACATCGATGGGTAAATAATTTAAGTAACTTGTAAGTCAATTTTGAGAAAAGTGTCAGCTAAACGAATATATATGAAACACATATTTTAGAGGGAATTTGGAGTTCTGCACATTTTTAGTTTATGAGTTGCCATGCTGCTGTATTTTTAAGTTGTGTGCTGCGCTCTGAAGTGACCAGATTGCCAAGGGTCGGGACTGATCCTTAAGGGGTGCGTTTAAACATCACGCTTGCAGATGGTCTCACATGACCAGGTTATTAGCAGGCATTCTGACCACCGAGCACCACCTCGGATAACTGCTCTCCATTTTTCCTGGCAGCTTACGGGGGGAGGGGGAGCTGGGAGGTTCACGGAAACTTTGCAAAATCATACTGAGAATGAGGTCTTTATAGATATGTAAATATTTCGGTCACCTCCTAGAAGACGTTGAGCTCAGTTAAGGCTTGCTCCAGTTTCGGGACGCAGGTATTGTGTGTAATGAGCGAGTGTCCATGTCCCAGGAGGGTAATTTTAAGAGTTGTTTTCGAAAGCGCGCTCGAGCGCTTCCCCATGTGTTTTAAGATGCCTAGATGTTACTGGGCCTTTTGTGTTTATGGTAAATGGCCCCGTCGGGTGCTATTCTGTGTGGACAGCTGTGTTGCGGTGAAAAAGTGGTAGTGCCGCCTCACCCCAAAGCTCCCCCTCCCAAAGCTCATGCTTCTCAGGCCCGAGCGCCACGCAGATCCCCGAAAAGCGATTGTTGACCACGGTCGTCTCAGCCTCTCAGCTCGCATAATGGGCTTTCGTTTCCCCTGAGCCCCTCAGTAATAACTGATTTGCCTTTGCTTTGGGTTGAAGTGGCAAATCAGCAATGAATTCAGGGTCATTTTTTAAGGGCACAGTTTTTTTTTTTTTTTTTTTCTAGGGAATGTCTAGTTCCCTCATTTCCATGATCAAGGCCCACAAATTTGACTGGCCCCTGAATGCCTCAAGTTGCTTTCCGCATGCCATGCCATCTGTGCTCCATCCTCTTGCTGAATATGCTTCATAAAGGGGTCACTGTTATGGGGCTATAGCCCCATTTCCAAGGCCTGTGATTAATTCCTATAATTTTATGTTATCCGAAACATAATAAAAAATAAACGAACATTTTGCCGACCTTTCAGAAATGAAATAAATCCCTGAAATACTGCAAAGCTCAAAGACCACCAGCCAAGTTTCCCTTTTTAATGCCAACTTTTTTCTCTTTTAAAGCACTGCTCCTGCAGCTTGAATAAAGTATCATCGGAGGACCTGCTGTAGGTCTGTTGACCAAGGTACTTGCACTGAATTGATACAGTAAAAATTACCCTGATGTGTAAATGGGTAAATAATTGTAAGTCGCTTAGTATGCAAAACTTGACATTATATGTCGCCTTGGAGAAAAGCCTCAGCTAAATGAATATAATCATAATTTTTTATTATTTGACCATATTACTAATAATACACACACATTTTCAGAACCGCTTGTCCCATACGGGGTCACGGGGAACTGGAGCCTACCCAGTAACGCAGGGCAAAGGCCAGAGGGGGAGAGGACACACCCAGGACAGGACACCAGTCCGCCGAAAGGCACCCCAAGCGGGACTCGAACCCCAGACCCCCCGAAAAGCAGGACCCGGTCCAACCCACTGCGCCACCACACCCCCTACTACTAATAATAATAATTATTATTATTAGTAATAGTAGAAGTAGTAATAATAATATGGCTGAATAATAAGTCATAATGAGCTGGGGTAGCTGGTAGTGTAGTGCTTAAAAGCTACTGCCTATGGATTCAAAGGTTGCAGGTTCAGTTTTCACCTTCAACTGTAATACCCTTGAGCAAGGCACTTACCCTAAATTGATGTGGTAAAATGTACCCAGCTGTATAAATGGGTAAATAATTGTAACCTTAATGCTGTAAGATCCCTTTGGAGAAAAATGTCAGCTAAATTAATAAACTTCAGTAATAACAGGGGTTAGCAGTTGGTTTGTGTGCAGCTGTCTTCAGGGCTGCTCACTGAGGGTGGGGTGCAGGAGCTCATCCGCTGATTCCACGAGACAGGTCTCACAGAGAGCTGAGAGAGTTTACGGAAAGGGCACGCTGCGTGACTAACAGGGCGGATGAGTAAGGAAAAACACACGGCATTGGGGATTAAAAGCACCATGCGCTGTGCCAGGCTTGCGCTTGATCGCACCCCGTGAAAAGGGGTCTTCTGAATCTCAGATCTTGAGCCACAGGGCTCAGATGTGATGTATCCATTTGGATTTATGTGCTGATAATGCCCCAGAAACAGATGCTAGGGGTAAGCAGAGAAGCCACAAATGGGTCTTGGGTAATTAGTTAGGGTATCTGGTGCCTACAGAGGCCACATTTGAATTATTATGGACATCTGGGGATTTTGCCCATCATGTGTACTGTACTCTTACTGTACTTTACTGTTACATATCCTCAGATCCTTTCACTTATTGTGCAACGCTCTTCCTGAGGGACTTTGAGCCTGGCTTAGTCATTACGTGTCTTTTCACACATAAACCGAAGTGGTCGTCGATGCACGAACAGCGTTCGCTTCCAGTCTCAAGCGAGTTGCCTGCCTCATCATATTTTTTATGCTGTGAAATATGTTGCAAGCAAATCGGTTGGTGGGTTGCAGGAATAGTTAGAAGTTCTGGCTTTCCGGGCTTTGCTGTTTGCACACGAGCAGCTTTTGGTGTGTTGAGAGCAGCCGTTCGGGACTGAAGAGGCATCCTAGGAGAAGAAGGTGGGGTGAAGATGTGCCATTTGGCTGGTGTTTCCCATTGGTTTCCCAGTTTTAGCACACAATGGAAGTGCGTAAAGGCAGCAGGGAAACTCCAACCCAGTGAAAAAAAAATCCTGCTGGTTTTATTTTATGCAACGCTGCTATTTTTGCGTTTTACACCCAGATATAATCCGGCCAAAGGCTTGTGAAAACAGGAGATTTATGATGATAATTACGACAAAATGTAAGCAAAGCAGGATGGTCCCATTCGCAACAGAGGCTGAAAGCTGATTGAGGTGGTTTTGTGCAATCCACCATAACCTTGGGAGGCACGGGAAAACAGCACGCTTCGTCCTGAGATAGGCCTCTTTGTGTCACGGTGACTGAAATGGTGATAAAGGAGCTATTAGTCTTTAAAAAGCATTTAGAGATGTGAGAAATGTGAAAATGGGATATGGGAAAAGTTTCTTGTCACTCCCCGATAGGGGAACAGCTCAGCAAACAAATAAAGGAATGAGTTCAGTGTCTGGTTGGGTCAAGTTTTTTTTTTTTTTTTTTTTTGTGCCCAGTGGTTGCAGTTTCCATAGAATAAGTTGTTACTGGAGCGGAGTAAGGGGGCGCGGTGGCGCAGTGGGTTGGACCGGGTCCTGCTCTCTGGTGGGTCTGGGGTTTGAGTCCTGCTTGGGGTGCCTTGTGATGGACTGGCGTCCTGTCCTGGGTGTCCACTTCCCCTCCAGCCTTATGCCCTGAGTGGCTGGGTTAGGCTCTGGTTCCCTGCGACGCCATATAGGACAAGCGGTTCAGAAAGTAAGTGTGTGTGCGTGTGGAGTGGAGTACAGGTGAGAAACTTGAGGAGTCGGGGGTAAGGTGTGGTCTGCACATGGGTCAGGACCTCCCTGTTCCTCCGTGCTGAGAAGGACGCAGAACTCAACTGGGTCAGCTCCCATTCCGGGGAGCTCATCCAAGTGCAGATAGCTTCGGGTCACTTTGAGCCTTTTTCCACATAGAACCATAAGCAGACGTTGATCTGAAGGCCTTTTGTACCTCAGTGTTATTTTATTTAACAGATAACGCTGATGCTGGAGCTACTTGTTCAAGGTCACCTAAGCGACACCGTCTGACTCCTGTGTTTGTTTCATGATGTGCTCCCATTAATAGAGACTGTAAGAGGCTGGTTAGCTATAAGCATATAATCAGATCATATATACAGTATATTATCATATAATCATGTGTATAAATATGATTTGCAGCATACAGGATACATACACACACTAATATTGTGAAAATGCGAAGAATTACACTGAAACAGAATATTAGAATATGAGTTGGAATATGTCAAACTTTGGGTCCTGCCTTTGTTCTAAGGATCCTTTAAAGAATTACAATGGGGAATGTGTATATACATAACAGTACGTCATTTTATACAACGTGGCTACTTCATCAGTGGACCCTTTTCTGATTTCGCTCATCCGCTGAGGTTTGAAGAAAATTTGATTCTGAGAAAGCAGTCCTGGTTTTACCAAAGGTCTTCTGGTTTTACACTGCTGTATTTCAAGCGTGCAGTCAAAATAAATGAACTCGGCCCTGGGATATCCGGCATGTGTGAGAACAGCCTTCAGCAAGGCCGTTTTCATAGTCGACGGTTTGTACATCTTTCGTTTACACGGCTGAAAACTTGGTGAACGAATCGAAGTTTCGTGCCTTTACAAAGAGCCCAATAACATGTACCTCTCCGGGGGATTACTTCACAATGTGCAGTTGGTATAGTTCCCCAGCCACCCTGCCATCTGTTGCTGTAAGATTTGCAGAACAACAAGAAATGGGAAAGAGGGTCACTTTCCCAGATTGGTCTTCTAAAAACCTTAATGTGCTGCCCTTGAGGGGAGGGTGAGAACTATGGATGCTGCAAAGCACTTTGGGAATGAGTGTGTTGGCAGGAACTAACCTGAACCCACCACAAGTTGTTGTAACAGTCTCCTCGACCAAAGCTTAAGGGGCTCCCATCAGTGGGATACGTCACTTGCCATCATGCGGTAACCCGATCCAAACGGTACAACACCCCCGATACTCAGAAAACTATGAGGGGCCCCACAGAAAGCAGCCTTTTCATTTGCCTGAACCAATTCCAGTTATTTTTTTTTTTTTTTAATGTGGATGCCCTCGAGAAAAGACGGTCGAATTCTGTGAGGGAGGATTGCATAAACCCTGTATGATCCTGATGTCGGCAAGGAGAGAACTGGGCGCGATTACAATCGGGATGGCAGTATCCCTGCGGAGCTCTAGAAACAATGAGCAAATTCACTGGCTTTCTGTGGAGGGGAACGTGGAATTATCGACACATTGGGTGGGGATCCATACAGACAGTCCTTAGTCCTTGTTTTTATTCTCATGTATCATGATGATAAGGACCCATATAAGCCCTTTCTAATTTAAGGTATTCTTAAAGACTTCTTATTATGTTAGCAATACCTCTTTTCTCTCTGTTATAGGGTGTGTTTACAGTGCACTTTGAAATTCTCTTTAAGAGTTTAATCTGGAGTTTGGAAGCAAATTGGAAGTTGTATTTCCCAGAGTGATTTATCATTTCAGAAATGGTCTAATTCAGATTTTACTTTCATGCAAATGGAGCCTTTACATTTATTCACAGACTTATGTCCAAAGATATGGCCGTATGCCATTTACCAAATTCCCTGTTAGCAATTCACCATCATACTGGGTGGTCCCAGAACCCTGGACCAGGAAAACAAATGACACTCGAGTGTTTGAAGTTAACATGAGAAGCACTAAACAAAACAGCTGGAAGCAGGATCATGATTTCACGCAGTGAATGGAGGCAACTGGACCATTTATAACACACTTTTGACAGTTTTTTTTTCTTTTGGTAGGATGTGCAGTGCTTGGTCACTCGCCTGCAATGTATAACAGCAGTAAATCACTGTCTATAGAGCAGAAAACTGAGATTTCACATATGCGAGAGTGGGTGTTAACATGTCATTACTCTGCCTTTTTGTCTTGTCACCACATTTAGGCCAGAGTGTAAACACAACCCAGTGTTTGCGGAATGTGAGAAACACCTGAGTCATCCGTTGACATCAATGGAGCGTAGTACGGGGCCAAAAAAAAAGGGTGTTAGATTTGATTGAAAATTAATTTATGAAAAAAATGTATTTAATTATAATTAATTGTGAAGGTAATTTATGTTGGGCGGGGGCACGGTGGATTTGGCCGGGTCCTGCTCTCTGGCGGGTCCGGGGTTCGAGTCCTGCTTGGGGTGCCTTGCAACGTCCTGGGTCTGTCCCCTCCCCCGCCAGCCTTGCTCCCTGTGTTACCGAGTAAGGCTCCGGCTTGCCGCAACCCCGCTCGGGACAAGCAGTTGTAGATGTTGGTTGGTTGGTTTTTTTTATGATTTTCGAGTTGGCGTGTCTGAGCTTTCTGTTTTCTGTCCTCTGAGTCATGATTTTTAAAGTCATTCGAGGTTACAGAACTGAGAACCGGCCATTATCATAATGGAAATTAATAAAATGTCTTGGTCAGTTTCTCAGATGGATTATATTCACAGCACATCAGATCAGATTTTTACCATGACTTAGCTGTCACGCTGTTCTGATCCAGTCTGATTCTCCATGACACACATAGCACTGTCTCCCGTGGCTTCCATCCTCAGTTGTGTCATCCTTCCCGATGTGGGGTGTCGTCCTGCTGGCCAGTAGCAGTTAACTCAGCCTCGGGAAGCTTGTCCTACTCCTTTGACCTCAAAGTGATAAATGTAAGTAATGAGAGTCATATGCGCGTCGCTGGCTGCCGACCGACACCGGCCAGGACACTGGCCGGCTCTATTCTCCCGACCCGCGGATGCGCCTGGCTCCTGCTCCTCGTGGACAGCCACTGGGGTCTTGTGATCCATTCCTGATGTCACTTCTTTGTTTTCCCACGGTGTTTCATCTTCAGCACAATGCGCCTTTGTCCTGGAGGACACCAGCGCGAGGGCTAGGTTACCCCTCTCTCTTTCTGTCTCCTTCTCCCTCTCCTTCTCTTTCTCTTTCTCTCCATGCATTGTCCTGTCTCCTGTTCTCTCACTCAATTATTCACTCACTCTCCTCTTTCTAGTTCTTTCTTTCCCCTGCACTTCTTTTAATTGCTCTCGTTTCTTTAGACCTGCTCTCCATTTCTTGCTTTGAGCAGATGTTTCCTCGAGACTCTGTTAGGAGATGCTTCGGTGAATGAACCCGTTTAGAGCTGGAAGAGATCCAAACACTTCAGTCAGAAGAATAGCATTTATTTATTTATTTATTTATTTATTTATTTATTTATTTGCTTGCTTGCTTGCTTGTTTGTTGTCTTATTTATTTATATGAAGACAGCAGATCCTGCAGATTAAAAGCCAAACCTTAATCAGCTGATTTACAGTTCATGGCGCCCACACAAGTGAGGGGGGGGAGCCGAGATGTTTGGATAACCGCATGTCGCAGCTCTTCCAACCTTTCCGGAGGGTTCTGTGAACTCAGTTTGACTTCTCCCGGTGCTATGTGTGCCCTGCTCCAGGGAAACTGATTGCTAAATCTGATCATGTTGATGCATCAGCCCTGAAATGCATAAATCACATTCAGTCAACTGCAGTATAAATGCAAGTGTGGTTAGCAGATGCTTTGGCAAAAAGTAAATATAAGGATGTTTTCCCTATGCTGAAGTGCACTTACGGTTGTAGGTCGTGTAGGTGGTTAACGATGCAAGCTTGTAAATTGCCATCTTGGGGGGGTCCTGTTATGCTTTGGATGAGGTAAAAAATATGGCTTACTACAGTAAAATGTACAGCTCAACAAATAGGTTAAAGTTGCTTTGGATGAACCATAACCATAATGGCAATGGTGGCATAAAAATAATGAGAAAAAAAGCTTTTTGCTTATGAATTATTATCGTCGTTATTGTTGTTGCTGGTTTTTTAAGTCACCTGTGCCTTTCAGTCAATAGGGTCTCGTGACAGCTCACTGTGAAACCCCCCCACTCCACGCCAAGCTGCCAGATTGGCCACCGGCCTGTAGGGTGGGAGAACAAATACCCTCAGAAAGCTTATAGCCTGTCTCTTTGTGTGTGCACAGGGCTCGGAGGAGGTGTGAAAAGCATTCCAGGAGGTCCCGAGGGCAACCGGCCGACGGGCAGCCGGCAACGTGTCCTGTCGTCCTACGCGCCCTACGTAGCAGTAATAAATATGGCTCTCAGGGGCCTTAGTATGCACTGGAACGCGCGGGGCCTGGGCTGTGTGTTACCATGGTGATCCTTTACTCTAAGACACTGGAAAAGAAGAAGGGTGTTGATGATGTAACATCCAGGCAGTCACACTTGGAGCTGGTAAGAATGATTGATCCGGTAACAACTTTTTTCCCTAAGGGGAAAAAGAATAATTGCCATTGTTTATAAGGTCAATGGAGATATCCCATAAGAAACGTGTCTCTTACAATTAAGACCTTGTGAGCATAATTACATCATGAGTCAAACTTGGTCTCAGCTGCAGTTCTGAATATTGTGTCTTGGCACTTGCTACATAGGCCTTTGTGTAAACATGCACTCTCTCCGAAACAGTAACTCAAAATCTATTAGTTTAGTTTATGACAGTAGTTCATGACAGATGTCGGGGGGAGAGGGAGGTTGCTGTTTAACATGGAGCCTCCAGATTATCCGCGAAAGAGATCCCAGTCTCATCCAAACAAGTTTCTCTATGTGGAATTTGCTGGAAGGACAACAAGAACTCCTCCTGTCACTGCCATAAAAGCAATGTGTCATCTAGTACCACTTCCATGATGGTGAAAGTAGGACACAGCAGTGTTATAAGGGTGTGTCAGACATTATTTTGCTGAATAAATGACAATCTGTAATCTTCGGCATCTTTCAATGGCTGGTTATGGATTAGCCCAAATCCTCTGAGTCTCGTTTCTATCGGAAAAGACAAACTCATGGAAATGCAGAGTCAAAGATCAGACAGCCATGAAGTTAAAACAGAAAAAAATAAAACGAATTTGTTAGACAAAGCAAGCTGTCCCCCACAACAATGCAAAATGGCACAGCTTCTGCTGTGCTCTTTGGACCCAAAATGTGGGCGATGGGGCTCTTTCAGGGCTGGAAAAGGAATGCAGAGGCACCCATCAGTGAGGGAGAAACTGTCATCTTTAAACTGTCATGTATTGTCTGAAGTAATTGTACCTTCTAATAGATCAGGTTATCGTAACACAGTCCCGGAGGGTCGAGTTCCTTAGGATTTTGTTACAGCCGAGCAGTGAGCCACCTGCTTCAACTTACTGTCCTGATTGAAACCATATAAATGCCTTTCTGAGATCTTGGATGTGTTTGGAGACCTGCAAAACCTGCTGGAACCGGCCCTCTCGCTCTGAAGCTGGAAATCCCTGTTAGCGACTGACTTTCTTTGCTCTTTCCTCCTTTATTCCATTAAATGTGGGGTTGAGCACAAACCAGGAGGGAGAGGCTTGGAACATCACTTTGAAATATTGCGTTTCCACACAAACCGCAGTTGTACTGATGCAAACGTGTCAAGTTATGCTTTGTGACATCTTTCCTGCAATGTGCTCTCGTGGTTTCTCTGTACCAGAGAAACTTGTGTTGTTTCATATTACTGCCAAATCACCGCTGAGACATTTTTGTAGCAACCCAAGAATTTCTTGCCCTCATACAACAAAGTATATACCTAATTTCTGTGCGCGTGTGTGTGTGTATACACACACTGCTTTATATACATATACAGTATACACACAGCAGTGTATGTATATACTGTATATACAGTATGTATGTATATATTTTTTAAGTCTAAAGCACTTAGTTGCCAAAAAGGCTATAAATATTATAAAAATTGCTTTCACACAAGCAGTTTTTAGACCGGGAATGGTGGCTAACAGGCATGTTGTTTGTCCACAGTGTGAGCCGCGGACCATGAGCAGAGGGACGGCACTCTTCTCGTGCAGCACTGTAGGTAAGCATCTAGTAACCCAAGTAAGACCAAACACAGCTAGGAATGCGGTAAAGTCAAAAAATCTGGTTGTTTAGAAACATATAGCTCTGCTGTTTTTAGGAGGGGGGATTTAAAAGCAAAATATTTCAAACATTTCTGTTGTTAGTGTTCTGATTAAGGTAATTAGACAATCCTCATGTCAACATATAAGACGATGGCTCACTTCCTGCCCCTCTCAATAACATACTAACAGACTGCAGCTGGTTTTATGCTCTTTACCCCCAAGAACTCTTTGCCATAGGATGTTTGTCACCGCTTGCAGCAGCCGAACCTCAGGAGATGTCACGCTCATCGGGACTTTCCGTTGACAGATGGGCTTGACAGGAGTGCAGTCATTTCAGCTGATCCCCTCCAAACCTTTCAGCTGTAACTTGGGATAAACATGTCTGACACCTTGGGGTCTGTTGTCAATTTGGACGTTAATAATGTAGGCTGCTGTTATGCTGTCATCATGTGACTGATGGGCATGGAGGGGATGCTGTAATTAACCCAGAAAGTTTAGGCTTCTTCATGTCTTTAGTGAAAGTACAGTTAACCTATTGTTTTGCGAACGTAAATGACTTTGACCCATCAAGCAACAAATGTGATTTAGGGAACGGATTTGTTTTCCCTTTCCTTTTCGTCATTGCTTTTGTGCCCGATCATATCTCGGTGCCAGTAAATATCCAGATTTGCCCTATAAAGATCAAAGATGCATTGTTCATTTGTTCTGAAACAGTGAATTCTCGTTTCAGAAACAATAAAGCAATAGTAGGAGTGGACAAAAAACTTGGAAGGCCATGCTTGGTTGAAATACTGTGAGGCACATGCAGACCCATGAGATATCAATAGCGTTTTGTGCTAGCCAAAGAGTAGGCTCTTGCTTTCCGATACCCTGGCTAGCTCTTCTGCACCAGTTCTGTGATGGTAGGTGTTATTGAGAGTGCTGGAATCAAGTTATGAACATTGTTGGGATTTCCAGAAGAAGATTTCTGAAATTCATTAGGGTGGACCATGCTATTGGCATTTCCAGCCCATTCAGGTAACCTCACAAGAACTTAGGAACGAATTAAATTAAATTGCACCACCATGAATAGCTTGCAAAGAGTGGCACTATCTTCTGGGAAACGCCTAACTCCTTAGAGATGGACTATGTGGAGAGCTATGACCAGATAGCTGGTATTAATGTAGGGGAGAGCTGATTTCCATGATTGGGCTATCGTGGTGCCAAAGGCTGATAATGTCAGATCATTGGCACTCTGCCTGTTTCTACTTATGAAACAGCTCTGGCTTTCAGACATAGCACTGACTATTTCAGTCATCTAGAATTCTGAGTTTGCTGTAAAAAGGTGAAACGCAACAAAGTCAAATAAACGTCACAGAGGAGACATTTTACGTCCTCTGAGCAGTTTGGGGACGTTACATCTTAGTTAAATTTTTTTCATTTAGCTGATGCTGTTCTCCAGAGTGAATTACCATAAGAAGCTACCTGTAGTGATTTACCAGTTTATACAGGTAGAGGTATACAAGGTAACTTTGACTGAGAAAATTCAGAGTAAGTACCTTGCTCAGGGGAACTCTAGGAGAATGTGGAATGTGAACCTGCAACCTCTAAGTCTAAATGCAGCAGCTCTTACCACTGTGCTCCCTGCTGCTCCCAGCACTTGATACTGTATTTAGGCTGGAAGGCCTCCTCCTCTCTGATGCATGACGGGAGTAGTCCCTCACTGCTCTGTTGCCGGTGTTTTGTGCTGTACTTCTGTGAATAATCTCTAAGGCATTAATTTGAGCTAGGCTACTGCTAACGGGTAGCCGACCCCATGTGGGATGTTGTTGCCCCATGTAGTGTCGAAGGGATGGTTTTACGGCTTTCCACGTTGCCTTGTATGGCTGAAGGTGGTATGATGGTCATTTGCTTCATGATGACATGTCATGCAACGGTAGTCTCAAGGACTCAGCTGTCCTTGACCCAAGCTCTCCAGAAGTCCCAGCTGCTGCAGATGCTGCCAGGTGGGTCAGGCCCTTCAGATCGTAGAATGCTACGGCTAATCGGGACCTGACATTTCTGGATTTTATGCTACTTCACTTTCACTGTACTTCACAGTTAAGAAGGCATTTATTTGCTGGGTCACCTCAAATTGGCCCTGTTTCCTCTCTGTTATTGTTTTGGTTTGTCTTATTTTGGATCCAAGATGTCACAACCTCCTTTCTGCAGTGCAAATGTAGATACAAAAGTACGCTTACAGCAAATGCGCCTGATAGATTTTGCAACAAACTCTAGCATTGGCATTTAAAACATTTATACCTCTGAACAATTGTTTTTTTTATGTTTTCGAAGATTAGGATGTATTTCAAATCTGTAGTAATTTTAGCTACCATAATAAATCAATTACTTTACAAGACAATTTTTTTCAGTGGTAAGGAATGTTGCAAAATGCCCTGTGGATGACTATGATGTATAATGTAGGGAGAGCTGGTAGTATAGTGGTTAGAGTTGCTGCCTTTGGCTCTTGAGGTTGCAGGTTTGGTCTTCATCTCTGGCTGTAGTACCCTTGAGCAAGGTACTTACCCTAAACTTACTAGGGGTGGCACAGCAAGTAGTGTTGCTATCTCACAGTGCCTGGGTAGTGCAAGAGGACATGGGTTTGATCTCTGTGGAGTCTGCATGTTCTCCCTGTGTCTGTTTGGGTTTCCCTCCACAGTCCAAAATTAGGCTGTTTGGGTCCCCCCATAGTGTGTGAGTGACACAGAGAGAGTGTGTTCCACTGACATATGGATGAGTGACTCATTATAAGTAGTGTATCTAGCAGTGTAAGTCACCTGAGTGAATAAGGTGATTGGGCTGATACCCCTACATAGAGTTTATTGGAAGTTGCCTTAGAGAAAAGCATCTGCTAAATAAATAAATGTAAATTGCTCCAGTAAAATTACCCAGCTGTATAAATGGGTAAATAATTATAACCTTAACACTATAAGTTGCTTTGGAGAAAAGTGTCAGCTAAAGGAATAAATGTAATGTCATCTAATGACTTCTGTGTGTGTGTGTGTGTGTGTGTGTGTGTGTGTGTGTGTGTGTGTGTGTGTGTGTGTGTGTCTCATAGAGGCTGACGGATGGCACAATCTCAGCCGGAGTTGTGGTCTTCAGCAGGAGCCAGCAAGTGGTGGCTTTGACAGTCTGTGGGGGGTGCTGCCCACAACATGCCACAGGGGCCGCTTATGGGCTGGGGAGGTGGACTCCACTAGCGTGCCCATCACTAGTCTGATTCAGGGCTTGAGCCTGAGCGACCCCAGGGCTACTTCCTCCCCAGTTCCTGCCTCTTCTACCTCCCCTTCGGCCGCACCCCCTAGCAAGCGTCAGTGCCGCTCGTTGTCCTTCTCAGCGTGGCGCCCTCAAGGCTCACGAGTGTGGACTGCCGTGGAGAAGAGGCGCTGCCACAGTGGGGGGAGTGCGCCACGTAGCTCCGGGGGACCATCTCCAGGAGGAGGCCTGCCCACTATGCAACGAAGCTCCAGCTTCAGTCTACCTGCTCGCTCCAATGCCCTGCCCGCAGGCTTTGAGCTGCCCAGCTTCTCCTTCTCCTTCACTGGCACCGTGGATCCAGTGCCACGGCCTCTCTCTTTGTCCCATGAACTTATTGCTAGTCCCTCGGAACCTTGCCGTCCCTTGGCCGCCAGTTCCCCGGAATCAACACCGGAGTTTGTGCGGCGCCAGGGTCCCGGGGGTCTGGCCCGCAGCCACTCGCAGCCTTGCGTCCTGAACGACAAGAAAGTCGGCGTGAAGCGCAGGAGGCCAGGCCAAGGCAAGGAGCAAAGGCCTTCACTGGACCTGGCCAAGATGACACAGGTAAATGTACCATGTCCCTATAAATAAGGGAATGTTTTGATGAAGTTTCAGAGAAAGCTTTACTTTAAATCAAAATAAATACACAGGCATGTTGTTTGTAATTCAGTGAGGAAGATTATTATTTTACTCATTACCTAAAGTCATTAGAGAGTTATATTGCATGAGCACAAAGCCAGACCACCCTGTGGTTGACTGGTGTCCCACCCAGTGTGCTTACCGCCATGCGCTTTTCGTGTGCCGGCATCAACGGGGAATGTGTAAGTGCTTGGTGATGAAGGAAGAGAGTTTGAGACAGTTGAAGTGCAAAGTCAGGAGGGTAAGAGAGGATCCTCCAAGTCTATTTGTTTTACACTCACATTCTGACAGTTTCCCTCTTTTCAACAACAGAAGAGAAGTTCCACCTGTGTAAAACCTTGCATCTTGAAAGCATCCCGGCTCCACATGTTATCTGGGTCAAGCTTGACAAAGTCACCATTGATCAGCCCTTGGTGCCAATTTTCAGACATCAGTCCCCTGTCTGACCTGTCAAATGGCTCCTAAGTGATAATCGGTTTCAGAACATGATGGGTCACCATTTTCTTTTTGACCCTAAAGATCAAAAGTCACCTTGACATATAAAACCTTGCTATGCTATTTCTCCTTGATGCCTTGGAATTAAATGGTGCTAATCTTGGCTTTCTAGGTCACTGCTTAGGACAATGGAGCACCATGTCGGGCAGTCTACACACATGGGAAAGTAGGGAAATATTCCAATGGTTTCCTGAATTGTCCTTTAGATGCGGTACATAAGCATTGCCTTTGTAGACGTCATTCTTTGGAAAGGAGCTCTATAGCATTTACAGATTTAGGTAATACTTGCAGTAGGTATGGAGCAGTGGGGAGTGTAGTTATCAGAGCCATTGCTCTGCAGTAAAAAGACTTGAGTTCGATTTCTCACAACTGCTGTGGTATCTCTGAGAAACATACCCTGCACTGATACAGTAAAAATGACCCAGTTGTATGAATGGGCAAAGAATAGTAAATAGCTAGGGGTGCGGTGGTGCAGGTCCTGCTCTCTGGTGGGTCTGGGGTTCGAGTCCCGCTTGGGGTGCCTTGCGACAGACTGGTGTCCCGTCCTGGGTGTGTCCCCTCCCCCTCCGGCCTTACGCCCTGTGTTACCGGGTAGGCTCCGGTTCCCCGTGACCCCGTATGGGACAAGCGGTTCTGAAAAAAAAAAAAATAAAAAAAAAAAAAAATATCTATAGAGAGAATATCATTATCTGTAATTGCACAGCACATGGAAAAGCAGAACATTAACTTGCATGTTTTAAGGATCAGCTGTTTTGTTTCTGGTTCCCATAGTACAGAGAGTGGTCAGTATAGTGTCTCTCCTTTCGGGATTCACAAGTCTCTTCCAAAAGAAAAGGTCTACACCAGTGTGTTTCCAACATGAACATCTCCTTCCTTGCCAAATTGTTCCTGTGTATTTGCCCAACATGATGCTCTGTGCTTTTTGGGCCCCTTTATTTGACTTAGTCTGGTTCCTAACTTGTGACTCTGGGTTTTGGTTCAAGTGGTTAATAAATATTATCATTCAGCCTTTTTCATTAGATATTAGCCCTTTGCTGTCATGTGCCAATAGAAGATTTTCAAAACTGAGCTTATTTCTTTCATTTTGCACAAGTTCTCACAGGTTACACGTGGTCATGCTATCAAGAATTTGAGCGTGTCACGCACGAATCTCCCATTCGTTTGGTTCATGCAAGTGGTTTTGTTTTGGTTAGAAATGGTCGATAGCGCTCAGTGTTGTAAACAAAGTCAGGTCATGCGAGTCAAATCAGTGGTTTTTTGACTGCTTCGCAAGAGCGAAGCCCATAAACCGCCTGCCTGTGTTAACTCCCACTCGCTCGCTCTTTCATCCGCTGACTCACTCGCAACATGAGCTGAAGGTGAAAAGAAGAGTCTTAACTTGAACTTCATTATTCTTGGGTTAATCATATACTTTAATTGCACAAAGGTTCGTGTAAGAGACCGTTTGCGTGGTAAGGACACATGAGTAACTTGACGGAATGCCTAACCAGCACGATTGCAATGAATTGCTTACCTGTCAAAGCGGCTGTTAGCAACGGCTGACCTCCCCTGCCTTTTTCCGTGAAAGGAGATATCGGCCTCTTTCCTTAAGTTTGTAAACCAGGTGATGTCCTAAATGGCCCTTTATCTGTTCAGTCCTGCGTAGACAGGCAGACACACATACACACTACCATTTCTCAGCCTTTTTGTATAATGTCTTACAAGAGCCCTTCTACTGGACTCCGGTAACCTTCCATGCTGTTTTTCACACATTGTCTCGCATTGTTCTGGAAAGGTTTTATTTCACTTTAGTGTTCGCATCTGCTCTTGTTAGTTTGAATATTGGAAATGATTTTATGCATGCTCTTTGATATTATTTCTTGCAGTATTGTGAAATGCAATATCATTAATTCTTTTCTACTAACTCCAGTTTAAAAACAAGTCTGCAAAAAACTTTCTATAAGCCATCATCTGGACTGGTTTTCCAGTACAAGGTGTGCAGTCAAGAAGGCTTTAAGCTGGTGTCTCATAACATTAGCTGAGTTATAAACTGAATTTTGCATTGTTATGATTTGGTGTTCATGTGTGAATGATTATGTGTGTGGCTACCATCTGATATACTTGTGTCCCAACCAGAGTGTACCCTGCATAGCTTATCCTATTCTTCCAGGATAGACCATAGACCACCACAAGTCTGCATGGAACATGTAGTTATCGACAGCAAATGAGTCAGTGGGAACAGCACTAGTTAGGGTGTTGTGTCAGCAATTTAATTGAGCCCTTCCCAAAACCATGAAACACAATGCTGATCAAACCAAAGTGCAGCTGAGATCCTTATTAGAACAGCATGGGCCAGTGCAAACAGCTGTCCTAAAGGCATATTGTGAACAAGGAGGTCTAGACTAGCAATGGTGCAGTTCAGAGGCAGTGGACAAGTGTGCCGTGACTACATGATGACAGGGCTTCTGTTTGGTAAACACGTCTCCTGTGTAAGAGTTTTTTATTCCACCAGGGACATAGAGCAGCGTGGCATGAATTTTGTGGATGTCTCTCAGCTTAGCTGGGTCAAGACGTTCTCAGGATTCTGTCTAGGTGTCCACAGTGTAGGGAGTATGGGAGAACTCATTGTACAAGTCAAAAGTTTGGGTATGCCTGGGTAATACTTTTATGGGATGAACTAGACAGAAGAGTGAACACAAAGCAACTCAAACATGTCCTACATCTCTGGGAGATCCTGCAGAAGAGCTAGGAAGACAGGTTGGCTCATTTCCAGATCAGATTTGGGAGCCAAATGTGTTGTGAAAAAAAAAAAACAACTTGTTTCCATCAGGTGTACTCAAACTTTTGACTGATGTCATACTATGCCATATATACCTATACCATGCCAGGTGTCCATAGTATACAGTAGTGCTTGAAAGTTTATGAACCCTTTAGAATTTTCTCTATTTCTGCATAAATATGGCCAAAACATGGTCAGATTTTCATGCAAGTTGTAAAATTAAAGAGAATCCAATTAAACAAATTATACAAAAATATTCCGCTTGTTCATTTATTTATTGAGGAAAATGATCCAATGTTACATATGTGTGGCAAAAATATGTGAACCTTTGTTTTTAGTAACTGTTGCTACTCACTTGTGCAGCAATAACTGCAACTAAATGTTTCCGGTAACTGTTCATCAGTCCTGCACATCAGCTTGGAGGAATTTCAGACAATTCCTCCTTAGAGAACAGCTTCAACTCTAGGAAGTTGGTGGGGTTCCTCGCATGAATTGCCCGCTTCAGGTCTTTCCACAACATTTATGTAGGATTAAGGTCAGGATTTTAACCTGGCTATTTTAAAATATTGACTTTCTTCTGCTTTAACCATTCCTTGGTAGAGGAACTTGTGTTTAGAGGCGTTGTCTTGTTGCATGACCCACTTTCTTTTGAGTTTCAGTTCACGGACGGATACACTGACATTCTCCTGTAGATTTTGCTGGTGCAATTCAGAATTCATAGTTCCATCCATGATAGGAAGCCGTCCTGGTCCAGAGGTAGCAAGGCAGGCCCAAATCATGATGCTGAGTGATACATGATACATGAGGCCACCACCACCATGTTTCATAGATATAAGGTTCTTATGGTGGAATGCAGTGTTTGCCTTTTGCTAAACATAACGGTTCTCATTCAAGCCAAAAAGTTCTATTTTTCTCTCATCCATCAACAGAACGTTCTTCCAGTATCCTTCTAGCTTATCCACATGGTCTTTAGCAAACTATAGATGGGCAGCAATGTTCTTTGTGAGCCCTTCCATGCACATTATTGTTGTTCAGTGTTTTGTTATTCATGGTAGACTCATGAACACTGACATTAGCCAATGCAAGAAAGGCCTTTAGTTCCTAAGACGGTACCTTTGGTTTCTTTGTGACCTCCCAGACTATTACACACCTTGCTCTTGGTGTGACCTTTGTTAGTCAACTACTTCTGGGGAGTGTGACAGTGGTGTAGAATTCCCTCCATTTGAGCACAGTTTGCCTGACAGTGGACTGGTGGAGTCCAAATTCTATAGAAATGGTTTTGTAATGTTTTTCAACCTGGTGAGCATCAACAACTTTTTATCTGAAGTCCTTAGAAATCTCTTTTGTTTAAGCTATGACACACTTCCACAAAGCTGTGTTGTGACAACCAGACTCTTCTAGTGCAGCCCCAAATTTATGTTCTTGAAATAAGGCAAGGCATTCCCTGCTCATACCTGATTTTCATCCCATTGACTGAAACACCTGACTCTAATTTCCCCTTCAAATGAACTGATAATCCTAGAGGTTCACATACTTTTGCCACACACAGGTATGTAACATCGGATCATTTTTCTCAATAAATAAATGAACAAGTATGATGTTTTTGTCTCATTTCTTTAATTGGGTTCTCTTTATCGAGTTTCAGGACTTGCATGAAAATTTGATCATGTTTTAGGTCATATTTACACAGAAATAGAGAAAATTCGAAAGGGTTCACAAACTTTCAAACACCACTGTAGGTTTGTACTTGGGCAATGTTGCTGGTGATTTGATCACTACAGATGACAATTACCTGGTTTTACTAAATTAGAAATTAAGCTAAGTCAAGATTGCTAGTTTTTGTTTATTTGTTCATATTTAGTTGTAGTTCATTAGTGTATTGCAGCCTACCTTTTGCTCATTGACAAAGTGATGGACTCGGCATGTTAGAAATTGTGAAGAGGGGTGTAAGATTTTAGGATAAACGTAGTAGAGATCGATGTCCCCTTAATTTACACAGCTGGTGAATCATTGCCCGGTTATTAATAGTTCCTTACTGGCTTAACTTCAAGGTCACAAAACAGGGTCCAGCCCCCCCTACACCCCTCACTTGCACCATTCCTGGGATGGTGGACGTCTTACACATAGCTGATCTGCGTTCCTTGGGCGGGGTGTTGGAGGGAATAGCATACCCAGCAGTGAGGCTCTGATCCCTGTCCCAGTGGGATGGCTGCATGTCTCAAATGTGGATAACTCACACCTCATTACTGCATACTCCTGAAGAAGTGCCCAGAGCAGAGCACATTTTAAGGGAGCTACTTTATTGCCCTGGACCCTGAAGATAATGATTTACAATTTGTACTTCAAAATAATTTCAAAAAGACGCTTAAAGCAGTTTATCATAGATGAGGGCCAAAGTGTAGTATGTTATTGATAATAAATTTTAAGCATCGGGTGAGGTGACAGGACATCCAAATAATGGCTGCGCTAAACAACAACAACAAACAACGTTGTTATTATTATTATATAATTCAATTTATTTTTATAGAGCACTCTCCTCATGCAGTGACACAGAGCGCTTTAACACAGACATAAGGCAAGAAAAAAAATACATCAGAACAAAAAAACAAAGACAGTTGACTACAGACTATTGTAATGCATTGCTTTTTTAGAGCTATAGGGATGCCTACTGCCCATGGAGGAAAGAAACAAAAACCTCTGGGGGTCCAAGGGCCAGTGGCTGCCCACCCGTCCTGGACCCCTCCTGGGAATTCTAGATTAAGTAAGACTACTCAGATAGTTTAATAAGTAAGTAAGTAATAATGGCATTGTTGCTATACATACATACACACACACACACACACACACACACACACACACACACACATTTTCGGAACCACTTGTCCCATACGGGGTCGCGGGGAACCAGAGCCTACCCGGCAACTCAGGGCGTAAGGCCGGAGGGGGAGGGGACACACCAAGGACGGGACGCCAGTCCGCCGCAAGGCACCCCAAGCGGGACTCAAACCCCAGACCCACCAGAGAGGAGGACCCGGTCCAACCCACTGCGCCACCGCACCCCCCACATATATATTTATTTATATGTATATACTATATATTCCCCACTCGCCCCTTTTTGCAGGCGGGCTTACTCCTTCAAGTTCGGGTCCTCTGCCAGAGGCCTGGGAGCTTGAGGGTTATGTGCAGTATTACCACGGGGACCACTGTTGCCTTCACCTTCCACATCTTTTCTAGCTCCTCTCTCAGTCCTTGGTATTTCTATAGTATCTTAATTTCCCAGTTCAGCAAGGTACATCTCGTCCATCATGGCAGTTGATCATCATCTTCATTCGGCATGGTTTGCATCTGTGGCGAGCCGGCAGGCCTCCTCAGGTCTTATTGTGTGGAGATAATGCTTAACAAATAGAAATAGTTAGTAATTTATATCTTCAACAAGTAAATTTAATATGCTTTGGTATAGAGGTGGGAAAAACAATGAGTGTTGAATATGATGAAATGATGAAATGAAGAATGAGTGATGAATGCCTGAGTAAACATGTAAGTCTGGATTTGAAGACTGAGACAGACGGGCTTCTGACAGTAACTGGTAGGCTATTCCGCAGTTTAGGTGCTCTATAACTGAAGGCACAATCTCCTACTGAGGTCTTATTGATCACAGGTACTTTAAGGTAACCTGCATCCAATGAACAGAGATATCGTCCTCGGATATAAAAATCAACAATCTTACAAAGGTAAGCCAGAGCAATGCCTTGTACTGCCCTATAGGTCAAAAGTAGGATATTGTACATAACATAATAACCCTTTTTCCAATGATGCATTTTTCCAACGTGACTTACAGTTTTAGGTAAGTTATTCTTATGCTCTCAACAAAGTAATGCATAGTGCTGAACAATGGAGCACAAATTATAGTCAAATTAGTGACAATAAAAGAAAGAAAAGTTAAAATAATCACAGGAGACAGACTGATAATGTGTTATTCTGAAGTAAGCCATGTGGCAGGTGAAGAATGGAAAACAAAAAAACTCCTAGGCCGAGGAGCCACGGCCAGAGGCTTCCAGGGTATCAGAGTCCATTTCCCTGGTGGAAGTCACTGAGGTAGTTGGAAAGCTCCACAGTGGCAAAGCGCTGGGGGTGGATAAGATTTGCCCGGAACTGTTTAAGGCCCTGGATGTTGTGGGGCTGTCATGGCTGACACCCCTCTGCAGTGTTGCATGGACCTCGGGGACAGTGCCTTTGGATTGGCAAACTGGGGTGATGGTCCCTATCTTTAAGAAAGGCAACCAAAGAGTGTGTGCCAACTACCAGGGTATCACACTTCTCAGCCTCCCTGGGAAAGTCTGTACCAGAGAACTGGAAAGAAGGCTCCAGCCAATAGTTGCACCTCAGACTGAAGAGGAACAATGCAGTTTCCGTCTTGGCTGTGGAACAGTGTACCAGCTTTTCACCCTTTCAGAGATAATTGAGGGGGCATGGGAGTTCAGTAATCCAGTCTACATGTGTTTTGTGGACTTGGAGAAGGCCTACAACCGTGGTCCCTGAGAAATTCTGTAGGAGGTGCTTCAGGAGTGTGGGATGCCGGGGCCACTACTGTGGGCCATTCGGTCTCTGTGCAACGTGGGACTCTGCCAAGATTATGCCATGTCTCCACTCCTATTTGTGATTTTCATAGACAGGATATCAAGGCACACCCGAGGTCAGGAGGGCATTCTGTGTGGGTGCCAGAAGGTGACGTCTCTGCTTTTTGCAGATGATGTTGTCTTTTTGGCACGGTCACATGGATGCCTCCAGCACGCACTGGAACATTTTGCAAACGAGTGTGAAGCAGCTGGTATGAGGATCAGCACCTCCAAGTTTGAGTCCATGGTTCTCTCACGGAAAAGGATAGCATGTCCCCTTCAGGTAAGGGGTGAGAACTTGCCCCAGGTGGAGGAGTTTAAGTCTCTTGGGGTTTTGTTCACGAGTGAGAGCAGAAGGGAGCGTGAGATTGGCTGCAGGCTGGGAGCAGCGGCAGCAGTAATGCGGTCACTGTACCGGACTGTAGTGGTGAAGAGGGAGCTGAGCCATAAGGCAAAGCTCTCTATTTACCAGTCAGGCTACATCTCTACCCTCACCTATGGTCATGAACTCTGGATAACGACCAAAAGAATAAGATCACAGATACAAGCAGCTGAAATTAGTTTTCTCCGCATGGCGGTGGGACTCACTCTCTGTGATAGAGTGAGGAAGAATTCAGAGTAGAGCCGCTAGTCCTCCGCATTGAGAGGAGCCAGTTGATGTGGTTCGGGCATCTGGTAAGATTGCCCCCTGGGCACCTCCCTTTGGATGTACACCAGGCGCGGTCAACTGGGACGAGGTCCCAAGGTCAGCCCAGGACCTGCTGGAGAGATTATATCTCCCAGTTGGCTTTAGAGCAGCTGGGGATCCCCCGGGTTGAGCTGGAGGAAGTTGCGAGGGACAGGGGCAGCAAGCTTCTCTGCTCTTCTTATTGCCAATGCGATTCTAGCTGGACAAGCGGTCTGAAAAATGGATGCTTAAAAGTAATTGAAGGTACTACAATAGGAATAAGATTCATACCTAGGATTTTCTCCTTGCTTGGCAAAGACCCTAGCCACTATGTCACCTGCTGCTCCAAATTGACTGAGCTACAACCCAGCATGAATCTTTGCCCTTGTGAACCTGATCTGGCTACCTGTAATCTAAAGAATTATATGCAATTCCTATAGAGCAGAGATGGTAAATTCTGGCAAAAAAAGGCCCATATGTTGTTACGGTTTTAAGTAAAGCTCAACTTTTAATTTTTTCACTGGCATGATTATTTGATTTCTAAATCATTGTACGTGGTTTTTCAGGTATGAATTGAGTGTTTATCATCAAATTCATCAGAAAACTCCAGGGGCTGCAGCCCTCAAGCATGTGTATTGTTTTTCTTTTAGCTTAAACAGAAATGCGCAGCCTTGTTTTATAAGTAATGAATCCCTTTCTGTTTTTGCTGAGTGTTTGTGTGTATTTGATTGTGGGAACATGGCTGAGGGGTTCTGCCCTGACAGCTGCCCTACCTACCCATCTGGAACAAAGCCTGCCGGTTTGCTGTAGCACAGAACAGATGCCCATGTGTAGGGAAACAAAAGAAAGCAAGAATCTACATAATCTCTAGAGGATTGTGGTGAGGGTCTTGTTTTTATCATGATTTTTAGCCTTGAAGGCTACAATGTGAATCATATTTTGCAAGCTGCCTTGCATGATTGGGGGTAATTTTACTTTGGAAGTGGACAAACTTTCCCTAGATTTGAGTCTATTGGACTAAATTCAGCTGTAATCTTGTGATCAGTATGGGGCAACTGGAGGTGTAATGTTTAGGGACACCTGGTATACCGGCTAGTATACCTTTGAACAAGGTGTTTGACCTAAATTGCTTCATTAAAATGTATTTTTCTTATTATATAGAACTACTTATGGTTTAGCTTACTTCAGGTACCTTGGAATCAGGATATATACCAAGCCTTACCACCTTCATGTACATGCTTTGGCTGTATGCTCATGCTATTAACTATTATTCCACTGACGCTTCTGTTCAAGGTGACTTACAATGTTAGGTTTGTACAGTAAGCTTTGGCACATTTACCCATTTATACAGCTGGGTAGTTTTTACTGCAGCAGTTCAAGGTATCTTGATCCAGGGTATTGCAACATGAGCGGGGATTTGAACCAAGGTTCTTGAATTCTAAGCTGAGGTCTTTAAACAGGACTCTATATACTGCCTCTTACAAATTTACGTGTACATTTACATTTATTCATTTAGCAGATGCTTTTCTCCAAAGTGACATACATCTCATTAAAAAAAATAATTTTTCACTGAACATTTACTCTGTGCTTATTAGAAAACTAGGTAGCTTGTGCCATGTTCATCCTTAGTTGTATGAGTGTATATTGACAGGGAGAAGATCTTCAAAATGGGAGAAACAAGTCAACTTTGAGTTATTGGACTTATTTCAAAAGCAGCAGATTTCATGCTCCTCTGGGCTGAAAACATATTTCCCCTTTCAGCGTTTGGTTTAACTGGGTGGGGCAGGAAAATGCTTCGGTTTGTAGCTGCCGGAACATTCCTGAGTTCAGCTGTTGGCTGTAGAGTCACCGTACCAAAATTTCCTATTTATGTGAAATATCACTACCTAGGTGGTTTGTTTTTTTTTTTTTTTCTGGCCTAGCCAGGCTACTGCATGCATGAAGGAGATGACATCCTATTGGGTTCATGGCACTACACCATGCACTTTGCTGTAAATGTGCTCCATGTGGTTAGCTAAACCGCTACAGCACTGACAGTGTTCCTTGTTGCACACACCTTCCACTCTCCATGAAAGGGGGACGAAAGGAGTCCTCCTCATATGAACAAAGTCCTAGCATCCTTCTGACACTGAACTTCATGTGTTTGACCCTGGCAATGCTCTACACCCCCCATGTTAAGTGCCCATTAGCTAGTGTGGTACAGCTAGTCCTGTACGGTAGCTCGATGTACAGCTTCTCTGAGTACAAATGTGTCCTGTGCAAAGCCCTGTTCATGTATAAAATGAAGTAAATGGCAATAAATGGGATAGAAATCCAAAATCCTATAGCCAAATGACTGCTGGTTCAATTACTGGACCTTGCAGTTCTGTGTTGAAGGATATGTCACCTTCATGCTATGTAAACCAATTTGGAGAAAATAATTAGAAGAATTGGTAGAGGTTCATTACATGTTTAAGATTTCTAATTTGAAACTTTGTTGTTGTTCATTCCTCTAAATAGTTGCATATACTGTATTTAGCTGTTTAACTGCTGTATAGTTTGTAGTGTTCTGTTTTGTTCAATGCAAGTCCTAATAGGCACCACATATAATTACACATGAAATAGCTATAGATTCTAGATGCACTTACTTATCATTATATAAACTTATATCTTATTTTAATAGCCAATAGAGTGAAAAGCCTGTGCTGTCAGATACGTTATTATTTAAATCTATAATAAGTGTGGTGATATAGATAAATGTTTACAAGTTTACAAGTAGTTTTTATTGTCATTCCTCCATACAGGTTGTGTACAGTGGAACGAAATGTCGTTTCTTCAGAAACCATGGTGCAAGACAGAACATAGCATAAGACAATGAATAAGTAAATAAATAAATAAATAAATACACAAGATAGGATGCGGGTATGGCTGTGAGCTGTAGGCAGTTGTGGAGTAGTGTAGTGCTGAGTTAATTGGTCAACAGAGCCAGTTGAGTGTTGGGAGGTAGCTGGGTGTTGAGAAGTCTAACTGCCTCGGGGAAGAAACTGTCTCATCTGTCCTATGTGTTTTGATATTACTGTTGAGACACAGCGAAGAAAAACAGTGCATTTGCAAAATGTGGTTAGAAATGGAAAGGAATTCACTGGAACCAGATTATAAGTTCTGTGGAAGGGACCGTGTATCGTCAAGTTCGTCAGCTAAACATTACTGAAGATTAAATATGTACATTGGTCTTCCTGTAGTTTGTCTGTTTTTCACTTTGAGCTGCTTCAAGTGGCAAGAGTTTAAACCAAACCAACTAAATCACTCTTTCTTTTCCCAGAAACTTCGCAATTTCCAGAGCCTCAGCTGCCCCGGGTTCGCTGGGTCAGGCAGCTACCAGTCAGGCCGTGACCTGAACTCCTATGGCAATGCTGGCCCATTTGAGACTGATTTTGCCTCTGCATGTGGCCTGGGGGCAGAGCCTGAGCAGAAGACAAGCAAGGGTGGAGAGAACATGGATGACTTCTCAAGCGAGGAGTTGGACAGTGATTCTACAGGATCAGTGGGGACAACAAATGGAGAAGACAGTGATGTGACCTGGCAGGGGTCACATGACACCAAAAAAGATGCCAGTCAGCTGGGTGGTGAGCTGGACATTGAGCAGATTGAGAGGAACTGAGAAGATGTTCTTCAAAGGCAAGGACAGCAGATGGTGTTAAGAAAGCGAGGGAATGTGGATGGCTAGGAAATAAGACATTGAAAAAGAAAGTTGGATTAAGGGAATACAACAATGTGGCAGGGAAGTCTTGGGCCAGCTGGGCACAGTGACTTGCAGCTGTCAGGGAACTATGGATTGCAGAGACACTGAAAAAGAGGCCTGGTAATGAATGTTCCAGGATATTTAATTTTTTTAATCCCTGTGTCTACTCTGGTACAGTGTCCTTAGTTTGGGGGCAGGTGCTGAGTGGGATGATAGGGCAGTGTCTGGTTCACTGGTTTGCAGAGGAGATGAGGGTGAAAGGAGTTCTCAGTAGCATGTTTTCCAAACCTCTCCACTAGCCTGATGGTCCCTATGTATTCATCATAGAGGAAATAAACAAGAGGTTTGTACAAATTAATTTTAACGGGGGCCTTATTGAAGCACCCTATGACTCATCCTCCATAGTACAGGGGTAAATGATGACCTGAAGGAGAGAGCTTTGAGAGTAATACACTCTTACTTGAGTCCTCCCTCATCTCCATATATACACATTGACAACCGTGTCACACTATTGCTAAAACAAGGGGCTTCATGTCTGCAAAGTAAAATAACAGGGAATTTGCTCTACTGAATGATCTAGGTCTTGAAAAATTGTGCTTCAAGCATTAATTTGCCTTTTTACAGTTTTTAATATACAAATATTTCTATTTGAATAAACACTGAATTTTTATTTTATGGTTCTAATATCAATATATATTTTTCTAAATTGGATTTTTAAGAGCAAACTGAATGGAAAAAAAACAGGAATAAGAGACTACTATTTCTGTTAACAACAGATGACAAATAAATGTGCATACGGTCACAAGTGTCCTGTTGATTTGATTGGAATTGTGCGAGAAAATGAAAAAGCAAAGGGATCAAGAGGTCAAATGAATAATTTTATGAAACATAGTGTTATTTAAATAGATCAAATTACAGGCAACTTCAGTATGCCTCAGTAAATGAAAATTTATTGTGGGAGCTGTTTTATTCTGCACAACTGATAGTTTAAGTGGAATTTCCCCTTGGTTTTACAGAAACACATTTGATTGTGCTGATTTAATTTGCATCAGTTTGTGTGAAGAGAGAATGACAGTGAACACATGGTTGAGAAGGGGAAGTTTTGGGGAACAAGCATACATTTTCCACCACAAATGGGAAATCTAAAATGGGCCTGTCATGATGTGTTGTGTCCTCAACCGCTCACACTGAAAGCATTTTGGAAAAAAATTGGAGATTATCAAGACCTCCTTTTCTGTGAACTTCCCTTTGCTGCCAGAGGCCAAGCTCAGGGTCTTTTCTGCTTTGATTTACTGCGGGGGTCTTAGGTCACTGTTTATACTCTTTTTCATGTCAGTCATACCTCACCTTTGTCTAAGGTACACTGCAGTTTTGCACAGCAGGATTTGCAGGCACGGTCAACCTACTCATGCACCACAAAGGAGTAATTGGCTTTTGTTTGAGTTTTGGGTCGCTGTGGGACCCGCTAGGTCGGCATCTTTTTCACGTCCACTTTGTGTGGTGAAGCCCACCACATGTTGAGGTCTAAAGGCCTTTCTTGTTCAAGGAACTTTTTGTACCTTCCCTAACATTGTATATATAATGAGTGCGAACACAAATGACAGAGCTGACACAGTGAACCTAAGAGGAGAGCTAGCCTCTCAGTGCTCTGCTGATGAAGTAGGATTAAGGACTAACACTCCAAATCCTTGTGTTTTAATAGGAGCGGGAAACTTTTGTTGGCTTTATAATGGTAGGCAGTGGACATTCCACCCAATGTCCTGAGGGAATTTTTAACACATCTAAAAAGAGAATGTTGATCAATTTACTGTGGATTTCAACCTTCAAGCTACATGAAGAGACTCGCTTGGTTTGCTAAGTCTGAATTTTGTAATAAGTACTGTGGTAATAATACTGGAATCTGTCATAAAAATGGAATTTCAATTCGAGATGGAAAGGAGACAAAATTCTGCATCAGCTGTGAAAAATTCTGAAGTGGAGATGAGAAATGTCTTCTTTGGTTTCCTTTTTCTTGGTTAGTGACAAGACTGGAACGAAAGATGCTACCAGTATAAATCCTCCAGACCATTTTTTTTTCCCACTTCATATTCAACATTTCTTATACAGGCTAGCTGCTGGCTGGGTATAGGCCAGTTCAGATGCATTGGCAGTAACCACCTTGGGCAGGGCTGTGGTTTCCAGATGTGTTCTGGCAATGTGGTTACCATCTTTGGAGCAGTTCCCAACAGCTACCTTGCAGGTCTGTGGGACAAGCCATAACAACTGACCAGAGTTCTGTCAGAGACCTTGGGTTGTCATGCACTGATATGTCTGAAGGCAAAGACAAGGCATGATTGGTTGCACAAAATAAAAATGTGGTTCAGTGGATATTGATAAGCACGTATGTGGTGGAACTGATTGGCCAGCTCACATGTCCACAGGTCCTCTTGAGGGAAAAAGTCCAATCAGTCTTTGCTCATTCTGCAAGTATGAAATCTGTAAATCTGGCCGGTGAATCAGATCACATAATGGCAGGGTTGAGTGACACAAAGGAGTACTTGACTGGAGGCGTGTTGTTAATGCTTGGATTACAGGTTACTAGGTGTGAATCTCAGCCCTGAATCACTTATTTTCATTGGAAGTGGGTGCACCACACCCAGAATGGCTGAGCCCAGCAGGGTGAATTGCCTAACCCCACGCTTTTAAAAGTCAGCCTGACCTTTGACTGCTTGGCCACCTGGGAAAGGGCAGACCTGTCATCGAGGAGTGATGTCATGGAAAAGTGTGCTCTTCATTTGATATGTGTTGTTACCTGTTGTTAGACTCCAGGTAAGTGGTTGGCTTGACATTTAGTTATTTATTCATTTGAGTGAAACTTGTCTCCAAAGCATCAGAACTTAGCTAACACAATGCAACTTTAAATTCAAGATGGATGGATGGATGGATGGATGGATGGATGGATGTGCTATCGAGTAGAATCTGACTCGTAGTCACCGCTTGCTTGGTTTCCATGAGAAGGGGCAGAACAAAAGTGGTTTGCCCCAGCCTTCTTCCATTTATATCTTGGGGTGCAAATATGGACTGAATCTGTAAATTCCACACACCTTGAATTGGATTCAAACCTAACTCCCACTTAACAGCTCAGGACCTGTGAGGTATCAGCATTACCTCCTGTGCCACTATGTCCCATAGTGTGCACTATGCTGCACTGACCTCCTTATAATCATTCACTCTTCTTTACACCACACCAGTGTAACATACACATAGGCACACACAATGGGAAATTTACAGTGAACAGTTCACCTAAAACTCAGCTTTCCACCCGGGGATACCCAACACAAATGGAAAGCTCACAGAAGTGCAAACTCCATGCAGACCAAGCAGAGATCAGACCAAAGTCAATTTTTTCATTCCATTATTAAGTCATCATTATGGCCCTTGCAATAACATCCATTTATACAGCTGGGCAATTTTTACAGGAGTTTAGGGTAAGTACCCTGGTTGTGGGTACTACAGCAGGAGGTAGGATTCAAACCTCAGCTCTTTAAGTGCAAAGTTGTTGTCACACCCATGACTTCGTGCCTGACGACCGCACCTGCGGTGAATCAGGGAGACAGGATATAAACGAGTTGCTCTGGCACACCTGACTGCAGAACCTCACTCTGAGAAACTGCAGTACCAGTGTTGGTGATTCAGAACTACTTCTCCTTGCTGTCCCCAACCTTTTCCCATTCCTTACCTGTACCCTGTTTCCACGTTCTGCGTTTTTCGACCCTTGGCTCCGTCTACTTGACCACGTTTCTTATCTTTTCCCACGAATGAAGTCTGTGCATCGACCGAACCTCACCTGTCCCTGACTACGCTTTTTGCCGACTCCTTGTCTGATCCAGGGTTACAAGCACCTGCACGTGGGTCTGTCACATCTGTCTCCTGCTAAAACAGTTGTAGCTCTAACCACTGTGCCGCCTTTGTTAAGCTTTAGTAGGGCAATTCCCAAACTTGCTGAATCTAAGCTCCCCATGGAGGGGGGTGTCTATCAAAATATCCAGCCTCCTCTTCCCTGGCACAATCTTTAGTGCAGAAATTCCAGAAACCACTCCTTCTCTTTTTTTTTTTTTTTTTTAAAAGAACTTTCCAAACACTATTGTTACAGCTGCATTTCAGTGGGAGGACAGGTGAAAGAAAAGATAGCCCCATTTCATCATTGAAAACCAGAAACCTGTTTCCACATCTCATTTCCTAACACAACGGGAAAGTATCGGAGAGCCTGCTGGTGGGATAGGACCACCCTCCCCTGGAGGCTGGAAAGGGACTCTATGTAGTCTGTCCCTCTCACTCCTCACATCCTGTCTGGCAGGAAGTACAGGAAGGGACAGCATGGAGATGAAAAGCTGAAACAGTGTAGGACTGGCTCTCAGCAAGGTGTCAACTCCCTGGTGGTCTATAAATAGAGTGTTGTCAGTGATAAATGTGGAAACGGATGGGAGGCGGCTGCTAAGCTACGTTTAGCTGTGGTAGCCATGCTACACGTGCGTAAACATTGGTGTGTTTTCAGCGAAAGCCAAATGAGTCAGCAGGAGTTTATTTGAAGGAACACAAAGTCTGAAGGGTTCGAGTTTACCTTAATTTAGAAATTAATTTAAGATGGCCTGTTAAAATGGAAAGATGAATAAGGTGACTGGTCAGGGTTACCTACATCAGTTAACATATATACTTTTGTGGGCAGTTTTGTTGGCTGCTTTTACTTGGTAGGTTAAAATAAAGCACATTATGTGCATTTTGTCCCTTTTTTTTTGCTTTACCTAATAAAACAAAGAGGGACGGTTTGTTTATTCAGTGATACTATATACTGGCCGGCCAGTCATGATACCAGCACTACATGTAGACTGAAGCTGATGAATGTCTGCCATGGCGGACAAGACATGCCTTTGTGAATTGGGACATCAAGTTATTAGTACTCAGCAACAGTGTTACTAATAGCTCTAAATTGAATAAATTTTTTTTTTTTTTGGATGTAGAATGCCCAGGAGGGGTGGGCATCCACTGGCATTTGGGCCTTCCTAGGTTTTATCCCCATTGCATTTTGCTTGGGAGTTTTTTTCTTTCCACCATAGCTGGTAGGCATACTTATAGCTTTAATAATTGCTTATTGTAGTAATTTAATATATAACTAACTATCTATTTGTCTTATCTCTTTGTTCAATGCTCTGTGTCAGAAAGGCATTCTATAAAAATATATTGAATTCAATTAAACATACAAGAGTTTTGTTGTTTTTGGTCACCTACAGTCAGAGAAGTGGTACCTGAATTGACTTTGGGGTGCAGAGGCACTGTTCTTTGATGTGGGGACTAAGACTGTAATATGAAGAAAATTAAATCCCCGATTTTACTGTAGTACCCTTGATCCAGGTGGTTACCCTTAACTGCTCCAGTAAAAAAATTACCCAGCTGTTCAAATAAATCATTTTAAGTGTACAAATGTAACTTTATAAGTTGCTTTGATGAAAGATACACACACACACTTTCTGAACCACTTGTCCCATACAGGGTCACGGGGAGCCAGAGCCTAACTCGGCAACTCAGGGCGTAAGGCTGGAGGGGGAGGGGACACACCCAGGAGGGGATGCCAGTCTGTCACAAGGCACCCCAAGCGGGACTTGAACCCCAGACCCACTGGAGAGCAGGACCTGGTCCAACCCACTGTGCCACTGCACCCCCCTTGATGAAAGATACCAAGAACTAAATGTCATGTGTACAGTAGCCTCTTACACTATCTCTGTGTGGTCATTTCTTCTTTTCAAGCACATCCACAGCACTTAATTTTGTCTACATTAAATTTACATTTACGTTTATTCATTTAACAGACACTTTTCTCCAACGCATTGTACATCTCTTAGAAAATATAATGTGTATGGTCCCTTTTGCTTGTTTCGAGTGACTGAAGTATTTCAAGTATCATGACACAGAGGGCAGACAACTGGCTCTGGAGCTGCAGCAGATCCATCCCATTAGTGACCAGTTTTGCCATATTAGTCACTGGAAGCTCTGCCAGGCAGAGTGTGGGAACATAAAGCTGGAGGGAGTCGGGGCACTGCTGTTTGTAAATGTTTGTCTGGCCATGTACCGGTCACAGCAGCTCCCCTCTGCCCAGTTGGACCCGGAGAGTGCCGCTGATGGGACCGATGTCAGCCAAGTGCCACAGCATAATCTCACCAGTCTTTGTTGGATTTACCTCCTTGTGGGCATTTTTCACCACTAAGCCTTTCCCCTGTTAGAACTGCCTGCTTTCAGTAAGTTTTCTTAGCTGTATCAGTGCAGATTTTCCATCTGCCTTTGGAGACCTCATTGACATAAAATAGTTGAAGGCAATGGGTCTCAATGACAAAGTGCCAGACTTCAGGGGTCCTCAGTCCATCCCTGTTTTCAGTCTCAACACCGCTGCTAAAGTTTTGTTCGACGTAGGAGATGCAGTGAACAGATTACCTTTATATTCAGCAAAGGCTCATTGCATTTTTCTGTGAGATGTGCATCGCTTTGGAAAAAGTGTCTGCTAAATAAAAAAAAAAAAAAAAAAAATATAAAGGTAAGGACTTAGATTAAAAAAGCCTCTGTAATGGTTGCTCATTTGGACTTTCTCTCTTCGTTAAGCAATGATCTAAGGGCAGAGATGACTCCATACAGGGCTATAAAAGCAGGGGAGCTGTCTTTATGGCTTACTTTGTTGATACATGGCTTTTTAGGGGTTGCCATAAAGAGGTCAACTGGCTGGAAAATGAAACTGAGCAAAGGAGTGGTGCACTGTCGGGCGGTTCTGTGACTTTCATAATGAATTTCTTCTGAGATGTTCTAAAGATCTAGAGCCAATTTTAGTTTACTATTTGCAATATCTGAAATTTAATACTGTCATCTTCAACTTCCTATAGAAATGGAAAAGTTTGTCATCATTTTTGGAACAGTTTTAATCTGGATGCCACTAAAATTTGATTTTCTTTCCCTATCAATAACAGCGGAAGATAAGTGGAATGAAGAGCCATGACATGGCCAAATGATAAAGCTTAATGGTACTTTGCAAGTGAAACAGTTTATTTAAATGCTTGAATAACTGTAAAATCAAAAGTTTGACTCAAATTTAGTTGTAATATTATTATATCATCATCATCTCTGGAACACCTAGTCTTTCATTATATTGAAACAGCACATATTGAAACAGATTAATAAAAGGGTTCGTGGCCATGTGGTGTTGCTTTATGATCCTGCAAGTTTTGATAGTATTACAAAAAACAAGGGGTTCAGAGTCACCCATGTATGTGATAATGATCACATTTCATTTAGCAGCATATTGATTGGAAACTTATTCGAATCTGCTCATAAAACACTCCACATCTATCCATTTCCTCTGCTGTTCTGTGCATAAAATTAAATGTTGCATCATACTGAAAGTATGGTTATGTGGATCTGAAAGGGAAGCAGAGATTTTACAGGATTGCTTATCACATGAATTTAATCTGCCTCATAAGTAAGACAGTTTTATTGCACTTTGAAAAAAATCACATTAAAGAGTTTGCTTTTCACTTCAGGCATTTGCGTGGGAAAATCTACCAGAAGTGCATCCGTTTTCTGTAAAGAAGTGTCGGCCCTATTGTGTCACTTAAGCTGCAGCATTTTCATATCTGGTTTTTATTGTTTGCATTTTTGCTTTTATACTGAAATAGGGGGGTGCGGTGGCGCAGTGGGTTGGACCACAGTCCTGCTGTCCGGTGGGTCTGGGGTTCAAGTCCCGCTTGGGGTGCCTTGCGACGGACTGGCGTCCCGTCCTGGGTGTGTCCCCTCCCCCTCCGGCCTTACGCCCCTGTGTTCCCGGGTAGGCTCCGGTTCCCCGTGACCCCGTATGGGACAAGCGGTTCTGAAAATGTGTGTGTGTGTGTGTGTGTGTGTGTGTGTGTACTGAAATAGACTTCCAAAGGGCACACTGCAATCCAAAATACTATGACATTAAACAGAAAAAGTAATAGTCAAAGCTTGTCACATTTCATAACCTATGAATAACGCATATCTGCACTTTTTTTCTTGTCCTGTATTCTTTAACCACAACAAATATGCAAATGATGAAAGCTGTGTGAATAGTTTTTCGGTCATGTAGGCAGCAGTCTAGTCATAACTTGCGCTGTGGTTTTGTAATGTGTGTCTGAGAGATTAATGTGAATAAACACCAGCCGTCTCTCGCAATGTGTTCCCAGTAACCTGGATTCACACACATTCCTGGTTTCTAAGATGCACAGTTTCACTTGGGTGGCAGCTTCAAATATGGGCTAGTGGCCTCACTGCCTTTTGGTTATCCTTGTACTTGTGTGTGTGTACGTGTGTGTATTGACACCTACAAAGAAGTGTGTGTGTGTGTTAGGGCAAAGAATGTACAGCAACCCTGCACTGCACGCACGTGCGATCTTGCAGGGGCAGGAAGTGGGAGTGAGCCAGAGGCTTTGAACCTGATGCTTGGTGGTGGGTGGAACAGGGTCGGCTTTGTTCCACTGAGGAACTGGCCCTGGGCACACACTGGGCCATGCCCTTCTTCTAAATCTCTACCCTTCCACCCACGTATTCCAGGTAAAGCTCCATGTGACCTTCTGACCTCCTTTCACCGTCTTATTCACAATGGAAAACTCCAGCCAAGGCTTTCTAGGGGTAGGCTGGAGGCAAGGCTCTTCAACCATCATCACCATAGAGCTAAATCTCCCACTTGAGTGAAGGTGTGTTCATTGCTTATACTGTATGGTGAAGCTGTTTCTTCAATGCAGATCAAAGGAAATAATTACATTTACACGTCATTTTTCTCTAAAGCAGCATATAATGTTAAAGTCACAATGATTTACACATTTATATAGCTGGGTTATTTAGTATAAGTACCCTGATCAGGAATACTAGAGCATGTGGGAATTAAACCCAGGTCCTTCAAATCCAAATATAGTAGTTATAACCACTGCACCACCTGCTGTCCTATTTTACTTTTGCTCTACATGTGTCAGCTTGAAGCATAGTGTGATCAGAGAATGACTATGCAACCTCAGGGTCAGTGTGTGTATTATTTTGTGTGTGTAAGAGAGAAAGAGAATGACAGTTAGAGAAGAAGAGAGATCAAGTGTTTCTGCTCAGCAGCTGTGTTCCTTCTGGCTGGGGATCTGACAGCAGGGAAAGCTATAGTTCACACAAACACTTCGATGGCCACCATCGCAGCCCTCACAGGCCTCTGAAGTTCCCAGAACAGCTGCGTGATGTCACTCTCACACACACCCGCAACCATCAGTGTTCACATGTCCCTGTGTATACGTGCAGGTTAAGGTCCATTAGGGCCCGGAGAGTGATTTCCTGTAAAATATTTCTGTACCTAACAGGAAAGTTTTATTTAAAAATGTGGACATTATGGCACTTTTCCCACTTTTCTAGCAGAGGGACTTTTCTACTGCAGAAACATTGCTCTGTATAGATCCGCATTGATCAATCAACAGTGTTTGCCTAGAACCCACTTGCATGAAATCTTTAGTTTTCCAAAAGTGCATAAGGTTGTATTTTTTACACCGCCGTAGAAAGCTTTATTTGCTGCAGAGTTTGTTGAAACTGTGGCTAAACCACAAGCTGGGGACTTTCCTGGACCGCAGAAACCGGTTGGTATTGGAAGCCTCTTAGCAATGCTGTCTGGGAGAACAGATGGACACAAAGCCAGTTCCCAGGCTCATCTGTGTGTATGTTTGAGTGTGTGTCCTGGAATGCTCACTTGTTCACTACAAACTGCTCTGCATTCTTGGTCTCTGAAAGTGACTACGAGACCGACAGCTTGACTGCATTCAGCCGTAGGTGATTAACTGAAAAACACAATATAACCTCTAAGATCTTTTTCAACTTTACTTCACTGGTGCTGTCTCATGCTTTCAACCTGGTGGGTGGGGGCAGGTTTGCTAACCTCAGCTCCAGTACATACCTGATGAGCATCTATGTAGAAGAGGCTTGGGAATCTTTGTTGCTAGCAAAAAGCATACTGGAATTGGTTGTGGTTTGGCGCCAAACACGAAGTACAGTATAACATTATACGAGGAGGTAAAGGAGAAGACAGTAACAATATAGACATGTGTCACTTAACAATGGGGATACACACACATTGTCTGAACCGCTTGTCCCAGACAGGGTTGCAGGGAGCCGGAATCTAACCCAGCAACACAGGATGTAAGGCTGGAGGGGGGACACCCAGGATGGGACGCCAGTCCATCACAAGGCACCCCAAGCGAGACTTGAACCCCAGACCCACCAGAAAGCAGGACCCACTCCAGCCCACTGTGCCACCACACACCCCCAATGAGGATATGTTCTCAGAAATGTGTTGTCTGGCGATTTTGTTGTTATGCTAACATCATAGAGTATACTTATACAAGCCTAGATGGTATAGCCTCAATCACAGAGTGTAGTTATACAAACCTAGATGGTATAGCCTCGATCACAGAGTGTAGTTATACAAACCTAGATGGTATAGCCTCGATGCAATCAAGAGACGTGGTAAACACGAGATTTATGACGCTGCTGCCGGTGAAGCACAGCATACTGTTTTACAGTATGCTTTTTTATATGTAGAAAAGTACACTGTAAAATAACTATAAAAAGTACAGTACAGTACAAATACATAAACCAGCAACATAGGTGTTTATTATCATTATCAATTATTATGTACTGTACAAAATTGTAGGGGGTGCGGTGGCGCAGTGGGTTGGACCGGGTCCTCCTCTCTGGTGGGTCTGGGGTTCGGCTCCCACTTGGGGTGCCTTGCGGCGGACTGGCGTCCTGTCCTGGGTGTGTCCCCTCCCCCTCCGGCCTTACACCCTGAGTTGCCGGGTAGGTTCCGGTTCCCCGCGACCCTGTATGGGACAAGCAGTTCAGAAAGTGTGTGTGTGTGTGTGTGTACAAAATTGTATGTGATTTACTTCTATATGAGTGGCAGCGAAGTTGGTTTGTTTACAGTAGCACCACCATGAACACGTGAATAAACATTTTGCGCTACGACATCACTAGTTGATAAGTTTTTTCAGCTCCATTATAATCATATGGCACCACCATCGTATACGTGGTCAGTCATTAAGCGAAACATCGTTAAGCAGCGCATGAGGTGTTCAAGATTTTCAAGTTATACTTGGACCATGTAAGTTCTTGCAAGAATAATGGCTTCAATGAAACAATTAGGAGATGAGTTAAAACAAAAGCACATCCTCTATTCCTTCACTGCTGAGGGGTACGCATCAAGCCAGGTCTGTTTTACCATAGTAAACATTTCAATGATGGCTCACAGAAGGGATAAAATCATCTGTCTAACCCACAGATCTCCTGTCTTGGTGTTGAAAAGCAGTAATGTATGCAGGCTATCATTTTTCCAGATCACTTAAACCCATTGTTCAGTTATTCACATAACTGGACCAGTTTTGTACATTCTTTAACGAGAAGTGGAAAACATGCCCACGCTGAACTCCTCCATGACCAGGAGTGAAGAAATGTTCTCTATTTATCTGTTTATCAAGATACCTGCTGAGGAACAAGTATGATGTAGCAGTTATCTGCCACTGGTGAGTCTGCCCATCTCTCTTGGGAGTGGGTGCAATGGTGGAGAGGACTGGTGGGTAGACATACACAGGAAGGGCAGAGCAGTCGCTACTCATTCACACAACCCACGTCTGTAAACATCTGCAAACAAGCGGCTTGCGCACTCTGATGCTATCGACTCCGCCATTACCAAAGTGATGGTAGAAAGGAGGAAAACGTCTACTAAACACAGAGTCACTGACTGAACTACAATGAGTTAATTGAGGTAATTACAATTACAATATAAAATACCAGTCAAAAGTTTGAGTACGCCCGGGCAACACGTGTATGGGATGAACTGGACAGGAGTGAAAGCAAAGCAACCCACAAGTGTCCCACATTGCTAGGAGTTAGTGAAGAAGAGCTGAGAGGTCAAGTCAGTTTATTTCTTGATTAAATTTGTTAACTGGATGCCTCATGCAAACAAACTGGTTTTCAGCATATCTTTTCACAATTTTCTTACTGAATACATTTTTTTTCTTTGACTGTTTTGCTGTACACCTTTCAGGTATGTACGATCATTTCTTTGCTCAAAGAATTTCAAAACCCATGTCCATCAGGTCCAAACCTCTCTTTCTTGATGATTCTGTGCTTTTTTTTGTCAATGCTCTCTTTTCTCGATAGTGCACTTCTGGGCTTCTGCAAAGACACGATCATTCTTACATTGCTACAGATTTCCCGCAACAATCTGTTCAATGACAGAACCATTGCGAGGGGACTGAGGGGGGATTTTTCAAAGACAAAATTCCATTGTTTTGTGTCAAATACGGCAGGGTTCAAGGTTGCTCTTAATGCTGGCAAAGCAACACCCAAACTAGAAAGCAAACAAAATGCTGGAATGCTTATTCAGACCAAAAACTGATGTAATCTTTTCTTTTCCAAATGGCTCATCGCTGTTGTTTTGGTTGACGTTGATGACCATAAATAAAAGGGGTGGATATGTTGAGAATACAATGTGACTTGTCAAGTGCAAAACCAGACGCTTCGTTGAGGTGTTTATATTTGACGTATCACACCGTTGTTGCTTCAGTTCTATTGTTTACCAAGAATTAAAAAAAGATGGGGCTTAAGGAAGTTTAATGAAACGACTTCAACGGCCAAAGCTCATTTGAAATGTTGTTGACCAAAGATGACTGTCTGGGGAAGGGCACTGAGGGTTTGCCAGTAGTTATAGAGAGGGTTTGATATCACAAGGGGAATAGAGACAGCTTGTGCTACAGACATTTTTCAGATTTGTTTCATGATGAATACTACTAGTTGGTAAGGTGGTCGTTACAGTTCAGTTTCACACACACACACACACACACTGACTGAAACTGCTTGTCCCGAGGAGGGTTGCGGTAAGCCGGAGCCTAAGCCAGCAGCACAGGGCGCAGGGGACACATCCAGGATGAGACACCAGTCTGCCGCAAGTCACCCCAAGCAGGACTTGAACCCCAGACCCACCAGAGAGCAGGCAAAGGCCAAACCTCCTGCACCCCCCCCCCCCCCCCCCCCCCCCAGTTCAGTTTGGGCGGTCATTACTTTTACATGCTGTAAAGTACTGTCAACACATAAGGAGAGCCAACATCAAGCCCATGAACATCTTAAAATTTCATTGTTGCTGCTTCTAATTTGCCATTATTTATTTAGCAAATGTTTTTCTCCAAAGCAAGCTCCAAGGAACTATATATAGTGTTATGAGCCCACACACCTTATTCACCAAGGTGACTTACACTGCTAGATACACTACTTACAATGGGTCACTCATTCATACATCAGTGGAACGCACTCTCTGTCACTAACACACTATAAGTGAACATGAACAGCATGTCTTTGGACTGTGGGAGGAAACCAGAGCACCCACACAGAGACTGAGAGAACATGGTGCTGTCAGACAGCAGCGCTTTTCGCTGTGCTGCCGTGCCACCCACTACTGTGTACTGTTAGGATTGGCATGTTTTTACTTCACATGGCTGAGAATTAATGAATAAGCAGAATGGAGAATTTCGTATTAGTCATAAGAGTACTCTTGCATCCGGTGGCCTTTCCAAGGTGAAGGCGGGTGGCACCTGTAGGAGGAAGTCCTGTCAAAACCTGTGTGTTTAACCCCACCCCCCTTCAGTTTACTGGCCTATTTGTCTTTGTCATGTGATGGTGAAAAGGGATGAGAGCTACTCATGCTGGCACATTGTGACCAGTGTTTGATAAGGTCTGTCTTCAGCTTGATGAATATCTAGTACCATCAGTCACCAAAGTCAAACATAGTATTTTCAGTTCAGGCTGTGATGGTTTTTTTACAGCCTACAGTAAAATAATGTGTGCACTTTTTAACTGAAATTATGACAGGATTTATTATCTCAGTACTCAAATATCTCGGTACTCAAGTTCAACACGTAGTGTAACAGATTACACATTAACCCTTTCTCCATTTTAAACACATGGGTATTCATTGAAGAAATTCACGTTAAGCACCCCCTTGAATGGTCAAAAGCACAGCTGCCATTTTAGGATTTGGATTTGCAAGCTTTTGGTCAGAGCCCTTATGAGAGTCCTTCTGTTTTTCTCTTCTTGAGCATTTAAAAAATATACTAATTTAATTTCTAACTTGTTGCGACGGACTGGCGTCCCGTCCTGGGTGTGTCCCCTCCCCCTCCGGCCTTATGCCCTGTGTTGCCGGGTTGGCTCCGGTTCCCCGTGACCCCGTATGGGACAAGCGGTTCTGAAATGAAAATGAAATTTCTAACTTGAACTCTAATACAGTAAATGTTATCTTTTTTGTGAGCTGTTGCATGATTATTACACAACAGGGATTCAAATTATCTTTGATTATATTATGTGGATTTATAAATGTGATACTTGTGATAATGTAATTGCAGGTAGGTGAGTGTGTGTGTCATGTGCGGCTACCCTGCAGTGGACTAGCGTCCCATCCACAGTGTACCCCCCTCAGCCGGTTCACAGCAGCCCTGCTCAGGACAAGCAGTTGTTGAAATTGGATGGATGGATGGAGGCTGAGCTTTACCTAAAAATACAAAAAAAAAACAAAAAAAAACAAGGCTCTTCCAGCAGGCCTGAGGCAGTGTTTTCAGACTACCCCTGTTTCACTGCATTCCCAGGGATACACACACACACACACACACACACACACAGAAACTGCTTGTCCCCAGCAGGGTCATGGTGAGCCAGAGCCAAACCCAGCAGCACAAGGTGCAAGACTGGAGGGGGAGGGGACACTCCCAGGACTGGACACCAGTCTGTCGCAAGGCACCCCAAGCAGGGCTCAAACCCCAGACCCACCAGAGAACAGGCCATGGCCAAACTCGCTGCACCACCGCATCCCCCTTCCCAGGAGTATTTTAGGGTAAATCAATGTTTGGCATGGATAATGACTGATAAGGGACTAAGTCATCAACTATATTGTAACAAAGGTAAAACATGGCTTGGAATATTCTTCATGCTTTGTCAAAACAAAGAATGCTTCATTAGAAAGAAGGAAGGTTACTTAGGAAAGAGTCTATTTGAAAAATACATACCTGATGAGCATCTATGTAGAAGAGGCTTGGGAATCTTTGTTGCTAGCGAAAAGCATACTGGAATTGGTTGTGGTTTGGCTCCAAACACGAAGTACAGTATAACATTATACAAGAAGGTAAAGGAGAAGACAATAACAATACAGACATGCTTTGTTTAACGGCGAGGATACGTTTTGAGAAATGCGTCATTAGGCAATTTTGTCATTGTGCGAACATTATAGAGTGTACTTATACAAACCTACATAGTATAGCCTCAATCACAGAGTGTACTTATACAAACCTAGATGATATAGCCTCGATGCAGTCAAAAGACATGGTCAACACAAGATTTATGACGTTGCTGCCGGCGTAACACAACATTTTTTTAGAAGTAGAAAGAGTGCACTGTAAAATAACAATAAAAAGTACAGTATAGTAAATGCATAAACCAGTAACATAGGTGTTTATTATCATTATCAAATATTATGTATTGTACATAATTTTATGTTTTCTACTTTTATATGACTTGGAGTGCAGTATGTTTGTTTACACCAGCACGACCACTAACATGTGAGTAACACGGTGCACTATGATGTTATGACATCGCTAGTCAATAAGAATTTTTCAGCTCCATTATAATCTTATGGGACCACCATCATATATGCAATCAGTCTTCGAGTGAAATGTCATTAAGCAGTATATGACCATTTGCAAGTAATAAATAAACAACAGAAGGACTGCAGATAATGCAGACTGTGTGTTGAGACACCACCATCAAGATACCTTTGACCTCTGACTTTTTGCATCAACACTGAACCCTGATCTACCTGTTCTGAGCAGCATGCAGGTTGGCTCTGACAAGGTAATCCTAGGTTGCATTCAATAATAAGCAGTATCATTCTTGCAATTTTCTTTGAAAACCACAAGCTAAATGCAGATCTAGCAAGAGAAAATGCCAGAGGCTGTCGTGGGAGGGAGGAGACCTGAATGCATAGGCAGAGCCCACAATGATCGGAGCCAGGATGGGGAGAGAAAAACCTGTTTATGTGCTCAGCTTACAATTTATTTTTTTAAAATTAGACTTCTCACTAACATCTTGGAAAAGTCGCTGTGATTAAGTGCAACGCACCACAGCCATATCAGAAGAAAATGACCAGGTCAGTAACCAGAAGTGTAAGCTGTGGCGAAACAATGGCTAAGTTTATTTTGTCCTGTCCAGTTCAAGTATCTGGTTTCAGACCTCCAGTCAAGGCCTGTTTCTTCTTTTCCAGGGCAACCCTCAGCGTCTCCACCATCTCACCGCTCACTGTCGCAGTCTAAAGGAACACAACCTTCGAGAGCGAGAGAGCGCACATTCCTTCCCTACTCCGGCTAAATAAAGACTCGGGAGCGATTGATTCATGATGTGGGGGTAAAGGAAAGGGGTTCAAGTGGGAGGAGGGTGCTCGGAGAACTCCGTGAGTTTAAGCGGGAGTCTGCTGTTTTTGCCATCATCCTCCCCTCTAGCTTTTTCTGCGGCTGGGTATTATTAAAAACAAGGAAACCATAAAAAAAAAACTGAAGCGCAAAGTGGAAAAGTGAAGAATAACAGGACAGCTGCAGCTAGACAAACACGGCTGCTTCCACCCAAAGGGGAGGGATGTTTGCTCCCTGAAACAAGGCCTCGCTGCGGTTTTAACATGCTGTAATTGGCTTTTGCAAAGCACCAGTCTGCTGCCTCAGGCCTCCTGCTTGAGCTTTTGTGCGATTTTCCCTCTCTTCTTGTGACATATCCTGCACAGGCCTTGAGTTACAGTCTTCTGGAACTGGAGTGCAGGGTGTAAGCAAACGAAAAGACGTCCGGTCCAGGAACGACACGTGAGACCCGGCCAACAAACTTAATGAAGGGGACTTACGATGGATACCAGTGGAATCGCTTCTCTTTCAGAGGTTAAAACCAATTTGTTCCATTTCTTCTTTTTTAACCCATTTTTATCTCTCCTCTGTGCATCCTGTTTTCTTGGAACTTCCATCTGCCAAAAAAACCACCCACAGAAAAACTAAAACTCATGTCATATGGCTTTCTCTTTTAATTGCCTTCTCCCATGCACCACATTAAAACAGGGGACAAGACAGGAATAAAAAAGCACATGTGTAACAGCATGAGTTTAGTATACGTCTCCACTTCGCTGATGTAAACAGAGCTAATGGTATGATTTACAAGTGTTCTCCGTCCACATGGCAAACTCTCATATGCGGAAATGTCGGTTTGTTTTTCACACAGGCAACACATCCATTGAATTCAAGGATTTGTTATGGATTTTTTCCCCACTGCATTGGAGGATTCCAAAAAAACACCCAGTGACCAATGCTGACAAGTAAATGCATGAGACTATAAACGTTTAAATAAAGGATTTCTTTCTTTTTCCTTTCCTTGTCATCAGAGTTGAAGTGCTGCGCCTTGCTGCCACGGTCATGTTATGTCTCTGCTCATTCATACAGAGTAGGACCTCAGTGTAAGACTTTGACCTTGGATTTGGCCTTCTGCGCATGTCTTTCTTTTGCCCTCTTTGGGCGAAAAAGTCATTGCATCTAACAGACATCATCAACCTCTGGAATTTGTTCAAGTTATGTTTAATGTTCTCAGAGCTACATGTTTACATTTCATAATAGAATTAATACTTTGCACAGTATTGCTTTGACATTCATTTCCTTTTTTAAATCTTAATAACATCGTTTCCTGATCACATTTGTTTTTAATCTGTTTTTGGCCTTTTGTAATAACTCGTGACTGAGCAAACCATTGCTACTGACTAGACACATGAGTGGAGAGGTGCTGTGGTGTGTGCGGTGACCAGAGTAGACTGAGGCACTCCCAGATTGATGGGTTATTGGGGGGCGTGTGCTTTGGGGGTGTGAGCTTGTCATCTACATGGCTGGGGGCACTCCGACGTGCACCTGGAGAGCAAACTACTCAGTCGGCCAGCCATCTGGGAAACAGAGCCATGTTCCACAGAAAGGCACGCCACTGAAGGGGCTCACTCTGGGGACCAAAGCCAGGTTAAATAGAAAGCAAAATGGGAACTGGTTAATAATTAAAAACATAGGTTAATAGGCGTGGAATAGAGCTGCTGATTTTGGCAGAGATCCCTGCATTGATGCCGAACACCGCTGAATGATGAGGGAAGATGAGTCGGTGCCAAATGTAACCCGATCACTACAGAAACAACAAACACTGGATGATGCTCACTTGTCTGGCTGTCTGGCAGGGCCTTTTATTCTGGCAACCACAGTAGTAAAAGGATTATACAAATATCCCCACTGAATATCAGCATTGCAAATGAAGGTGTTGTTTGTTGGCAGAATGCAAGCTTATTGTGAACTTGCTGGAAATAAATCATACTCTCCACCCCTCCCTTGAACCCACAAGGGTTGACTTCGCTCTTGCTAACCTTTCCGTTCAGGTTAACATGCTTCTGAATAGCTAATGGGTGACAGAAGGGAAATGTGCTGTTCTTTTCCATGATACCTTTTTGGCAGATTTACTTTAAACAGGCAGAACGATGATGGGCACTGAGACTCCCCCCCCCGCAGCCAAACATGACATCACACATCCAGGGCTGTCTCTACAAGTTTACCGTCTGTTTGTGCTGATAATCCTCCAGCTGTATGAGAGCCAGGGTCCAAATGTGACTCAGCCACACTAGGCGCACAGATGCCCCTCTCTCTTTGTGTTAAGGAAGCTACTGTTAAGATCATTGGGGTTAGCTGGTTGTAAGCGGAGGCTAAGGCATGCCTTGTTTTCACAGCAGGATTTTCATGTGACTCATGACAGCTCTGCTGAGTCATGTTCTTCCAGAACTACATTCTCTGTCACTCCGTTTCAGCCTCTTGAGATACAGACACTCCTCGACTTATGCAAATCAACTGTTCTTCTACCGCTTACGTAAGTCAAAATCTAAGTATGTCGGATTCCCCCTCTACACCATTCAGCATAATAGCATTAATAATTTTTCCATCTCAGTTATTGCACCTTGAAGTTTCTTCGTTATTCTTCTTGTTTTCATGCTAGCTGTTCTTTTCACGTGCTCCTTCATATGTGCAGCATCCTTCACTATCGTATTCATAGTCGATACGGCTAAACCTGGTTCCCGTGCTATAGATGATCGTCTTTGTCCATCTTTATACTTCCTTATTATTTTCAATTTCATCTCCAACTCTATTGCTGTGCGCTTGTGAGATGGTTCTTGTTTTCCTTCAGGTGCATGTTTACCACCAGGCATTATGAATAATGAAATGGGTAAAAAATATGCGAAAAAAAGCATGACACGAAGGAGAGGAGATGTGTTCAGGGCTCAAAACATAGGCGAACTTGGAAGAGGCAGCTGCCTGCCTTCCTGCTTACGTTGACTTGCACTTATATTTCACATTTTTTGTGTAAAATTGAAGTGCTATCTGTAAATAATGTGTATGCGGGGAATTTTTTTATGTAAATCTGGATTTACGTAAGTCAAATTTACATAAATAGAGGGATGTCTGTATATGACACTCGCGCTTTATTTTAGCTGATGCTTTTCTCCAGGGTGCCTTACAAAATGCAGTTTGTGTACTATGCCGCTTTCAATAATTTACTGTTTGAATTCAGGGTAAGTACCATGCGTGAGAGAACTACAGTAGGATCTGAACCTAGGTATGTTCATTACAAGGCATGTGTAGGTACCCCAGTTAAAGTACATCAGGTATTGTACAATATACTTCTCTTGCACTGTGATTGGAACCAAACTCCATGGTGGTTTTCTGCTGCTGTGCAAACATCTCTGGAGAGGACAGCATTTCCCTTGACCACATTTGCCACTATGGGTGAACCTGAACAGCATGTCTTTGGACTGTGGGAGGAAACCCACCCAGACACAGGTAGAACATGCAAACTCCACACAGACTGAGCAGGGATTGAACCAATGTCCTCTCACACCACCCAGGTGCTGTGAGACAGCAGCACTACTCGCTGTGCTACTATGCTGCCTATTGATTATCTTGTTGACTGATTACATCTCATGCACTTCAAACTTTTCCTGGTACAGTTTTTATTATCAACCATTATTTAGCTGACACCTTTCTCCAAAGCAACTATTTGTATACAGTCCAGCTACTTGTATGGGTATCTGTGCTGGTCCTGAATTTTTACTGGAGCAAATCAAGTTAAGTATGTTGGTCAAGGGTACTACAGGAGGAGAGGGACTTGAGCCTTGGTCTTCTGAGTGTAATGCAGCAGCTGTAAATCCCTTCCCTTTGGTTGTTTTACCGTTGTTTCCAGTCATAATGATTCTGATAAACAGTTGGAAGCTGCACTGTGAGGTTTTATCATTTCAAGTCAAACAGCTGAGGTTCACAGTGACATCTTTGTAAAACCCTTAAATCTTAAACAGATTAGCTCAGGTCCATGAAGATAACAGCATTTAGACAATTTCATTTTCTAAGAACTCTTCTTGCATGTATACGATGTGCAGAAGAAACAAAGCAGTACTGTATATCTAGGCCATCGTACAAACTCAAGGGTTTGTGCGTGACAACATTGCGGTGACGGAAGAGGACACCACCATGCAGACGCTAAGCACCCATGCAGCTTGAGTACAATTCAAACATTATACACAGAGGTGCCATCAGAAACACCCAAGGAGTCAAGTTTCCTGCTGCAGGGCTTATATCTGTTTGTTTTTGTTTCCAAACAGGTTCTGAAAGTAATTCTCGATGTGCTAGCTGGGAATATGGTGTGTTAAAGGTGCAATTTTGAGTTAGTTGAGAAAGGATTCACTTTACAGGACTAATGTTGGTCAAGGGAAAACACCAATATTATGCCTTGCGCTTTGTGCTTCAACCCATGGCCCCCAGTCATGTGTGGGGAAGATAATTTATCATGCAAATGAAGAAAATCTGCAAATGGTCTAATTTGGTGGTTAGAACGGTTGTCTTGTATTTCAAGATCCCAAGTTTGAGTCCCACCTCCTATTGTAGCACATTTGAGCAAGATACTTATTCTAAATTGCTTCAGTAAAGTTTACACAGCTGTATAGAATGGTAAATAACTGTAAGTAGCATTACATCAGCTGGATGATGTCAATTGGAAAAAAGCATCAGCTAAATATATAAATAATATGATACCATTCTGGATGCTGCAGTGTAACAAAAGGTTTAAAGGAAGGCAACTACACTAAAGCACAGCCAGCTATAAAGAAACTAAACTTGGGGTTTCCTTTAAGCCACACCGCTAACCTTATCTAGGTTACCAACCTGACTCTGTATCTGAAATTTTACTCAAGGTTTACGTGTTTGCCTCCAATACTCTCCTTCTGTTAATGTAATGCACTTGTTATATTGTTCTTGAAGACGTACCGTGTCGCTTTGGGGGAAAGTCTATGCTAAGCGAATACATGTAAATGGAGATATAACTGAACATACTGGACAACAGGATAGCCCAGATTCAGAAAGTGGCCCTTTGTTATTTTTGGTGCTCTGACATTTTTGAAAGAGAAGCCACCCATGGAAAAGCTAGCAGTTCCTGTTTCATTTCATGCAGTTGGTCTTCCACTTTGGTCAGCGCTTGCCTTCAGTTTTCTTTCACAATGCTGCAGAGATGAGAAGGGCTCTTAATGTTCCCTCGATTTGAAGGCTGCAAAGCTATGATAGCACCTTGCAGATGATACAACTGGGGAACTCAAAAAGTAGACTGGACGTGCATGGAAAATTTTACTTTCTATTGACTGAGGCACCGATCCTGATTTTCATCATCTCCAGCTTGAAAAAACTAACTCACCTTTCCCCAGGTAAAGGGTGAGATGTCAGATCTCTCAGTGGACATTGGGTAAGAGGAGAGCTTTTCCTTGCATTCAGCATGAATTTGCCAGCATTCTCTTCCCCTTTTGACTTGAGGATTTCTTGAAGGATCTTTCCTTCTTTGCGTGCGGAGGGGATAATTACTTTAGTTAGGCGGAACTGCACAGTTAAGGCTGGCGAGAGCACACAGGAAATCCCTGCTTATCGCGGGTAGTGTGGCCTAGCAGCGCAGAAAATTGGCACATCTATGCATGTGCATGTACAGGGCTTGGGTTGGGCGGCCATGCTCTGTGGTGGGACAGAGGGGTGCACTCTTGCCAGCGATGCAGGGAAATGGAGATGATAAATGAACAGCAGACGGAAAACAAATCAAACCCCACCCCAGTTAATTAGCTTACATCATAAACCTAGAACAGATTGCTTTCTGCCGAGTCCCCCCACCCCGATATACGATGTCTGCTTCAGGGGTCACATGCAGTATGTTTCAGGACTTAAATACCTCCTGGGTTTTCTTTACCAGCTTTCCTTTTGAACTGCATGAGAGAAATAACAAAACAAATGCACAGCATATGATGATGGCCTAGCATGATAACAGAAATGAAAAGTCTTGTGCCTGTCTGAGGACCATACAAGAACTGGTGCTCCAAGAAGCATAATGCCATTCATCAACCTTGGAAGCAGAACACAAAGAACTTGTATTTTTTTTTGTTTTTTTTTTTTTTTTTTTTGAGGGGGGTTATCATTTCCAGTATGTGTCATTGGCTGCCCTTGTGGAATTGAATGGGGTGCATTGCATGCGTCCTTTTCAGGAACACTGAGAGTAGTCACTTTGTGGCTAGGGTACACCAGATGTAGAGAGTGGCCACATGATGAATGACTGGGAAGAATTTGTATTTCTATTCCTCTCCCCCATTATTCACACAAAAGAGAGCAGCAAGACAACCAAAACTCAGAAACAACACCATAATCTCACTGTATTAAATACAGGCCACACCAACCATTATCATCAAACCACAGACCAGACAAGTCCCTCCTCTCTCCAGAGCCATTGGAGTCTGATGCTTTTAAATTGTTCTTTATTATATGATTGGCCACACCTGGTACTTGTTATTCCCCCTAACAAGCTGCTTTTGTGTGTAGCTGTCAGTCTTGTCGGGCTGGATTTTGCCACATCAGATTCTAGATGATTGTAAATTTTGAGTGTTGAGTTAACATTTGGTTCAGTAATAATACTGTTTACAGCTGGATCAGTGTAAACCTCTATTTATACACCTGAATCTGAGGTTTGGGCATTTTAATTATACATAATAATGAGAAATTTTGAATTTATAAATGAGCATTGCTCTTTATATATGTCACAATGTCATTTACTTTTACATCCTTAATGTATACACCATGAATTACAAAAAAAAAAAAAAATTCTTTAACTCACTAAATTTCATTTCTACTTTGAGACGTGGTGTACTGTAAGAGCACTGTGCATATGATAACCTCTCAAAAAAGAGAACCTGAAACCATGAGGTGGATTTTCAGCTCAGAAGTAATTACCACCTGTACATTTATGTTCCGAAAATGCTTTTTGCATGTGGTCCCTTTTTATGTACAAATCAGGAAATACACACACAGACACACACAACCTTTATACAGTTCCCATGCCTTACCAGCATACCAGGACGGTGGTTAACGACCAGCAGTGCGGTTTAAAGGGTGAAACTATACAGAAATAGCTTCGCTAATAAGTGGAAAAAGCCTTGTGTTTGGGGGGAAGGTAATTGTGTGTGTGATCTTGCCCATTTCACCACTGCCCTGCACACAGTGCTATTACAGCCAGACGAAAATATGGCACGCAGCCACTCAAAAGACCCTTTCCTCCTCTGCTTCAAAGAGGAGCAGCCCCAGCCCTGCATGGCGTGCTGAGACCCCTTTCAGAAGATAAGCACTCGGGGAGAGCGTGGAAACAACACAGGCCTCAGAAACCTTCTCAAGAGGCTGGCAGTGAGTCAATAAGGAGAGCAAACAGGACCAAGTGAAGCAAGGAGTATTTTGCATGTTCTCAAGATACGAAGACGACAAACAACCAGTCATAAGCTCCGATGATCGCTGCTGTAAATATTTACTGCACGGAGCACGCAGGTGTTGGATGTAGTTACACTTCGCTATCTGCTTCAGTTAAGGACTATGGATATATGTTTATTTGTTCCTTTTTTCTTAATATTTTAACTTTCGGGCTGGAACAAAAGTTGGATTCATTTACTTAACTTGAATTTACCAACAGAAATAAGGAGACTTCATTTGGAGCTGCGTTGCTGCACTATGCACACTTTTCCGTGAATGATTATAATATCGAGGGGGGCGCGGGGGCGCGGGGGCGCGGTGGGTTGGGCCGCAGTCCTGCTCTCCAGTGGGTCTGGGGTTCGAGTCCCGCTTGGGGTGCCTTGCGACGGACTGGCGTCCCGTCCTGGGTGTGTCCCCTCCCCCTCTGGCCTTACGCCCTGTGTTACCGGGTAGGCTCTGGTTCCCCGTGACCCCGTATGGGACAAGCGGTTCTGAAAATGTGTGTGTGTGTGTGATTATAATATCGCTGAAAATCTGCCGAGGTCTGGTGTGAGACGTCGATGGTTACAATTCGGCAATGACATACAGAACAGAGCAATTGAAAGAGACAAGACTCTTCACTTTTGGCTATGTGTAAATATTGAAAATAATTGCCCATTCACAGCTTTTGCAATTACTTCCGCGGAAACTATGTAGCAATTCTGCGGTAACATTCAAATTGGCCAAATTTTACACTCATTAGGTTATGTTTTACTTGTGTTGCTGGATTGTCTTACTTAATCTTACTGGGGAAAGAGAAGCCATAGATGGAAACAAGCTGACCCTGACTGAGTGTTTACATGCGTGTGGGAAATTGCAACCTGATTTGAACACAAGATCATTCAGGGTTCACCTTCAGGTCCTTGCTCACTGCAATGCATGTTGGGTAATGTTGATACTTCTGGAAGGCAAGCCTGAGAGATCTGAATGTGCCCTTTAAAGAAAGGATTCGTGTGTGTTCAGATTAATGGCAAAATTAAATAAATAAATAAATAAATAAATACCAGACGTTCTGCTAAAATGTAATAATGGATAGAAGTGCCATTGAGCTGACTCAAGCTCACAGTGACCGCTCACATTGGTTTCTAGGAAAGGGAGGAAGTCGAAGTTTAACATTAGCTTACATTTATTGATTTAGCAGATGGTTTTCTCCAAAAACTTACAATGAATACATCAGGGTGTTTAGTTGACACCTTTTTGTTGTAGAATAAGTGCAGTGCTAGATACACTACTGTATGCTAGGTAGAGTCAATCACACACCTGTACATCACAGCAATGTAAGATTCACACATACTCACACACTTTGAGCAATTCAGAGTCACCAGTTCCCTTCAAACACATAGGAATGTCTTTGGACTGTGGAAGGAACCCGATGTGAACATGGGAAAAACAAGCAGATGAAACACAAACTGAGCAGGGATTGAACCCATGCCCTCCTGCTCCAACCAGATTCAATGAGACCATCATGTCCTGTCATATTCTTTAGTGCATATTTGCAGGTGGTTCGGGCATCTGGTAAGGATGCCCCCTGGATGCCTCCCTTTGGAGGTATACCAGGCACGGCCAACTGGGATGAGGCCCCAGGGTTGGCCTAGGACCCGCTGGAGGGATTATATCTCCCAGTTGGCCTGAGAGTGGCTGGGGTTCCCTTGGGTTGAGCTGGACGAAGTCGTGAGGGACAGGAACGTCTGGACTTCTCTGCTCTCCCTATTGCCATCGCGACCCTAGGAGGACTAAGTGGCCTAGAGAATGGATGGATGGATGGATGGATATTTGCAGGTTGCAACAACAGAGATAAATATGCAAACTCTGCACATCGTGAGCTGCATTCGAACCCACATCCAGCAAACAACTGAGGCACGGGGCTGTAATGGCCCTCGCACTGTAATAATATAGCAGACTAATGGCTAATCCACAAATAAAATTTATCCCACATGCCACAACACTGAAATAAAATGCACTTATATGAGCTATATTCAGTATAACAGGAACAGAGAAATGATACAGTGACTCATTTATAGTTTTACCAGTTTACCAATATTGCATTTAATAGTTGCTTAACACAAGTTTCCACAGCATTATAATTTTACATATTTTCTCTTCTACAGAGCTTTATATGAAACAATTTATTGGAACTAAATTTAAAATACAATAGAAAGGAAATAGTCTTGAAACAGCAACCTTTTCTGAGTCCCTTAGTCTTACCATACACCCACTGCCGCTGCTTTTTACAAATGAAATTACTGTAGTAATTGTACTGAATTGTACTGTATTTCATAAGGCATTTGGTACTTTGGAAAAATGTTTCATCCTTGTGCAATTATTAGGTGATTTGTGTAATTGTCCACTGACCCCTTTATCTAAAGGTCCTACAAACCCGTCTTCATCAAAAGTGCACTAAAAAAACATAGGAAGTATTGCAATTTCAAGTTCAACTTGACTGAGGCCTTTTGCACGGAAGTGAAACTCACCCCTCACCTAACAAAATGTAGAAAGGAAATTCATCAACCGTTGCTTAAAAATTCAGGAGCTGTTTGATTAACTGCCGATGAGATGAAATGATATGAGCTATATTTATTGTTTGTATACTTAAGTACTTTTATTTCCTCTAGCGAACTGGTTCGACTTGACTTTGCAGTGCTGGAGATAACACAGGTGAGCATTTCATCCTGTCTGAGTCACTTCTGTTCTGTGACAGTGACACAAAGGTTGTGTTTGCCAGAACTTTTGCATGCTGTTATTGACTGCATGGGATGTTGATTTATATTTTGATGTATATTAGTTTGTTATTATTTATATTTTATTGATATAAATATTTATATTAATTCATATCTATATTTCTATTATTTAGATTTTTTTATTTATGTGAGGGGGAGTGGTGGCGCAGCAGGTTGGACCGGGTCCTGCTCTCCAGTGGGTCTGGGGTTCGAGTCCCACTTGGGGTGCCTTGCGAAGGACTGGCGTCCCGTCCTGGGTGTGTCCCCTCCCCCTCCGGCCTTACACCCTGTGTTGCCGGGTAGGCTCCGGTTCCCCGCGACCCCATATGGGACAAGTGGTTCAGAAAGTGTGATTTATGTGATTTATATTTATATTTTCATCACTTATGGGATGAATATTGGTTCATATGGGGGAAAGAAACAAAGTAATCACATGTCTGCATCTAAGTGTCTCTTTCTGCTAATGTAATGTACACATTGTATTTTCTATGAGATGTACGTTGCTTTGGAGAAAAGTGTCTGCTAAACGAATAAATGTATTTTAATGTTTTTTTAATATTTTATTTATTTATTTTTTTTATGTAGGCTATATTTCCACACAAACACCTTTAAGTGTAGAACTGCTTTGCAGAGGCATGTAAAAGAGCACAAGATGCAAAGTTGATTCTGAATTGTTTCCAGGGGTGGAGAGCAGTCACCTTTAGGTCTGTGTTTAAATTCTACATTATTTCTACTTTTTGGTCAGTGAAGAAATCCACTTGGAAAAAGCGTTCAGCCAGCATATAGGCACAGCATTACACTAATGACCACTTTTCTTCCTAACTGCCTGCAGACCTAATTTGCTCCTTTCCTGCAGGCTCGACTCCCTGCCAACAGAATGTCAGCCTCAAATATTTTCTTGGCCAAAAACCAATAAGTAAATATTTAGGCACCCATCAATCTTTTTTATGCATTAAAAATTTGTTTGTCATAAATGCACTGCAACCTTTACACATTAACCTAATATTTTATTCAAATTCAGTTTCTATGCTCATACAAGTTTTTTTTTTTTTTTTTTTTTAACTTTATTCATTAATTACTTTATTAATGATACCATTCTCTAACACTGCCTGGCTCTAAAATGTATGTCTTGTTGGCAAACCATTATTATCCATATTCAGATGTGAAACACACCTCTACTTGGAAGTGAAAAACAGGGTTGCAAAGTGTCCTTTGAGGAACAGTTCTTACAAGTAGTATCATTTCTGTTTGACTAGTGTGTGCATATACAATTAAAGGATGTGTGTTTATTGATCATCTCACACCCGACTCGATTTTCTGTGCCGAGTTTGTATATTAAGGTTACAATGATTTTACCAGTTTAGCAGCCGGGTCATTTTTCATTGCATTTTCATTGATTCATTTAGCTGATGCTTTTCTCCAAAGTGGCTTACAATGTTTTATAAGGGCCACTTTTATTCTGTCAGTTCAGGATAACTACCTTGATGGTGGGCATTACAGGGGAAGCAGGATTCAAACCCAGGACCTTCTGATTCTGGACTCAACGCACACTGTGATGCAACTTGCCGTTTCTGATTTTAAAGTTGTGTAACTTGCAGAGACTAATCTCTTTGTGGTACCTGTCAGAACAAAACTCTTGCTGCAGAGACGATCCAAAAATAATGCACAGCTTTTGAGTCTTGAGCTGCGTCACAACTAATGCACTCATGCATCGGTGTCTGTTTATACCACCGTGTTTTAGCTTTGAAAGGATAAATGAAGGCATGGCTGTTTCCTAAATATTTTATATGGTGTCACTTTGTTAAAAGTCATTTCCCCAGGGCCATAAAAGAACAAATGGCTGACATGCAAATGTGAAGGTCTGCTATGGGAACAACAGTCAAATGTGCTTTAACCAGGGGTGGTGGGCAATTCAGTGAATGGATCTGAAGAGAGAGAGGTACAATACGTCTTTGAGTGAGACAAAGCTGAACAACCAAGAGACAGGCATGCCTGTAAAAAAAGAAAAAAAAAAAGAAAAAAACAAAATTTACAAAGGAGAAGCTGGTCTTCTCACAATTTGTATTTCTCAATTTACTTCATTCATTCTACAAATGGTTTATTCTACATCCACGTTACTCAGTAATGGAGAGAACAACAGGAATATCCCAGCCTTCCCCAGTGATAGATCAAATTGTTTCAGTTCACAACAACACACACTCTGTCTGAAACCACTTGTCCCAAGCAGGAGTCATGGTGATCCCAAGCCGAACAGGGTGCAGGGCTGGAGGGGGAGGGACACACCCAGTATAGGATGCCAGTCCATCACAAGGCACCCCAAGTAGGACTCAAACCTCAGACCTGCCAGAGAGCAGGACACAGCCAAACCCACTGAGCAACCATGTCCCCTGTATAGCAACACACACACACACACACACACACACACACACACACACACACACACACACACACACACACACACACACAGTTTCTGAACCGCTTGTCCCATACAGGGTCGCGGGGAACGGGAGCCTACCCAGCAACGCAGGGCGTAAGGCCAGAGAGGGACGGGACACAACCAGGATGGGACGCCAGTCCGCCACAAGGCACCCCAAGCGGGATTCGAACCCCAGACCCACCGGAGAGCAGGATCTGGTCCAACCCACTGCGCCACCGCACCCCCCTGTATAGCAACACACTTTCCCTAAAAAATTTTACAAATAAAAAAACACAGACATCAGCATTTGCTTGACTATGAAATATAATGTAATATAAATAAATGTATTTATTGATGTTCACAAGCTATGTCTGGCACACTGTATGCAAACATGGACAAAATCAAATGTTGTGAACTTGAGGGAAAATGTCCCGGTTCGTTTATCGACCAGGTAGTTGACGCAGAGCACTGATAACATGGAGCGTTGGGTGTTTATCGCTTGGATACGGGCTGTGCGAGGAGGATGACTCCATGAACTGCTGCCTTGAGCGACTCGCACAGTCAGTCAATGTTTAACAAGCGAACAGAAGTTCCTTCTGTAAACATGTGGATGACAGAAGTGCTTAAATGTCTCGCGCTCGAAAAATTGACTTTTGATTTTCTTGACAACTCCACCAAATTGTACAATTCTGCGTTTCGTTGCTGTGTACCTGTACTATGCAATGACAATAAAATCTATCTATCTATCTATCTATCTATCTATCTATCTATCTATCTATCTATCTATCTCTATCTGGGCAGCCCTCTGGAAGTCACTACAAAGTGCTAAGTGATCATACCTGTGGTGACCTTGAACAGTCCCTCTGTGTATGTGGACATATTTGCGTTTTCTCTGTGTACTCTATCTGAATGCAGTGGATAAAACAAATTTATATATACACACACAGACACACACGTAGGTTTTACCTATATGTAACCAAAAACAAGCATTTATATACCATCTATAAACCTATATTGTACTCAGAGGTCAGACGGAAGGCACACACACACACACACACACACACACACACACACACACACACACACGCACGGACAAACAGACAAAATGCAGCGAGTGCAACGATTTCTTGCTTTTAATGAAGAGGATTAAATTTAAGCACATCTCCACTCCTCACAGTACTGCACAGGCAGGGTAGCCCAGCGGGTAACACTGGTGCATCATAGATCTGGAACTGTGGATTTGGATGTGGGTTTCAGTCCGGCTCACTCTGTGCGGAGTCTGACTGTTCTCTCCATGTTCATGTGAATTTCCTACAGGTGCCCTAGTCCAAAGTCTAAGTACATGTGTTTCAGGTGAATTGGTGAGTCTTACTTACTAGTCGTGTGTGTGTGTGTGTGTGTGTGTGTGTGTGTGTGTGTGTGTGACTCCCCCTGTGATGGACTTGTGTCCTGTCCAGGGTGCACCCAACTTGATGCAATGTGCTTCCAGGATAGGCTCCACGCCACAGCCACCCTGCATTGGACAACACTCATGATGGATAGATATACAAAACTACACACATCCACCTAACCCCTTGTACACACACATACTGACAACATACTAAGGAGGTTTGGTTAGAGCCAGGCTGCCAGGCCCTCGGTTTTCACACGACCAAAAGCTGTAGTTACACGTGAAAGGTCAAAGCTCTGGGCTGTGCCAAACCAAACTGAGTGCTGTGATTCATCACCTTCAGCCTCTCCCTCACTTGTTCTGCCTCTTAGCCATTCCTAAACACACTCACCAAACACCCGAGTGCTGCAGGACACCCTGTACTGCACATAAACAGTGCTACTGCACGCCCTAAGGATCTGTGTTTCCCACACACTTAAGACACAAACACACACACACACACACAAGGTCATACCTGTCTGTAAAGCCAAAATGGGGAGATGGACAGAGTAGTTGCTGAAGGAAAAAACATCTGTGTGTGTGTCTTGTACGGGTGGTATGGTGGCGCAGTGAGTAGTGCTGCTGTCTCACGCCTCTTGGGTGGCGTGAGGGAATGTGGGTTTGATCCGCAGTCAGTCTGTTTGGAGTCTGCATATTCTCTCCTTGTCTGTGTGGGGTGCTCTGGTTTCCTCCCACAGTCCAAAGACATACTGTTCAGGTTCACCCAAAGTAAGTGAGTGACAGAGAGAGTGTGTGTGTTCTACTGATGTATGGATGTGTGACCCATTGCAAGTAGTGTATCTAGCAGTGTAAGTCACTTTGGTGAATAAGGTGTGTGGGCTGATAACACTACATAGAGTTCATTGGAAGTTGCTTTGGAGAAAAGTGTCTGCTAAATAAATATCTGCACAACTCATCTATTCATGAATGAATGAGCAAAACTTTATTCCCAGAAGGAGATTCAGTTTGCAACAGCAGACAGTGTACAAACATACATGCGTGTGTATATATATATATATATATGTGGACCCAGCCGGGGGGGTGTGGTGGTGCAGTGGGTTGGACCGAGTCCTGCTCTCCAGTGGGTCTGGGGTTCGAGTCCTGCTTGGGGTGCCTTGTGACGGAATGGCATCCCATCCTGGGTGTGTTCCCTTACCCCCTCCAGTGTTGCACCCTGTGTTGCCAGGTTAGGCTCTGGCTCACAGCGACCCTGCTCGGGACAAGCAATTTCAGCCAGTGTGTGTGTGTGTGTGTGTGTGTGTGTGTGTGTATATACATAACATGTGCACAAACTACATGTATGTACCCACATACACATATAAAGTAACCACCCACAAATGATAGTAAGTGAATAAATAGGCAAACATTTTTAAATAAGAGAGAAGGAGGGAGTGGGTTGAAGTAAGGTGGAGCACGGTGTGGTGGGACATACTTGAACACTCAGTGTCACCTGGTCATTAAGAGGTCGCTGTTAATAATTTTATTAATAATGCCTGATACTAGACAAAATTTTAGGGAGCAGTTGATGTGACATTTGCTTTCAGCTCCATTAAGTGCCCCTAATTTTAGTGGCAGGGCTGCAGTAAAGGTTCATAAGAAGCAAACTATGGAACAATGAAAAGTAATCTAAGAACCAGCTAGAAGCAGTCAGCTCTGGAGTTACAGTGCCCCCTATTGGTAAGGCGGAGTACTGTATGTCATTCCCCGATGCATTGCTGCCCCTCTCACAGCATCTTAAATTACATTGTGGGCCTGCTGCTTCCTCACTGTGCCTGGCTCGTGCGAGAGAACGTGGGATTGTTCCCTGCTTAGTCTGCGACTTCAGTTTTTTCCCACAGTCTGAAGACATATGTTTACAGTTAGTTGACACTTTTCTCCAAAGCAACTTATAGTGTTAAAGGACTTACAATTATTTACGCATTTATACAGGTAGGTAGTTTTACTGGAGCAATTCAGGGTAAGTACCATGCTCAACGGTACTACAGCTGGAGGTCGGAATCAAACCTGCAGCCTTTGGGTCTAACCACTATTCAGGTGAACTGGTGATGGCTAAATTGCCCTTAGTCTGTGAGTGGGTGAGTGAGTGTGGGCATGTGTGGCTACCCTGCGATTGACTGGCATCCTGTCCAGGATCTTACCTGCCACCCTGCACCTCAGCCTTATGCCCAATGCTGCCGGGGTAGACTCCGATTCACCATGATCCTGCTCCGGACAAGTAGTTATTGAAATTGGATGGATGGATGGATGGATGGATGGATGGATGGATGGATGGATGGATGGATGGATGGATGGATGGATGGATGGATGGATGGATACTGGTGTCAGGAAGAGGAGGTAGTGTAGTGGTTAGTGCTGCTGCCTTTGGTTCTACTCTTTGCAGGTTCAAATTTTACCTCAAGCGATACTATGCTTGAGCAAGGTACTTACCCTATGTTGCTCCAGTAAATTACCCAGCTGTGTAAAAGGGTAAAATAATTGCAGGTAGAGTAACATTGTAAGGAACATTGGCAAAAAGTGTCAGCGAAACAAGTAAATGGACAGTGTTCTTGGGAGTTTTATTTCTTTACATCATAAACATCCAGATATTATGGAAATCGCTCTGTCCAGTGTACTGTGTATTGTACCGCACACCCTGTGCTTGTGAGGTTGGCTCAGAACCACCAGGATCCTGCACTGGACAAGCGGTTATTTATAACAAATGCACAAATGAAAGTGTCCTTGAATCCCACCCCTAGACCGTCTCCATGCCCAACCCAAGTCCATCTCTCTGTCCAAATTCCTCCTCTTACCTTATACTTTCGCATCTGGGTATGCTGGGTATTCTCCATCTGCGTGGTCTACTACCAGTCCACACTCACCCACCCAGCCAGGCGCTGTCACCCTGACCTCCTCACGCCATGCTCCGTTTACACAGATGCCGGCTGCTGCTCTGCTGCCTTGCTGTGATGAGAACGGCTCTAAAAAAACATCAAGCAAAATGCCTCAATTGACTTTTATGGCCTAGATGTACATCTCTGTTGTTATAACATCCATCTTCGGTCTAATCTTCAGGTGGGGGGACTTCACTTCAAAGATCCCATCTATCATCCCACATCGTTTGAACAGCACTTACAAAGCATTTAAACCATGACAAATAATGCTAAACTTGCTCATCAAAGACGATCTCCGCGCTCGGTGATAACTCAGATAGGTCTCACGTTATGGCTTTGCTTTGCAGCGTTGTAATATGAAGATGAGTTAATGTCTCTGCGGCCGAAGAGTTGGTACGAAATGTGTTCTGACAAACACCTTCGGTGCCCATCTGGTGAAATACAGCGAAGTGCTGGTTTATTTAGTGCTAATATGTGTGACACCGTCAACCTCATCACCTTGGTGGATGTGCTGTTAATCCCAGTTGCTGCAGTATGGTGGGCTGAGAAATATGGGGCAATTAAGGCTCAGGGGGAAGGTGGCAGAGCAGGAAAAGGCAGTTGACCTTTGTAATTCCCCAGGGGTGAAGATGAAGCGCTCTGTGTAAGGGTTCCCCATGCGTCCTGATTTGGGACGGACAGCCAGGCTCACGGCTTCACTTGAGTAGTGATGCCTGCAGAAGCCATCTTGCAGGCCGAGGCATATGGAGTCCGCAGCCGGGGTGGGGGGACGTCCCCTAGGGAGGTGGTGCGGGATGGGGATGGGGACAACACTAATTTACTATCAGTGAAGGACAATAATCAGTTAAAGAGGAGCAATTATTTCGCCATCATTTATGATTGGAGGGGAAAAAAGTTCTGAATTCTAATTCATGGCTGAGAATATGAAGGGCAGGTCTTGTTGGGGGATGGAGTCGCACCTCCAACTATTGCTTTTATGTTATTGAAATTATTATAATTACAGGGCTTTGCTTATGTTTTCCCCAAAGTAACTTAGAGTTTTGCTGGAACACTTCAGGTTAGATATTTTGTAGGGCTCCTCATGGGACTTGAACTGGCAATCTTTCAGTTATAAGCAGCATAATGGAAGGAGGCAAGATCCTTTCTGCCATTTGAGTTACGTCTTAAACACCTTGTGTCCATCGCTTGTTATTATTAGAATTATCATCTAGTCAACACCTTTGTCCGAGGCTTACAGTGCTAGACGCACTGTTCCAGGCCACACACAGGTATTAAGCCATCTTTAAAAGAGCCTTTAAAGACACTGCTTTAGGAATATGGAGTCTCCAAATGACCTGAAACACACGCCTTGGACTGCAGGAGCTTCTGGAGGAAGGCCACTAAAATCTGTGCACAACATAGTATAAAGTCCACAGAAACAGAGTAAGACTCGAGCCCACAGTGGTTACCCGCTGTGCCACTAGAGTACAAAAGCCATCTTCTGCTGTGTTACATTTCACCCTTGAATGTAGAGACATGTAGGTGCTAGCGCTGATTCAGAGCATACAGCTCAACTTAAATTTAAATTATTTACAGTGGTCCCCCCTTATCCATGGTTTCGCTTTCCGGGGTTTCAGTTACCCGCGGCCAACCGCGGTCCGAAAATACTAAATGGAAGATTCCAGAAATAAACAACTGATACGTTTTAAATTGTGCACCGTTCTGAGTAGTATGATTAAATGTTGCGCCATCCCACCTGGGACATGAATCATCCCTTTGGCCAGTGTATCCACGCTGTATCTGCTACCTGGCTGTTAGTCACTTAGTAGCGTCTCGGTTATCAGATCAGCTGTCGTAGTATCGCAGCGCTTGTGTTCAAGTAACCCACACACACTGTCTGAAACCGCTGGTCCAAAGCAGGGTCACGGCAAACCAGAACCCAACCCGGCAACACAGAGCATAAAGCTGGAGGGGGAGGGGGCACACCCAGGACAGGACGCCAGTCCATTGCAAGGCATCCCAAGCAGGACCCGAACTCCAGACCTGCCAGAGAGAAGGACCCGGCCAAACCCGCTGCTCCACCACACCCCCTGTTCAAGTAACCCCTTTTTTTTTAAAAAAAAAAAAAAAAAAACTTTATTTAAAAAGTCAATACTTATGAGGACCTGGGCATTGGTACTTAGTTTTCTTTCTTCTTTTTCTACCTAGGAAAAAACATAGTATATATAGGGTTTGGTACTGTCCGCAGTTTCAGGCATCCGCTGGGGGTCTTGGAACATATCCCCCGCGGATAAGAGGAGAGTACTGTATCCAGCTTGAAGAAACGAGGTTCTCAAACTTTACCTCATTCTTCAGAAAACGTCTCTTCGGGTCATTCAACTAGCCGAAGGCCCCAGCTGAGCTCTCTCTTTGGCCACCTCTGCCATGTGGCACATGCCGCGTTTCCCCATGTACGCCGATCCATGCGGCGGGCACGCTCGAGTACGGAGAGCGAGAGGAGACGTCCGCCGCGTGTTCCGAGTCACATTAGCAATCTATTATTCTTATCCCGTCGAGGGAAGGGCAGAAATGGAAGAGAGGCTCCCGGGAACACGCTGCCCAGTGCTTGGAGCGCAGCCGTTGTCCAATTGAAAGAACAATTAGGGTTGGAATGAGGGCGAATTGCCAGGGGAAATGGCTGATGAAGACTTTATTGATTAAAGCAGCTTCACTGATCCGATGCTCAGTACGGCAATTACACCATTATCATTGGGGCTGCGTGCTCAGAGCCCTTGTGATACTCTTCAGCAGTAAATACTGAAGGCTGACTTCAAAATGTGGCAAAATTGTGGCAGCCAATATAGGAAGATAATTGTCTCTGTGGCACCAAGGCATGAATGACACAAATCCATCATGCGTTTTTTATGAAGGAACAATAATGCAGCAATATTTGATCTCGGTGAGTTTAGGTTAGACTTAGAAAACACGGTTTGAAAATCGCAGGAACTTCAGTGAGAGAATCCAGAAATTTCACATGATCCCACATGGCCCCTGTCTTGCAAGCAGAATTCATGGGGACCCAAAAGCAAGGAGCACCTGCACCTGAACGGTGGAAAAAAAATAGTCTGTTGAGTGCAGCAAAGACGGAGCTTAGAGTTAGATGTATAAATAGCCTGTGGGTTCAAAAACTATCCAGTTTAATATCTGCCAGTGGGTCAGGTTTTGAATCTAATCCCTTCCAAGGTCAAGAGGGCAGAAAAGGGGATGGATTATCCTTTTTAATGTTCTCGCCATAGGATGAAATAAGGTCAATCTGCACAGCATAAAATAAGGCTCAACACAAGATTTATCCTATTGCCCTCTATGAAAGTACTGTCTGTCTAAGAACACGCACGTCAGGGGTCAAAGGTTATCTCTATATTTAAATTAGTAAATGTGTATTAATTAAATCAGCAGGATTATTTCAACTCGGAGGTCCAATTTCAAATTCAGCGACAAAAATCTCTTTGGTGATTTAAAGGAAGTAAATTGTGTTGAACATTTTTTTTTTTGGCTTCAGGAGTTACATCATTTAGCTGAATGGAAATGATCGTTTTCATTTATTGTATTTTTGTTCATTTATACATTTTTTTTTCCATAGAACTGGAGCAGAGGATTGTTTCCTTGTGCGATGCATGGCAGCAGCCACATCTTGTCACATTTTACCTTCTGAAAGCACTGCACTGGGCGTCAGAGGTCACTAAAAAATCCCCAAAGCGACTGGGATTGAAGGTAGAATAGAATTGTGTTAACTGCTAGTTAAAAAATAATAATACAGGCAGCATGTCTATGTTTTTCAAGTGATGAGTTGAAATCGACATAGTAACTTGTTAAATCTGAGGCTTGAAAAAAGGTTGGAAACAGCTAAACTAATGAAACGCAAGGCTTGCGCAGTAACAGGCCTACAGAGTGTGGTGTGAAAAATTGTTTGTTCGAGTTTCGTGATTAATATGTTAGTTAACACATTCAGAGAATGCATTTGTGTCTTGGCTTCATGCTCTATTTAAATGCAATTGGAAATGTTGGTAGGGAAATGAGACCAAAGAAATCTGTTGACCTTTATGATGTGTCCTGACACACTTCTTAAACAGGGGGACAAATTGTTTGGAGTACAGATCACTTTTGTGTCAGATGCAAAGGAAGTTTTTAAAGTGTTGCCACACCTTGTGATGACCTGTGTATGTGGTTGCAAATGAAAGGAGATGACGCAAACCAGTCGGGTCACACCCAGCTATCCAGAGTTCGATGTCGTGAAAAGTCTCTACGTGCCTGTTTTGTACAGATCTCCTGTGGCTGATCGGGTCCAGGGGGGAGAAGGAAAATTTCTTCCACAAGAGCAAGATAACCTGGAGGAAAATGTTAGAACAGAGAGAAGTAAATGTGTTTATAAATCCAATGGAGACGAATGGGACTCGAGTTCACTGTGTATCAAGCATTTTCAATCCAGCTCTCCCAGCAACAATGGTAATTAATTCCCTCCACTCTATTTATATTTCCTAATGGTAATTAGTTTGAATTATCAATTACGGTTAGTGGTTAATTGCCCTTCATAAAGACAGCTCTCCTGGTTTAAATTGGTCCATTTAAATAAATGTAACTAATAGCTCTTGCCTTTACATTACAAATACATCTTCATTGTTGGGAGCGGTGAACGTGAGCGTCACTCGTAATTTAATGGGGCAATTGAGTGAAGGAGTGCAGGTGGCATCGGGGGAGTAATTATTGTTAATGAATTATGATGTGACCTTCCCAGAACAATGAGCAATCAATGCTGCGATTGAGTGACGGTACGCCTCGCCTGCCGGAGCGCATCCATGAGAGCGGGTGAACTTCGGGCCCCGTTTGCGAGCGTGTGTCGCCGTGGCCGCACCTCCGCCCGCCCCTTCTCTTCACCGCCTCTCCGTTACACTGCAGGATGCTGAATTCTGTCTGACATCGTGAAATCAGAAAAAAAGGATTTATTTGGAAGTGGTTTACAGTGAATTTTGGGTGCGGAAACATTTAGGAAGAAATCACGTTGGTTTGGACGCTAAACTCAAAAACAGATTCACAATTTCCATTTTATTGCTTGGAAACCAGTTTTTCCAAATAAACAGAATTCATAACGCAACAAACCGTCACTTGGAATTTCTCGACCCTAATTTAAGAAAATTGACACTTATGAGAAGTGGTGCTGTATCTTCACCTTACTGCTACAAATTGCTTACCCTTTGGTTGTTAAGTGTTATGTGCAAAAAATATCACCTGAAGGCTGTGCTCCTTCCTGCTACGGAAGAATTCAAACGGACTCCGAGGGGCTTAAGAGTAACCGCACTAGAGTCCTTCATAGTGTACATCAGAGCTTCTTAACCTTTTCTAAGGTCATGGGCCCTTTAAGAATCTGATAAAAGCTTGTGGAAAAGTGTCTATAAATAAAATGTGAGAAAATATTGCACTGTGTATTTACAGTATAACCTTCACACAGAAGTATGTCTGATATAGGAATACTGCAGTAATCTATTTATTCATTTAACTTTTATTTAATCAGACAGTACTACTTTCGAACCAAGCTGCACTTCTCGGACCCCCTGAACCCAAAGGGTTCCATGACCCCGGGTGCAGATGAATACACAAGGATTTTAGGGGGGGCATCAGGCTTCTCACAGGATTATCTTTATCATGTTTACCTTCTTGACTACTCATTTTATCAAGTTTTAGCTTTCCTTAACAAATATATGGTATCAATTAACAACACATTACACAACATTCAATGGCATATTATACTTATGGAAAGTTACATGTACTTTTGCGTGCTTTTTTCAGTGTCTGGGGGCAGCTGGTAGAATAGTAGTTAAAGCTGCCGTCTTTGGACCCAAAGCTTGCAGGTCTGAATCGCACCTCCATTTGTATGACCTTAGGCTGCATATTTACCCTAAAATTGCTCCAGTAAAGTTACCCAGCTGCATAAATAGGTAAACAGTTGTAGGTAGCTTAACATTGTAAGTTGCTGTAAAAAATAAAAGTGTCAGCTAAATGAATAATTTGTAGTGATTTTTACTGTGTCCTGACAAAATGTGATTTGGAAAGTAACTTAAGGGTATGTTGCAGGCCTTTCAGTATATTCAAGATAAAAGAATGACCTTATTAGGTTGTTTTGATAATAAGTGCAAAATTTTGAAGGTTGTTTTTATTTTTTTATCAGGTCATAATTACTTCTCACCGAAACCCGTGTGAAAGGGTTCTCAGGAATGTATTGTACTCATGCATCTAGTTAATGCCATATAGGTGAGTAGAACAAAGCATAGCACTTAACACCTGCATATATATACATTTTCGAGATGCTTTTCTTCAAAGTGATACAGAAGTTGAAGTATAAAACAGTACATTCAATAAACAAAGACATTTAGATACAGTCACACAGTCAAAGCAGAGGAATCCCTCTTAGGATCTGAACCAGTAATCTTTTGGGTACAGGTATGTCTTCTTAAACACTACATTACTTGCTGAGGACATTTTAATGTTCAATAATTTTTTTGAGTGTAGGGTGGAAGTTACACTGCACAAATTAGAAGATGATGTAAAAGAGCAACCAAGCTTTAGAAATGATGATCATATACCATAGCAATAATTGTTGGCATGACCCTTAAAAGTCACCAGCTGACCACCTACCTGGATGAGATAAAGCTGTACACAGTGTCAAACTTGCACTTACTTTCAGCTCACCCCATTTAGCCCCTGATACTGATGCTTATTGAAATCTCACGACAGCACCTTCGTGAACCGATGTCCCAGCCAATGAGGTGTAGCGCTGAGGTAAACACAGCCCTCGGGTCGCTGGAAACGACTGACAAAAACCATGAATATTTGTGAGCTTTCAGCAGGACAGGGGCCAATACAAATCAAGCCTCTCTTCTTCACGCTGCCATCATCGCCCACTGGGAGGTGAACAAAGTCTCGATGGAGATTGATAGCAACCATATTCTCTCCTCTGTTCTCAAAAGAAGCCCCCCCCCTCCACCCTTTCCCCTCCACGGACATTTGTCCAACGTTGAGCAAATGTTTGCGGCCACCGGCTTGAACTGACCTTTACCTTGCTGTGTCCGGGACGGCGCCATGAGTGACAGTGTCCCTCACTGTAATTACCCTGGCTTCGATGAACGCCCCCCCCTTTACAAATCACCACCAACTTTACACATCTGCTGCCTGTCAGCATCTGCTAGCGCGCACTCACCCGCACATAATGGAAAACTCTCATTACCGCTGGCGAACAGGTAGGGGCATTGGGACAATTACTGGGCAGCACCGTTGACCTTGCAGGGGCCTAAAAATCACAGTCCTTGCACAACCTCAACCCCGCCCTCTTCACAAAGAGCCAAAGAAACAAAGACAGCATGCAGGTTATGTCGGTGAGCTGGCATGGAGTATTCCCAGAGGTTAAAAACTGCATTTCAACCACTTTGCTCCAAATTACTTTCAGAACGTAGCCCTCCTTTAGTATCTAAATTACACACATGGGTGTGTCACCTGTTGCGGAATGAACCAGAAAATATCTTTCTGTTTATACCCACGAAGGAATGAATGTCATGCTACTCCCCCGGCGCGGTTGAGGCGGACCCAAGTGTGGGGCACAGGAAGCTTGGTCAATGGGTGGTTCAGTAGACATAGTCAGGGAACAGGCAAAGGGTCACCGATGTACAAACAGAATCCAAAGGGGCAAATCCAAGAACCGTAATCCAGTGAACAGGTGAGTGATCAGGCAAACCAGTGAGTCTGAGATGAGGAGCAAGGAGCAGGGCAAGGACGAGGAGCAGAGCGAGGATCGAGGAGCAGGGCGAGGATCGAGACTAAGAGCGTGAGTGATCAATAAGGCTGAACAAGGTTCTGCACCGTGTTGTGTTCCGCATTCCCTTCTTATACCTGTGTTTAACGAGTCGTGGCAGGTGTTTCCTGTTGCGCCGCTGTGGGGGGCGTGACAATGAAGGAAAGATGAAGGAAGGAATGTCTCACTCACTCACTCACACATTAACTGCTTGTCTATGTCAGGGTCACGACTGTCTGGAGAGCTAGGAGGGGTACTCTCTGGACGGCACCCCAGTCATCACATAACTGATTTAGTTATTTTTATTTTTCGTTTAGCTGACACTTTTATTCCAAAACAACTTACAACATTAGGCTGTAGACAGTTAATTAGTTAAGTGCCATCGACTCTGGTTCGAGTCATGCTAACCTGATGAATTAAAGACCTAAAAGAAATCTGTTTTGTGCTAGTTTGGTGAGCTCTTCCAGTGTCGTCTCCATTGTTGTTGTCAACTTATCGAGCAATCTCATTGCTGGTCTTCCTCTTCTCCTTGTTCCTTCAGTCTTTCCGGTCATGACGTCCTTCTCTAATGATTGTTCTCTTCTAATCGTATGGCCAAAGTATGATAGGTGTAGTTTCATTGACTGAGCTTCGAGTGACATGGTTAGCCTTATCTCTTCTACAATCGACTTATTTATTCTTTTTGCTGTCCGCAGAAGACACAATATCCTTCTCCAACACCAAAGTTCGAATTAATCTATCTTCTTTCTGTCTTGTTTCAGCACCATCCAGCTTTTACTATTGAGATTACAAGCACCTGAACGAGCCTCATGCATTGTAGACTAAACCATTTACAAACTTTTACCCATTTATACGGCTTGGTCATTTTTACTGGAAGTACTGAGGGTAAATATTCTGATCAAGTCCCTTCAGCCCGGGGTGGGATTTGAACTCAAATACTTTGACTGTAAGGTAACCACTAGGCAAACAGCTGCTGATACTTACAAGTATTTGTGTTACTGCTAAAAATACAACCAAAGTTCTTTATGGAAAACAGAAACAAAACTGATGTGTCATTGGGAGGGTATTACCGTGTTTTTGCAAAGCAGATATAGTGATTTACATGGAGTGGGAATAAATCTCCTCTCATAAATTTATCTTTGCTCAACGTTAACCTGAAATGCTACCTATATCAGTTTTCTTACACTTATTCATGTATCTGACACTTTTCTCCAAAGAGAGGTACAGTGATTGTTAATAAGCATTTAGATGTCACCTTTGCCCAAGCCGAATTACAATGTTAGAAAACCTACACTAAACTTCCTAGAATCAAGTGTAGACAACAGAGCAATATAACACACATGCAGAGACACACACAAAGGGCAATTTACAGTCACCAGTGTGTTTGGATGTGGAAAGCAGCCCACACAATCACAGGCAGGACATGCAAATGCCACACAGACTTAACGGAGGCTGAACTGTTCTCACAATCCAGGCAGTGTGAGGCACCTGTGTTACCTTCTGCTATAGTGATTCTTAAAATTCAATAAGCAAAAATAAACAAAAAAAGAACAAAACAAAAACAATTAACTAAACATGCCTGTATGACTTTGCAGCCCCTTGCAACGCACAGCTTGGTGTAAAATGTGAGACATGGGAGCTGAGAGGGTTTTACTGCATTGGTGATTGAGCTGTATTTGGTCTTCAGCCCATGTTTTTGATAATGCTGATGTACTCTTCAAGGGAAGACAACGATCTAATTTCTATAAATAAATGCATTTATCAGAAGAATTGGAGGTGGGATGGTGTGGAACAAGAACAGGTGCAACAACACACACACACACACACACACACACACACACACACACACACACACACACACACACACACACACAATGTCTACAACCGCTTGTCCCAAGCAGGGTCGTGGCGAACCGGAGCCTAACCCAGCAGCACAGGGTGCAAGGCTGGAGGGGGAGGGGACACACCCAGGATGGGACGCCAGTCCGCCGCAAGGCACCCCAAGCAGGACTCGAGCCCCAGACCCGCCACAGAGCAGGCCCCGGCCAAACCCGCTATGCCACCGTGCCCCCCCCCCGGCGCAACAACAACATAAAGGTGTAAAAGTCAAATTCTGGACAGCTGTTAACACAAGCTAGTGCAATAGTTTTCTTAGCGATTTTGATTTGGAAAGATCATGACAAAAGAGGCAAGTAGGCTCACGTTACCAACTGCTGGCCCCATGAATGCTGCAATGAGTTTATGGGCTGGAACTATTAATGACACCCCCCCCGATTCCCCCACCCCCTGAGTCTTGCTGTGTAGGTCTGTGATCTTCCCTAAACAGACCCGAAGGCCATTCCCCACCACAGAATCCATCCACCAACAGTCCCTCTGATGTCTCGTACCTGCCCCCCTGCCCCCTGCTAGTTCTATTTCTGTTCCAAAACCATGCATTGTAGTGCAGTGACAACAAACAGAAGTCCCCACCAGCTGGGCTGTGCACAGGAAGCTGTATATTCCCGGAGTGCACCGGCCATTCAGGGGGTGGGAGGACATGGCTAACAGAATCACCAAATGTTATACAGATGCAAATGTAGACAAGCAGGATCCTGGCTGAGGGTCATTTGACTGATGTTTAACCACCTTTTACCATGTAGAGTAGTACCAGCCTCCAGGTTCCTTCTGCATCTGTCCATGAGTGGTGAATTCAACCAGGAGATCAATCATCCCGAGCCATAAAAGCGGGACAGAAGAGGAAATGGCCTGCTCTTGGTTCAGTGAAAGATTTTTGTGTGGCCATTTAACAGCCTGTAAACTTGATTTCAGATTACCCCCAAAGAGGCTGGTGCTGGCTTTTCATTCAGTCACCAGGGGGGTAAGTGAAATGCAGACTGCCACGATTCAAGGTTATAGGAGACTCATGTTTATTGGATCAGGTATCGTGGCTTTGACAACACAAAATATATTATCGGTGTAATGCACTTTTTGTGTTGTTCTCAGAGATGTACGTCACTTTGGAGGAATGGTTCTGCTAAATGAATAGATGTAAAATGTAAAGAGAAATTACTGAAAGTTTTAGACTATGAAACATTTTTGATCAGTATATTACTTATTATGGATTCCCTTTAACAACAACAATAATGATAACAACAACAATACTGTATATATCTATATCATTTTCATGCACGTTTTGTGGGAATTTAACATGTACTTTATTATGTAACATATTTTACTTTAAAATATTAGAGGATCGAAAAGAAAATGTACAAAGCTATACTGATTCAGGCTGAGACCTTAGCAGTATACACAGTAAAATATTGTGTGATGTCGGCACTCACAGCTTCTTTTGCCTGTTATTTAAATTGAAGATGCCATTTTCTTTGCAGTACATTAAAAAAGTAAAGAAGTTCAGCAGGCTATTTAAACAGTATCACTAACAGTGTAATAGCTTTAATGCCTCCACCGACATGGCACATTGTCTCGGACAGCGTTATCAGCGTGGGACACCGGCTGTGAATATCGATCCAGTGCTTGTTTAGGCCATCACTTGCAATCCGGTTCACCCCTAAGCTTAAAACCACCTAGCGACAAACCGTGCTTGAATTCTAATCAAGATGGGTGAAGGAGGGAAATAGTTTGCCTTATAGCCTCCCTTATACATAAAAATGTATGTAAGCTTTCTTTGATCTTTTTAAAATCTTTTATGAAAATCCTTAAACTGTTATCCTTCCCTACTCCTTCTGCAAAGCTTACAAGCAATTACTTTCACATTTTTCAGTTATGACATAACTTTCTAATAATCCACTCACTGTTTTAAGGGGAAGCAAGTTTCAACAAGTACATTTTCCTCATTATCTAGCAGAAAGACTACAATTTTATCATCAGAACTGAAACTATACATTTGAATCGAACATTAAACATTACATACTTTGATATGTAACATTTAATATGCGGTTTACAGTATTCTACACTCAGTTTTCCTTGCACTATAGAAACCTCACACTAATAATGGGACCAAAAAGTATAGCTTACAACCATTAAACAAATTAACAAATAAATTAATTGTCCTGAATATCTCAGTCACATAGACAAACATGTACTTAAGAGAATTACTGTCTAAATACATTCCGCATCTGACGTTTTGCCCATATAACAATAATAACAATATTTCTATCATAGTCACCACTGTATGAATTCATTTTTGAATGCATGAACACAATACATAGGGTCCCTTGCACTGTTAAACGTTTACCTGTTAAAAAAAAATGAAAAATAAGTATGTAATATGTGATATACTGTACGGAGTTGTCTTTGCAATATATATATATATATATATTATATATATATGAAAGAAAAACAGATACTTATGATTAGACTGCTGAAGCATAACTTATGAACGCTGAACAATTAAGCGGATAAATAAAGGGTCCCGAGCGGCGCTTTGAAGTGCTCGCTGTGGGTCACGTGGTCGCCACGAGCCGCGCGTTCAAACGGAGCGGAGAAAAGAGCAGCTTCAGGACCAGACCTCCCATTCCCCGCGCATCACTGGAGCCCAGCGCGTCCACACACCCGAGCCTGGTGTGTTCAAAGTTGCGAAGGACGGGGAGCGAGAATCCCGCTTTTTTTCGCACTTCTCAGCTGATGCGCAACAATCACATCAGTTCGGAGGCACCGCGTCCTGCGCGATGTTAGAGCACCAGGACTCCGGGCTGGTGAAGATGAGCCCCGGACACAGGATTTCCTTCTCCATCATGGACATACTGGACCCCAGGAAGTTCAACGGGAAGAAGATCAGCCCGCTCCTGGGAGCACAAGACAAGCTCACCTTGTCAGGTGCGGAAGCAGAAGAAGCGCTCTGTGCCAAGGGTGCCGAGGAGAGCCTAGCTCCTCGACACGTGGACTCAGGTGAGACATTATGTTTCTTTAAAACACTTATCGAAAACATCTTTTTTTTCTGCGATTGTCCCATTTATACGGCAGAGCAATTCAGGGTAAGGACTTTGCTGAAGAGAACTACAGGGGGAGCACGGATTCGAACCGAGGACTTAGCGGTAAGGGAACAGCTGGTAGTGTAGTGGTCCGAGCTGTTGCCTTTTGATCCCTAGCTTTTAGGTTCAATCCCCCCCCCCCAGCTGTGGTTTCCTGGAGCAAGGTACTTACCCTGAATTGCTCCAGTAAAACTACCCTAAATGGATAAGTACCTTAACGTTGTAAGTTGCTTTAGAGAAAAATGTCAGCTAAATAAGTCAATATAAGCTGTACCTGCTGCCCAGGTAGCATTGCTAAATGTGTCATTGTCACAAGCAGAAACGTAAATGACACATTATGCAGCTCAGACTCATTCAGTACCGGGCACGTTTTTATGGCTCTTTCCCTTGTAATCAGAAGGTTCTCAGCTCAGATCCCCCTCCTGCTCTTGCACCATTCATTAGAGTACATACCCTGGGATGACAGTGCTGTACAAATGGGTTAATCGCTGCGAAGTAGAGTGTGTTCCACTAATGTATGGATGAGCAACCCATTGTAAGTAGTGTATCTAGCAGTGTAAGTCACCTTGGTGAATAAGGTGTGTGGGCTGATAATACTATATAGTATCCTCTGGAAGTTGCTTTGGAGAAAATGCTAAATGTTAATGAAGCTAATAGTTGAATATTGTACATAATCTTGAACAAAGTAGACCGCTTAATAATAGTTAATTATGGTAACTTCAAATAACTGTCCAAGACCGCATCCAAGTTACCATCAATATAAGGTCAATTCTACTCTTAAGGTTTCATGTAAAACCTTGTGCTGTATTTTATACTTAAGAAAAAAAGAAAACATAGTAATGTATATCCCTGTTTGTGTGAGAGTGAGTGAGAGCGAGAGAGAGAGCGAGAGAGAGAATGTGTGTGATTGGCAGTGGGACAGTCTGCCGGGGTAATTGTTTAAATCGTCCCATTGAGGATGCCCCCCCCACCCGTGATCGATATCCCATTACTGCCTGCTGCATATCTCTGTCCGCCAGCTTGCAGGTGCAAAACTTCACACCCCATCCGTGTCTGATCCCAAACATTGTTCGATTAAAACTTACCTTTAAATAGATGACATTTATTGATCCGCCAGCAAATATGAGACTCCATTAGGACGTCGTGGCTGCATGGTGGAGCTGCAGTCTGGCTCCATCGCGGTCCCTAACATGGCATTTAAAGGTATTTCTCATTTATAAATTATTTAGAGATTATGGCCCTGACCACCGCAGTCCCCCACTTTCCTCCGCGTTTTTATTACATCGAAGATCTCTGTCAGTCGGCAGATATTCCCAGATATTCTGCAGTAACAAATACAACACGGTTCCGTACAGTAGTTGTATAGCAAAAAAAAAAAAAAAAAAAGAGAGAAGAAAGCAGGATTTGAAAGCATTTCTATACATTTTAACCCTATGTATGTGGAAGTAGTAAAAGATAATAAACTGACTTTCTTTTGTTTGTGTTTTGCTTGCCTTGTTGCAGAACAAGCATTTTTTTTAATAGTGTGCTTCTCTATTAAACAAATAAATAGACAGGACGAGTTGCAAAAACTTACAACAGAGTTATTTATGCATTTCACTGAATGTTTTTTGTTTTAGTATTTATTTGCATGGTCCATGTTGCAGCAGCTCCCGGTCTGTAAGACGCTGCGGAGCGTCTATGTACCACGTGACCACGGGCGGGCGCTGTTCTTTCAGCACCTCGTCGCGACGCCCAGTTTCCAACTGCAGCACCTTTACAAACTTTACAAACACGCACTGTAGGGGACCCATGTTGATAAGTATTTCATTTATGACAATAGACAGTCATATTTTAACGAATTTTGTCGAAAAGTATTTTAAAAAGTACAGTTTAGAGTACACTGAAAACTTTTTCGGTCAAGCTGGGGGAGGGTAAAACTTACCAGTTCTAAGTTTTTAATACTCACACACACACACACACACACATTTTCAGGACAATACTCAGTTATGTATAAATACATATCAATGCAGTGATGGGTCTTAATGCAAAGCATATTACTGCATCTGTGAGCATAAATGCAAATGTTACTAATGGAGCTGTGCTTGTTATTAATGTAAATGTTCTTAATGCAGTTATTTTACATACATACATACACACACACACTTTCTGTCTCCGAACCACTCATCCCATGCGGGGTCAGGGGGAGCCAGAGCCAAACCTGGTAACACAGGGTGTGGGGCTGGAGGAGACACACACACAGACCCAGGACAGGATGCCAGTCCACCGCAAGGCACCCCAAGCGGGACTCGAACCCCAGAGCCACCGGAAAGCAGGATGCGGTTCAACTCACTGCACCACCACACCTCCCACAGTTACAGCCCTTAAAGCAAATACTGTGGTTATCAATACAAATATTATTAATGGGTTTTGAATGAATATGTAGCCATTCAATTGGTGTTGTTGTACTTACTAATCTAACGTATATGTTACTTGCATTAATCCAACTGCAGTACTGTTAATTCAGAGATGGTCTTTAATGCAAATATTTGTCTAATCGATAGGCGAAGAGGCGATGACAGAGCACGTGCGCTGCACCAGTGATGCGGGACGGACAGATGAGCGCGCGGCGGCTTCACTCCTGGCTGAAGTAGGATCGGACTCGCCTGTCGGGGCCGCGCACGAGGCGGCAGATTCCTCCCGATGTGACAGTGACACGGTGCCTGGGGTCGCCGAGGACTCGTCGCGCCAGAAGAGGCGCCGATCCGACCACGGCTGCACCAAACCCCGGCGCGCCAGGACCGCGTTCACCTACGAACAGCTGGTGGCGCTGGAGAACAAGTTCCGTGCCACACGCTACCTGTCCGTGTGCGAGCGACTCAACCTCGCCCTGTCCCTCAGTCTCACCGAGACCCAGGTGAAGATCTGGTTCCAGAACAGAAGAACTAAATGGAAAAAGCAGAATCCGGGCGCCGACGGTGCGGTGCAAGCTGGAACAAACGCGAGTCCGGGGCCCGGGGCAGCGAGCGCGGTAAATTACCAAACTTATCCCCCGTTCGGGGCTGGAAATGTGGTGTTCCACACAACCAGTACGGTTCCCTTGCCTTCCACCAGGGGGCTCCTGAATCCCTTCGTGCACAATGGCTACATCCAGCCAGCATTTTACGCCACACATTTATAAAGACAAGACAACACTTTCTTTGCATTACTTCCAGCAGTACTGGTTGGCAATAATTCTCAATAATGTTTTCCACATCTGCATTCATTTTCATGGTTTACTGTACAGCCTTTGAATCTGGCCCCCTCTCCATGTGGAGCTTTTATGGCATCACCATTTGGCCCCCTGGTCATCACCACCATTCCAGAAACATGCTGCTCAGCTGGTGAACTGGTGGCTGCGGTGCCAGTTTCTTTGTGCCACCTGGGACATTCCCGCCTCATGCCTTACTCCTTCTGAGATAGCTTCCACATCACAGTGCCCCGACTTGGAAGAGTAATGACTGAAAATGGATGGACAGATGGACTGCTAGGGTGATTGACTGCAGTGTAAGGAGAAATGTGACATTCATCTCCTGGCAAAACAGCTGTTCTGCCACTTACCATTCACTGTTACAGCCCTTTCTTTAGCTCACCCGTTCATTTAAGACAACTTACAACGCTTGACAAGCAACTGTGCAATGATTTACCAATTGCCTTTGCAGGAATGGCATTTGAATCAGGAAATTTCAGACTGAAAGAGAAATGGCCCTAAGTTCTAAATTACTGGCTCCCCCTACAAATGTTAAACCCAATTAGGTCCAACAGGTGGGACGTCTCACTTGACTCCTAATACATTGTGTTCCCTCCCCTTTTGTATCAGCTCATCACTTTATGCTGAAATGGCAAATGAACATATAACTCCTGTGAATAAACATGAGCACATTGTAAATCTTGACAGAAATGTAAGCACGGTCATTTTTTAAGTCTATATTATCAGTATATTGTCATATAATGTCTATAAAACATATCAATGTCTGTACTGGATGTAAAAATGACAAAATAAATGTCGCTCTTCAAACGTAAATATCTACCCATTCTTGTGTATAACAAAAAGTAGCAAAATAACAATATTTTTTAAAAAATTGAAAATTGTCAAAATACAACACTATACTGTCAGTTATTGGTTTTCTAATTTACTTTTATTTGGGGTTTTCAAGAAGACATGAATGATGTCAGACAATTTTTGAAAAGAAAGCCTGGAATCGTGAACTAAATCGTGAGCCTTGAATGCAATATATAGCTATCATGTTTTAAGTGACATTTTAAATTATTATATTAATTTGCCCTTGTAAATTTTCTGGAAAGGAAATATATGTGCACTAACTATGTGTTATGAACAGCTGGCATATGAAATTGTGAATATAAAAACATTGACCAGTTTATTTTTAATGGTGTTTTCTTCACTCACCCATTTTTAAAAAGTTCTATCTATGCTGGATGAAACACAACCTGCATTTAAAGAAGAAGCTGCCCGTTGACAGTAAGATGCATGAAAACTTCTTTGCTTCTTCCTTACACTTCATATTCTTCTTTTCTCTGGGCTCCTCCATGTATTCCTCCCATGAAACTGTAAGCTCTGAGATGACTTGTCTGTTGATGTTTGGTGCTGGTCCTGCTTGTTCACCTTCCTTGACAAAAGCTATAGCCTGCCTTACTGATTGGCAGGTCCTGCTGTGTGCTGTCTTCACATTGATAGACTCCTCCCCAGTCTTGAGCAACTGGTCTTGGTGTCAATGACAGCCAGCATCATTCAATGATCTTCTGCAGCTGCTAAGGATGTGCTCAGATGCTACTCTTTTTGGATGAACATAAGGAAGAATCTTCTTCTACCCATCTGTAAAGTTTGGATGGATTTGGCAGCAAATAATAAACTGTCTGGAACAAGAAACTCATATGCTGAGGTTCTGCTTACCTAAGCTCTTCATTGTTGTTCCACCTCTGCCATGTCAGTAATCAGTTTTTCCTCCATTGCAGTGCTTGCCTCCTCCTGAACCTGCTAGTGCTTCTTTCTGTGGCCTTTGCCATTATTTTGTGATGGCACACTGCCCGAATCTGCTCTTCCAGGTGGCACTGAGCCCACCATTAAGCTGTGCTGAAACAGGGACAACACCTGGCACACTGCAGCCAACACGCTCTTCTCCCTTTTGTCCTCACCTAGATTTCTGTGCCAGCAATCTTAGAATCAGGCAACTCCCTTTCCTGCATTACCCTGTAAGGGATCTCAAGAGCTACTTGAATTCTTTGGGATGGATGGAATCAGAAAACTTCCTGCGCCAAAGTAACACTCATCATTTGACTTTTGGTTCCTGAGCAGTGGAAATCTGAATGTTCATGTCTTAAAACTCGTTCTCACCCATGAAGCGTGCCTCTTCAGCTCCTGGAAAATCCACCTATACCCTGCGATGAACAATGCAGTCACTGTCAAATCATCCATGAAAGCTAACCTGGGTACTTGTCTGGCATTAGACTTTGTGTGAGGACATCAGCACTTTACCTCTGCCCATTTCATGAGAAAATTCATGGTCAGAGCAAATAGTACCATATCGATACAGATACACACATTTCATAATATTTCAGTTTATTTTTATAAGCATTTATGTCATCAGAGTTAGAAAAAGTATCAAACAAGGTTTTTGAAACTAATGCTAAATGACAGCTGTAACACAGGTAAATAATTATAATGTAAGCCAGCTGGAAACAGTGGAGAAGAAAACAAGAACTCCAAATCATAACCAAAGGTATAAAAATAAACCTTTGGGGCCCAACTAGCAATGGCTGCCCACCCTGCAGGGCATTTTACTGTGGTGACACAGGACCTATGTGCATATGTATAAAACAAAAACGGAGAGAAAAAAAAGAATAAAAAAGAACAATAATATTAATATTTAGTATCTCTCAAACCTGTGCAACGCTGATGGTGCCCTTTCTGCCATGGCATGCTGAAATCCAAATGCTGACTGAAACTCAAACAATAACAGATATGGACGCTTTGTGCTAGCGTGCCCAGTCGATGTTATCATAAAGCAGATGGAGTGGTTGTTGTGAGCCGTTACGGGCAAATGTCAGGACTTGAAAAAGATATAATAAGTTTAATGGCATGATCGTCATATATCTGGGTGGTCACAAGTTGTGTATGCCGTCACCGAAGGACCACCTCTATACATAAAACAGATATTTTACAGAATCGTTGCTGATGGCATTTTTTTAGGTTGTAAATGTCACTTCATAAACCAAGCCAATTCCAATATCTCACTTAACCTTTTATGCAATTTTAGATAGTACAGTGGATCCTGGCTGTCTGGTAACAAATTAATAGCAACATCTTTTTTCAAGCAGGGTGTTTTATTTAAAGGGGGTGCGGTGGCGCAGTGGGTTGGACTGCAGTCCTGCTCTCTGGTGGGTCTGGGGTTCAAGTCCCGCTTGGGGTGCCTTGTGGCGGACTGGCGTCCCGTCCTGGGTGTGTCCCCTTCCCCCTCCGGCCTTACGCCCTGTGTTGCCGGGTAGGCTCCGGTTCCCCGTGACCCCGTAAGGGACAAGCGGTTCTGAAAATGTGTGTGTGTGTGTGTGTGTGTGTGTTTTATTTAATATTCAATACTATAAATACTATGTAGCTATGTACATTTCAGTGTTGTGCTCAAATCCCTGCAGCAAAGCTAGATTATATGAAGGTGAAAATGATTCTTGAATGTAAACCAAAATTGGCTTTTAGCTGATGCTTTTCTCCAAAGCAACTAACTATGTTAGGCTACTTATAACTGTTTACTTCTTTAATTTTTATTTATTTAGGCATGTAATGTTAGTGGGGCAATGCAGGATAATTACATTGCTCAAGGATACTACAGCCGGAGGGGGGTATTTGAAGAGTAACCCTTGAGTTTCGAAGCAGTAGCACTAACCCTTACACTATTAAGAAGTTAACTAAATCATGATGGATATACTGTAAGTCTGCCTTCTATGTCCCTTCTGTCTTTTCAGCATGAAAATGAGGATTTTCCTGCTGCTATTACACACACACACACACACACACACACACACACACACACACACACACACAGGCACCGCACACTGGTTGAAACTGCTTGTCCCAAGCAGGGGTGGCGGCAAACTCCAAACCTAACCTGGCAACACAGGGCATAAGGCTGGAGGGGGAGGTTATTATTATTATTATTATTATTATTATCGTTGAATTATCAGCCCATCAAGAAAACGACCCATGGGCAGTGTAAGAGATGATGGCTTCCTTTCTGCATACCGATCACTGTGTTTTATTGCTGATAGCCTTTCCAGGAATTCCTTTCCTCATATGGTCCCTGTCCATAGGAAGCTGATCTGTTGTCCACTGCTCTCCTCAGATTAAAATGCAAAGATCCTCCTTTGTCTATTGAGTCTGGCTCTGAGTCCATTCGGAAAACAACTGACAATGGATCCTCACTCAGTGTGACCTTTTGCCAAAGAGAAGGAGGTTTTGTAGTATTACTGATACTGGATACTTGTGCAAGCACGATGCAAAAGGATACCAGCAGGAATTCATAACCAAGCTCAAACACACACTTTCTGAACCACTTGTCCCAAACGGGCTTGCGGGGAACCAGAGCCTACTCGGCAACACAGGGTGTAAGGCCAGAGGGGCAGGGGACACACCCAGGACGGGACGCCAGTCCACCGCAAGGCACCCCAAGGGGGACTCGGACCCCAACCCACTGTGCCACTGCGCCACCCCAAAGCTCCAACAAAAACTTTTTATTGCTTTGGAAGAAAGATCCAAGGTGTCTGTCTTTGACAAACTTTGCCGTAATTAAAAGACAGCATAAGATTGTTCCACTATGGGTTCACATTGTACCTCACCCCTAACCAGTGTGAGTGAGCCCTTTACCCAAAATAATGGAAATATGTTCAAGCTGAACTGTTAGCACTTTGCCAGTACAGAAGAAAGGCAATGACACCAGTAAAAAAGACCAAGGTCTGCTGGTATTTCAGAAGGGTGCTGCTCACTAGAAATGTTCCTATTGCCATCTACTGGCAAGAGAGAATGTCCCACATCTGCAGGTATCGCAGCTTTTGGTTTAGAAGGGGTTGTATAACATCGGCCTGAGGGCTGCATATGAAAGAACCTTTGTAGTACTATACATACCATGAATACTATGCATTCTTTTGAATCACATTGTAATACAGTTATAATTAGACACACACTTGAAGACACATTGCACCTGCATAAAATTCAATTAAATTAATAATTTTTTACTGAAGACATTTACCATTCACGTTCTCACATTGTCATTTTTAAAAGCGAGGTCCACGAACCAGTTCACAATAATTACTGGTGCCCTTGGGCAAAAAAAGCTGGACACCTTGTGTTTAAATGGTACATTGATATGAATGTTTGCAGTTCTTTAAGGAACCAAGTCTATATCAGCAGCAGGTCTAACGACAATGCCACTAGCTGCCCTTGATATTAAAAGATGAAAAATATCAACACAATGTCAGATCACAGAAACCAAAACTTTTTTTTTAACTTACTGACTTGGGTTAAACACTTGTGTTTGTGATGGTTTCAGTGCACTCAAGCACATGCAGACATTGTCTGATACTGCTTGGCAGGGTTGCAGTGAACTGGAGCCTAGCCTGGCAGTGCAGGGTGTGGGGCTGGGGAGCAGGAGGGGGCATACCCAGGACAGGATGTCAGTCAATCGCAAGGCACCCCAAGCAGGACTCGAACCCCAGACCCACCAGAGAGGAGAACCCAGCCAGACCTACTGCAAGACTGCACCCCACATGGTTTCAGCACTCTGGACCCTATTCCAGAATTACTGCGCTCTAAGGTAGATGAGGTACACCCTGGATGGACACCAGCTCATTACAGGGCAGTCACATACTCACATTTACTCAGGGAGTCAGATATCATGGGCAATTTTGAGTCACAAAATCACCTGAAATGGATTTCAGTGGACTGTGGGAGGAAACCAGAGCACCTGGAAGAAGCGCACATGAAAATGTGGCTAACATACAAATTCCACACAGACCGGGCCAGACTGAAATCTACACCCGAATCAGGCCAGACACCCACTCTGCCACCCTTTTTAAAAATCTTACTATTATATAAATAACCCACTTTTTTTCACAGTAGTCTTAATTATTTTTCATTTTTCAAACTTGGCTCAAAAACTTTTATACAGTTTGGTGCGGCAATTAAAGTAGAACGAAGGGACACTTTATAATTACAAGGCAACTTAAAACCAAAATCCAATAAACTGACAACCCAACTTTTTTATGGTCACTACATTACAGTTTTAAAACCATGCCCAGACTCAGGGAAAAGTATTAACACATCAAAGTACCCTTGAGCTAAAGTTTAGGGGGATTCTGATAAAAGTTGAAAACGAAATTAAAAAAATGAAAAGTTTCTGAAAGCAAGGATTAAAGGGAATCTCAGAAAATGAGTTTTGCTGTTGCTACTTTCATACTTGCAGTTCTAAACCCCTGGGGGTGTGCTCAGAATGAACAATTGAAAAGGGCACTGTTTAGTCATCTGAAGTGCTCATGCCAACTCAAGTATTTGTGGTAGCTGGTAAAGACATCTGGTTTTGTCAAAGAGCGGCCTTGAACTAGATGGCACATTGAGTAGCGCTGCTGTTTCACAGTGTCTGGGTAGTGTGAGAGGATGTAGGTTTGATCCCTGCTCAGTCTGTGTGGAGTTTGCATGTTCTCCCCCTGTCTCTGTGGGTTTTCCCCAGGTGCTCTGGTTTCCTCCCACAGTCCAAAGACATGCTGTTCACGTAGACTAGTGACTCTAAGTCACCCAAAGTGTGTGAGTGACAGAGAGAGTGTGTTCTACTGATGTATGGATGCGTGACCCATTGTAAGTAGTGTATCTAGCAATGTAAGTCACCTTGGTGAATAAGGTATGTGGGCTAATAACACTACATAGAGTTTATTAGAAGTCACTAAATAAATAAATAAATAAATAATTGTAACTAAAACCTTTAACAGCTGACTTTTTTAAAGGGACATTTAATTCACTTACACTCAACATGCTGTAATATACTGGGAACATAGTACTGTACTCAACACACAATGCTCAACCGTGCTTTTTTGATTGCATGGCAAAATCCTACTTTTGACCTATAAGGCAATACATGGCATTGCTCCGGCTTATCTTTGCGAGATGATTAATTTTTATATCCCAGGACGATATCTCCGTTCATTAGATGCAGGTTACCTTAAAGTACTGAAATGTGTCAGAAATGCCCCGTCTGTTTCTGTATTCAAATCCTGACTAAAGACTTACATGTTCACTCAGGCATTCCACCTCGTAATGTAATTTGACCTGCCTTGGTTGTTTATTTTATCACCTTTACAAAAATGCATTTTAAATTTACTTAAGTAACAAATTACTAACTCTGTCCTATCTTCTCGTTGAGCACTACCTCACTACATAAGATCTGAGGAGGCCAGACAGTGGTGACAGACGAATCCCGTGCTGGCAGAGGATGATGTCCATCTGCCATGACGATCGAGACGTTCCATGCCGAGCTGGGGGTCCAAGATGCCATTTACCAACATTATAATTACTTGTTACACACTGGCTTACAAATTGTTACTTTCTAGAATGCCCAGGAGGGGTGGGTAACCACTGGCCCGTGGACCCCCAGAGATTTTTTCTCCCTCAACCTTCAGTTGGGAGTTTTTGTTCCTTTCCCTGATGGCCAGTAGGTATTCTTATAGCTCTATAATAAGTTCTTCATTATGGTAGCCATTAGTTGACTGTGTTCTTTGTTTGTATCAATTTTTCTTGCTGTATGCCTGTGTTAAAGCGCTCTGTGTCACTGCGTGAGAAGAGCGCTCTATAAAAATTCTTCTTAATAATAATAATAATAATAATAATAATAATAATGGCATCCTAGCACTTATAAACAGTTCATAGATAGATAGATAATGTAACTAAAGGAACTGTGTTCAGAACATGTATTTATTTAGACTATGTTTAGAGTATGAATTTGGTTATTAATTGCCAAGGCTATGCCACCTTGTGATACATTACTTTTCCATCCAGGGTGTACCTCCAGTCTTGCACCCAGTGATTCCGGGATAGGCTCTGGAGTGCTGTGACCCTGTCCAGGAAAAACGGTTGTCAAGAGTGAGTGAGGAATGACAAGGGTCCATATGCCAAAGATGGATGAAGTAATTTTGTGACGGCCCTGAAATCATGTGCTAATATTTTTGCATTCATTTTTTTTTTCCCCAAAGTTACTGACACACACAGCTGGATAAGTTTTATTGGAGCAATTGAGGGTAAGATTCTTGATCATGGGTATTACAACATTAGGTGTGATTTGAACCTGGGCTTTCTGAGTGTGAGGTGGTACCTTTAACTGCTACTCCACCTGCTTCCCTAGTGATGGGAATTTTAGTGCAAATTTCTGATGGTTAGGGTTAGCAGGTATAATGACAAAAAATAAAATAAAATATTACATTTGGCTTCAATTTCAATTTGATATGTGTACCTGTACCTTCTGGCCTGCAAAAGTAGAGTGGCTCTTGAACAGATGATGCTCATATTTAGTTATGAGACAAATTTCCCAGTGCACTACCTGTACCTTCCTCTTAGTGTCACAATTTCTCTTTCTATCAGAGCACCGCTGACACCAAATCCTTTTGATTTTCATTTTCTGGGCCAGCAGTGGGCTCTGGGTTTTGTTTGCCCCCTGTACTGTAATAATTTTTGCATCGTGTGCACTTTAACTCTGATTGTTTGTATGTTCCTTTGGAGTTACTTTTAGAGTAAAACATAGTAGGTCAGTCGCACTAAAACCCACATCCTGCTGTTTTAACTCACTACAAGAATGAAGGAAAGAAGGAAAGCTACTAGATACCAACAACAAATATTTAATATTTGAAACTATAATTTCATTGCAGTCCTTCAGGTAATGCACTAGAATAAAAAGTACCACTGTAGTAAAATGCTAAGAAAAGGACTGCAACAGGGTATAATTATGAAATACAGGATGGCAGCAGGGACTTTTCAAGGGACAGGGGTCTCAAAGTCAGTTCCTAAGGAGAAATTCTAAGTTTAGTTCTCATAAATTTCCCTGGATAAATGGGTCTTTGAATCTGTTTGTACACATCCCTAAAAAGCTTAGGTGACATTAATCGACTTCATTATTTATTATAATTTGAAATGGCCTGTATCAGTTTCAAGAGACAGTAAATTCTTTATTGTGTGTATTCCAGCATTGCTTTGTCATCAGCTTTCAGAATTTTTAAACGATTTAAAAATAATGTGCGGTTGCATGGATAACTTTAAGGATTAATTTCTTCAAAATCTCCATAGTTGGATTTATGATAACATGAAAAGTTGAAAAGAGTTCAGTCATTTTAATATGTTGTTACTTTATATAGCAAACACCTTTGTGCAAGGCACAAAGTTTGTGTTTGTGTAATAAGCCCCTTAGAATTACTTAATGATTTACACAGATTGGTCATATTTACCACATCAGTTCAGCATAAGAGCGGGGTGCCGTCGTGTAGTGGGTTGGACCGGGTCCTGCTTACCGGTGGGTCTGGGGTTCGAGTCTCACTTGGGATGCCTTGCAATGGACTGATGTCCCATCCTGGGTGTGTCCCCTCCCCCTCCAGCTTTACGCCCTGAGTTGCCGGGTTAGGTTCTGGTTCCCTGCGACCCCGTATGGGACAAGCGGTTCAGAAAGTGTGTGTGTGTGAGTTCAGCATAAGTACCTTGATAAAGGAGACTACATTGAGAACAAGGACTCCAAACCAGGTCCCTGGAGTGCAGTGCAAGGGTTCTGACCACCACCACTCTCTCTTATTTCCGCTGTTACTTTTCAACATATAGACTGGTGCACTTCTTGAGGAATTTTTACACAAGATGTTCTGCACATTTGAACAGGTGAACAATCATTAATTCATAAACTTCAGCCTCATTCACACACACACACACACACACACACACACACACACTTCCTGAAACCGCTTGTCCTATACTGAGTCACGGGGAGCCGGAGCCTAACTCAGCAACACAGGGCGTAAGGTTGGAGGGGGAGGGGGCACACCCAGGATGGGATGCGAGTCTGTCGTAAGGCACCCCAAGAGGCACTCAAACCCCAGACCCACCGGAGAGCAGGACCTGGTCAAACCCACTGTGCCACCGTGCCCTCACCCAGCCTCGTTCAGCACGGATAAAAAAAATAAATACAGAAGTGACTGTGGCTTTTGGCTAATGCAGAATCAGTAAGAACATGTCTACACATGATGCCTGGGGGGTTTGAGACACCTCTGAGGACTACAGAGGTCCACAGAACACTACACATGAACTTTTCCAAGTGGCTGATGTAAACTTTGCTTTCAGCTGGGAAAATACACCCTCCTTCAGTCAGCTGCTTACCATTTGCTTTATCTGCGGACCTCAGTTCCTAATTGCTCCAAGGGACCTGAGATGTTCCGCTGATTGCTTGTCCAAACAACTCTGGCTGGACCGGAGGGAAGAAGTCAATCACGTTCAGCATAGACACTTCCCCAGAACCCAGTCCACCCATCGGATGTCGGCTGTGCTTCATGCAGTCCCTCACAGTGACAGCTCAATTTTGGCTGTTGTTTCTCCTCCACTTGTGGGCACGACACACAAGCCACACCTTCCGCCGTGTGCAGCCACTGCAGCAGATCTCATTCATCTGCCTTTTGTAAGTCGGAGGAGGATGTAGCACTGCGGTTTCTGGAACCCGATGTCCAGCCTCTTCTGCTCTCCACTTATTCTTCAGTGGAGGCGACATTCCATGTGGCTGTGATGAGTGTGGAAACAACTCCACCCAGTCCTCCTCCTTCCTCCCATGCTAGGGTCAGTCACTGGCTGCTCTGGGGTTCAGTGGGAACTGGTAGAAGAGCCCAGGGAAACGAAGTGAGGGGGCGATGTGTTCCACAGTGGTGAGGGAAAAGAGGCCTGGACTACTGTGTGTGTGTGTGTGTGTGTGTGTGTACATACCATAGACACCATGGGTACAGGGAAAGGCAGCATTCATTCCATGCCCAAGCTGACCTTAACAGTTGTACTGACCTCTCAATGGGAGTCAATTAGAGGCCTGTGGAGGGACTACACCCCCCCACCACCCTGGGTCGCCTCTTCTAGACGGTTTCTCTCTGCACCTTGTAATCTTTCGCTGTGAGGTTTTAGTTTCTTAATGGAGTGTCTCAGCTTGCATTATTCATTTGAAGTTCACTGGAAAAGATCAGGGTTTTTTTTTTTTTATTTGCCTTTTTGCTGCCTATAAGTGCTGCTGGCCAATCTGCAAAAAAAAAAAAAAAAAAAAAAAAATCAATACCTTATTATAAATTTTACAGGTCATTATTGATTACAGTTATTTGTAAAGCAGCCACGTTTAAGAAGAGTTATAAATAAAGGCTTGTGCAGAACTAACTGCCATTTTTAAATAAATCATTTTCACTCATGGACCAGTTGTCCTGGTCAGGGTCATGGTGGACTGGTGCCTATCCGGAAAATATTGGACACAAGGCTGGGAAGTGTATACCCTGTATGGGATACCAGTCAGTTGCAGGGTAGCCACACATGCACACACTCACTCACTACAGCCAATTTAGCATGACCAGTACATCTGAACTACATGTCTTTGGAATGTGGGAAGAAAGCAGAGCTGTGGGAGGAAATCTCCACACACACACACACACACACACACACACACACACACACGCACACAGACGAATATTATAAAATATCTGCATTAGCAAATGCACAAATTGATAAAACAAGTAGTGCTGCTGTCTCACAGCACCTGGGTGGTGTGAGAGAATGTGGGTTCAATCCTCACTCAGTCTGTGTGGAGTTTGCATGTTCTCCCCATCTCTGTGTGGGTTTTCTCTGGGTGCTCTGGTTACCTCCCACAGTCCAAAGAAAGGCTGTTCATGTTCCCCCATAGTGTGTGAGTGACAGAGAGAGAGAGAGAGAGAGAGAGAGAGAGAGAGAGAGAGAGAGAGAGAGAGAGAGAGAGAGAGAGAGTTTCACTAATGTATGGATGAGTGACCCATTACAAGTAGTGTATCTAGCAGTATAAGTCACCTTGGTGAATAAGATGTGTGGGCTAGTTAACACTACATAGTATCCAGTGTAAGTTGCTTTGGAGAAAAGTGTCTGCTAAGTGAGTAAATGCAAGTGTGGGACAGTTTGTGAGTGTTTTGCAAGAGTTTGTTAAAGCGAAAAAAAAGCTAAACTTTTTGACATTCAATTATAGGAGCTGTTGGGTTTGATAACACATTTTTGGCTGAAGCCCTAAAACACTGGATTAACTGTCAATTGATTTCAGTTTCACATACAATATAGAAGTGATCAAATCACTTTAAACTTGATTAGCATAGATGCCTAATGACTATAGCAGCGTTATGTAGGATAGAGGAGACAGATTCCATCATTTCCAGTCGTAGGTTCTATCAGGCATGTCTCTAATCGCTGCAGCTCCTGTACTCTCAACACACACGACAGATGAGAAACACCTCTGGCATCATGATGAGACCCTTGAAGCTTCAGACACCCTTAGTGTGGTTGATTGCTTTGGCTCTGTTAGTGGGCTTCAGAGGTCTCAATCAAACCAGCAAGGTCACACCTCACCCCCTCCCCTCCTCCCCCAGAGCTCACCTGAACATATGACACATCTAAGTTCGGCCTCATTGAATTATTAACCCATCTGGCTTGACGTGGGGGAAGAACATTTGAACCCTTGCTTCAGTACATGGTGCCAGAAAGTGCTGCTTTGCACATTCTCCATCCACCCTTGTAAGTCATATGTATGCATTATACTTTCATAATCATTCCAAATAAAAACAGTATTAATTAACTTTGGAACACAAAGAGCTGCAGTCCTAAAAAACACATTTCTATTTGAAAAATATCAAACTAATTGTGCCGACTTAAGCAGAGCACAAAAACTCACGTACACATGGATCTCCATGGACTTCAGTTAAGATCCACAATGTATATTCTCTCACAGCTGGATAAAACCTCAAAACACTGTAAAATCCCCACAGAACGCGGTTAAAGAAATTCATGAATTAATCACGATTATTTACGTTTTCAAATGTGCAAATCAGCTTGTGTAGAGATTCCTCAAGAAGCAAACTGGTGTACATGTGAACTAAAAATAACAGCGGAACAAAACAAGGGTAGTACAGTGGTTAGAAAAGAAAAATTCTGGGTTTGAATCCCCCTCCTGCTGTAATGCCCTTGATCATAGTACTTACCCTTAATTGTTTCAGTAAAAATACCCAGCTGTATAAAAGGGTAAATTAAAAGTAGAACAGTGCAAATTCTAACATTGTACATCTCACTGCAGAAAGGCATGAGTTAAATAAATAAGTCATAACAGATCCTAACAGTTGTAGGTGTTTTTGTGACATCTGAAAAGTCAGACACCGATTACTAGAATGAGTGATGCTTACTGACATGTGAATCCCTGGAGTTCCCTCCCAAGCAGCACCAGACTGTGGTCCATAGAAGATGATCCCAATCTGAGACTAACGTAGGAGCTAATGAGAGGAGGGGGAACACTGTCTGAGTATGGGATCCCACATCTCATCCTCTCTCAGTACATCACAAGCTTCAGCAGAGCAATGCCACCACAGTCAATGTAGTAATGACAGGTAAAATAATCACTTTTATAAGCAGTTACTTCAGCCGCACAGCAGGAAACAGGTGGTGCCATTTTCCTTAGATCTGACTGAACTAGAACTGTGATTTAAAAAACAAAATCCATTCATTCAAATGCTGTCCCAACCACACTTCACCAGAGCCTCACCGGATCAGTTATTACTTTTCTTGCATTTATCACGGGCTAAGCAGGAGCAGGTTAAAGAAGCCCTACATTTTGGCCTTTTGCTTTTATGGAAATATTTTTAAAAATGGAAATGTCAGAAGACTTATGATATTAAAAATGATATGTGACATTGGCTCGAAAGGATGAAATGAAAAGCCAATAAAGAAATTGCACCCCGAGTTAAGTACTGAGTAATATTTTTACTCCTCATCCACAGAATACTTAGTAGCCTTTGGACTTGTCTCTATTTATACCAGTTCAGTTTTTTGACATGTGACATTTATTAGCTTTATTATTATTATTATTATTATTATTATTATTTTTTGGGTAAGTCCTCTGAAGAACAAGTGATTTCTGTGGATGTCTCCTCCCATTCGGGACACTGGGGCAATTACAGCACCTCATCTACTTGCCACCTGCCTCCTGCCATCCAGACGCATTTCACACTCCGGCAAGTAAATAAAATAAGTCGGTCCTTTGTGCACAGCAATGGAATTTTCCTTTCCTCCCTCCATGCCCATCCCTGCCCCCATCCAGGTCATTAGAGGCCACACAGGGCATCTGCATCGAACCTTCCCGTGCCTAGTGCTGCTCTGAATGTCGAGAGAAAACACACATTCCTCCGCTGAGCTCCAAATAATCCCTGTAAACACCGAGGAAAAGAAAAAATGTAGAGTGCCGCGAGATGTTTGGGCCTCGGATTTCAGGGAATGTAAATAATTGCGCTCACCTTAGATGTATGCTTTGCTGCTCACCAGACCAAAGAACCCCTCAAGTTTGTATGGTTTTTTTCTTGACTGTGTGTGACAGAGAACAGCTGTCACATTACAGGCTGTAACACTACAGTAAGCCTAAATTGTGGAAGCTCAGCTTCGTAGACAAAGGCAACCACAGTAAACTGTTCTTAAATGGTTTGGCCAGTGAAATCTGCTCTTCTGGAAGTTGGAGTTGCATTTATCTACCATAGTGGTTTTAAGAAACCCACAGCATGAAGGTTGCTGGTTTGGGTATGAGACTAACCTTGCAATGGCATCCTCAGTTTCTGACCAAGTTTGATCACTTCCACCTGTAGCGAATTAAGGTCAAATGGGAAAGACAGAAAAAAGGAGGGAAAACCTACTGACCACATCCTAATGCAGGGAAAGAACTGCCAAACAGAACGGTCCATTCTTACCATCTTCTAATTGTGCATTAGCTCAGTATGAAATACAGCTGGAATCATCAGAAGGATTTGTTATACAAAGTTTGCATACAGAAAGCAAAGAGGGGATTCTTTTTGGACTCCTGGCATCAGGTTGCATTTGTCATTGAGAACTGCAGTCTGTTGCTGGGTAATTGGCAGACAATGAGAAATGGTGGCGCAGTCGCACGTTGAAGCTCCGTAAATCAATGGCTACATCAAGGCTCTTCTGCCTTTTACAGTATTCTGTGACACTCAGCCTTCGCAGTGGCTCCTGTACCATGAAACGGCTCATCATTCAACCGTGAACTGGGTTTAATCATAATTTTATCATTAATTAAATTAACTTTCCTTGGAGGGTGTTTATGTGGCAACGCTCTACGCAGGGAAATTAATTAGGCTATCAGTTCCCTTGGCATGGCTGCGAAATGTTTGAATTAGATAACATCAGTAGAACGTTGCAAAAACATTCTGAGGACGTTCTAGCCGGATCATTGTGGAGATCTGCCTGATGATGCAGAAATGAAAGCACAGTCTCAAAAGTGTTTGATGCCGTTGAACAGATTAAAATGGAAGGAAATTACACTGACAACAGAGCAATTTAATGAAAAATGTTCAATATTTTCAGTTTGCAGTGTTATAAAAGAAATCATTATAAAGTTTAGAGGAAAGTGTGAACTTCTGTCACAGTTTGTAAAAGGCAAGGCACAAATCCCTCTTGATTAGTTATGTCTGCTTGTGAGATTGAATGGTATGATTCTTCCACTGATTTTAATGTTTTTTTAAAATAATGTTTTTTATTATTTTTTAGTTTTTTGTCTTTTGTTGCATTTATATGCTTTTTTCATATCTCTGGTACCATTTTCCCACTAGTGGCACGTGTCCACAAGTCAAGGCCATTTTCCAAGGTGGTCTTTCACTCTGTAGAAAGTAAACAAGACCTGCTGAGATTATTATTGTTATGTGCTATTGTGTTGATCCTGACTCTTGGTGAGCACATAAACAGAATGCCTCCAGAAACTTCTGTTCTCCATTTGTGTCCATAGCGTTGAAAGGGGTGTGTCCATTGCCATTGGGATTGAATCCTTCCATCCGGTTGCTGATCATCCTCTTTGTGTTCCGTCAGTTTTTCCAAGCACTACAGTGTTTTAGAAAGAATATGATTGTTACATTATGTGTCAAGCATACAATAATCTCAGTCTCAGTCTTTGGGCACCCATTGAGAGGTCTGTGTTGATTTGATTAAATATCCATCTGAATGTTTTGCTGGCAGTCTATTGTGCCCTCAAAAAGTCTCTCCCAGCACTACTGTTCTAAGGAGTCTGTTTTCCTGGTCCAGCTTTTATGTCCATGTACTAATCCAATAGCTTCCATTGATAGTTTAATTTAAACTCTTATCCACAGCAGGATGTTATTTAATCCATTGCACTGAAGCAAAAGCCTTAGCTCAATTTAACAGGCCCTGAACCCTCGACTGTTATAAACAAATGTCATTAACATCCCTGTGATCCTATAAGCATCCTGCTCTTTCCTTGCACATTGTTCATTTGTGTCTTCTAAAAAATCTTTTACATTTATTCGACTTACAGTGTTAAGCTACTTACAGTTATTTACCCATTTTTACATCAGTATATCTTATCTATATTCGAAAAGGCATATGTTTCCAGACAAAACTCACTGTTTATCGCACAGTCGTACTATCTACACAGCTCTATCCGAGCGAAACATGGACAGTTTACAGTCATCATGCCCGAAAACTGAATCACTAACTAGATGGTCCTCGTTGACAACGACGGACGAACAACACATCTGTATAATTTTACTGTAGCAATTTAGGGTAAGTACTTTGTTCTAGGGTACTACAGCTAGCAGTATGATTTAAATCTGTGACCTTTGGGTCCAAAGGCAGCAGCTCTAGCCACTACTGACCAATATGCTACCAGCTGCCCTTTTTAAACAGCTGCAGTCCTTACTGGAGATGTGACACAGAACATCCCACTTAGAGCAAACCAAGTGCTGATAAGCAGTGATGCAGTGCATCCTATTTTCATGAAATTTCCAAATAATTAAGACAGACACAGACAGCTTGTCCTGATCAGGGTCACAGCAAACCAGAGCCTAACCCAGCAAGACAGGGCACAAGGCTGGAGGTGACACACCCAGGACAGGACACCACTCCATCACAGGGCACCCCAAGCAGAACTTGAACCCCAGACCCACCAGAGAGCAGGCACAGGCCAAACCTGCTGTGCCACCACACCCCACAAATCATTGAGAAAAAATTTTTAAAAATAAAAGCCTTTGCTTCATCTTCAGTTCCTCAGAAACCAAGAACCAAAACTTGCCCAGCTGCCAGTATCATACCACAAAATTTAATATTTATTCAATGTCTTGGATCTGATCAATCTCTACACTCCAACCAAACATCTACACTCCTCCACCTTTGCCCCCCCTTGGTGGTCTCACGCACTAGAGGTCCAAAATCACACGTCAAGCATCACTTCATTACAAAAGCACTCATCACTGTAAGATGAAAGTGGGTTCAGTTTTCTCCAATGGACTGCACAGTCCTCCAATCCCAACCCGAACCCACGTACCTTTGGGATGAGGTGGAATGGGAGGTTGGCGGAATTAATGTACAGCAGAAACAACTGCAGGAACTGTGTGATGCTATTGAGTCAGGTTGGGCCCAAATCCATGTTTCTAGCACCTTGTTGAAGAATTTAGGCTATTCTGGAGACGTAAGAAGGACCTACCCATATTAAGTAGGTATGTCTAATAAAGTGGCCACACGGTGTGTGTGGTCACAGCTGCAGCCCACAAGACTTCAGCTTGCTGTTGACTGATCTTACAAATATGGTGCAAGAGAATTTTACTATATCCTTACTGCCTCTCTCGCACACTGGACCTCAGACTCCAAGTGGACAGTAAATCTTCTTTTAATAATATTTTTGTAGCTAATAAGACCTGGGTGATGGGTGAGATTCAATATGTGCAGGGACTGTTTAGTGTGCAGGCTTTCTACTGTTCTGGCCTGGAATCAGTTGGAGGGTGAAATTGTTGAACCCCGTGCTCAATGAGGGCATGTTGGTAAATTAAAAAAGTTGACAAATAGAGGAGAGGTGGGATGCTGGAACAGCTTGTACTTACTTACGGAGCACAATGATGCTTTATACACTTTCCTGTTAAAATGCTCAGCAGGGTTGCTGTAGCAGCTTTACCATCAATTAAAAACTTCTGTGTAGAAGTTTCCTGTATAATTTTTAAAATAAAAATGACCAAGAGTATTTTAATCACAGTAGACTTTAGTATTATTGTAATTTCCTAGGATTGAAAGATACAGTATGATGAAAGTTATTGCGCTTATGCTGTGACAGTGGACCTGCCTACGGTGATTATGTGTTTTGGTCCAGACGGTAATGATTAGCATTACTGACAACCCAAGTGGTCTCCCTTTGTAGGGAAAACAGTGTTTAAAAAAAGTTTCCTGCACAGTTTGCACTTTCTCATATTGTACCTCAGCTCGGCTGAAGTGCAATGTGGAGATTATCACGAAGACCATGATAAGCATGGGAATAAACCAAAGATTCCCCACACCACGCTTATATTTTCATCAAGGCTCAGGTTTTAGGGATGTGGAGACCATATACAATAACCTCCACAGATTTTGTTGGCTGTAATAATTAAGATTAAAACTATTTTTATGCACGAAGGACTTGTGTGTTTTACCAATTTTGCATGCTAATGGTCCACAGCTGCATGGTGATATGTACTATAAAAGGCCATTGAGCATCTGTGAGGTCCTCATAGTTAATTAGTAGGTATTTAATGCAGGGACAGCCAAAGCATGAATTTATGAGTAGTTATGAAGTGCCCTGTGTCTGCTCTTCAAATGTGATTTAGCCAATACATATACATATACATATACAAATAATGTATTTGTTTCATTCTACGCACTTTGTACATGCTGAAATTCCCCAATTAAAATCACTGTGGGATTTTTATTCTATCTGAACCCCCTACTTATAGCTGGGTTGTGTGTGTGTGAGAAACAGGTTGATAGGAACATTACTTGTGGCAAACAGGGTTGTAATAGGGGGGTTGATGGGGCCTCAGGTGCATGCTATTCTCATATACTTGTCTGGGATTTCCAGCAAGACTGCTGAAAACTCAGGTGTCACATTTTTCAAGGTTAAGACAAGCAAGATAAACATAGCAACCATTATTAACTGAATAAGTTGTCCTTTACTTGCCAATAACCCTTGGTACTTACATTTTTTAAAATGCAAACCTCTTTCAATGTATATATGAAAAAATTAAAATTTTTTATTACAAATATAAAAACTATGTTTAAAAGTGAGAAGCTGCATGCTGAATTCAAAGTGTAAAACATATCTATCCACCTGTGTATAATTTAGAACTAAAATATATTAAAATGCCTAAACATCTGCAGCTTGAGAAAAGGACATGTTTGAAGGAATAGTTCACACTTATTCTTACTTAAATATTTTCAAAGTATATAACAAAGATAATTTACAGTCATTCTGTATTCTAGCAAAAAATATTGCCATGCCTTGTTAATATTTCACAAATTTTATGTTTAAGGTTTAACCTAAAATGTTAAGTTGTAGCGAACCATGTGGATTTGACAGATTTTCTGAATATTTGTACGTAATACATTCAGACAGAAGAAAACATTAGCGACTTCAGTCCTAACTCATAAGAATATAGTTGATGGTATATCAGCTTTATATCTGCCAGTTAAACAAGTAAAAAGTAATATTCGGTACACAGAAAAATGGTATTACATTTATACTCACGTGAAGTTATCATGAGTTAGTTCTTATGTCCAAAATTGTGAACTATTTACACAGGGCCCTTACAGAAAAATATAAACAATTATCTAGTTTTAAATTAATGTTCATCCTTTCTTTTCAATCATCCCATTCAGAAAACTTAATTGTCTTAAAATAATGTCCAATAAATAAAAGGAAATGCCGCAGAAGTGAAAGGTCATGAAGGACATGTAAATCATGGTTAATGTACCGATATTCGTAGTGGACACTGAGCACTAAGCCACAAATGTGCAATCACAGTTATATGAGGACCAGATGTTAGGTGGTAAGGCAATACAATTCCTTCCCCATTTGTCACTTGCTGTGCTCCACAAGATGAAGTCAACCTGTGTCAAACACATTCATCAGTGGTAACCATTCTCACCAAAACTGCGTCATGTTCAACCAAGTGTGTTTTTCTCACAGGACAGGGAACGTGATTTTCAAATGTGAGATACTTCCAACCCTTATAAATAAAAAAAGGCAAGCATGAGTAAATTCACCTGTAATTAACGTGATGTGCAGAGAGTTGTCTCAGGGTTTCAAAGGACATGGTATTAGAACCTGTACAAGGTAAATGTATTAACTGTATTAAATGTATGTAATCTGTATAATCATATTTGTACATGTATTAAGGGTACAGAAGCATATTTGTATTAAAAGTTCTGATTCATGAAGTCTCTTGCAATTTGCCAAATTTAAAAACAACAGTTTAAATTATTACTGTATTTATAACTAATTAATTGCTCTTGTTTCAAAATTATGGAATATAAAAGTCAAAGTATATTTTAATTAAAGTGTATTAGTTTTTTGTCATTCATTGTTTTATAAGTAAATTGAAAGGAAATGTATTTCATGTAGCGGGGGGGGGGGGTGCGGTGGTGCAGCAGGCTTGGCCGGGTCCTGCCCTCTGGTGAGTCTGGGGCTCAAGTCCGACTTGGGGTGCCTTGTGACAGACTGGACCTCCGCTCCCCCCCACCCTGTGCTGTTGGGCTAGGCTCCGGCTCGCCATGACTCTGCTTGGCTTCTGCCAGTGTGTGTGTGTGTGTGTGTGTGTGTGTGTGTGTGTGTGTGTGTGTGTGTGTGTGTGTGTGTGTGTGATAGAGCTCCATTTAATGATATTCCTGACTGCAACATTTACTAATCGCATCTCCTTGGATTAGTACTAAAGTTGTTTTTTCAATTAAAAATAATTACCTATACCACCATAATTTTAGATTCCCAGTAATAATAATAATAATAATAATAATAATAATAATAATAATAATCATCATCATCATCATCATCATAAGAATACTTTTTTTGTTGTATCATTTATAATCTCTGTTAAATTGTCTTTCATATTAAGGTAAAAGGTAAAAATGGTTAAGAAAAATTGCTTTGGAAAAATTTCTTTCAATATGGTACGATCACAGCACAGTAAGAAATTCTCATTTTCCATTTAAAATTTCAATAATACACTAGTAGGCAGCAAGGTCATTTCATGCAGCTACATGGGTTTAATCTTATCTGCCGTTCCATAATGCCCAGAGGAGATACCTTGTACAGGTTCTAATGCCAGGTCCATTGAAACCCTGAGACGATTCTGTGCATTGAATGACTGCTGCCGCATCACAGGTCAGTTAAGCATCTGACCTTAGAATAATGAACAACATACACTGGAAGAAAACCAGCCTATTTAAATGATTTAAGTTACGTGTTTTAAATTTAAAACACCTTCCATCAGTGATTTGCAGTAAAAGCCATTTCTGGGCTGAATCAACTTTTCGACCTTGATTCAGGCAGCATTTCATTTGTGGTGTCATTTGAATGAGCAGTGAATCGAGCCCGTAGAATTGAGCACATTTCTAAATGTCTTAACCCCTTATATTCTCACTCTGAGAAAAATTCTTAGCAGAGATTTACAATGAAGATCTATTCTTTAGAAGAATAGACACAATGAAGATCCCTTCTATGAAACAGCTCCAGCTGATTTTAATGACGTTCGTAAGTATGGAACATGTCACCAAACAGAACGGAATTGTTTTGTCTGTCGTGTGCTTTGGGGGTAAGTGAACATGTTTGACTTTGACTCATGGTCACATTCAACAGAACAGATATTACAGCACTCTTGGTTACCTAAGATCTATCTTTTATCGCTTCCATAAATGTAGATGTAGTCATTTTGAGTCAGTCAACTGAAATTAAGTGCTTAGCTACTGAAGCTATAGAAACACCCGCGCACACACCCATTGGAGTAGAAACCCCGGGAAAGGTTGGCAGCTACTGTTGTTTGAGGGATTAAATTTGCTTCTGTTTCCTGGGCATAGGAGTCTTTTGTTTTCTTTTCCTTAGTTACTGGATGGCTTTCTTCAGAATAGTATATTGAGAAACAATTCTATATTTATTATGTGCTTGCTTTCTTTTTATTTCCACTTATATGGTGAGTATCAGCTCTGTTGTTCAGTGCCCTATTTCACCTGGTTGACAAGAGCATTATATGAAAAACAAGAAGAATGCAAGTGAACTAAACTGAACACAAAAACATTCTTCAGTTTGCAATGTATTTTCATTGTAACCACATTTTTATAATGTTGGCTGCAGCGTTATGCCAAAGCTTACAAACTGCATAGACTCATTCAAATCAAACTCCTTCAGCATTAAAAGGATGTAGAAGAGGTCGTAAGCATCATGCAATTAAGTGGGATTCTATCTTTGTTGCCTTGGAGAAACATTTAATGAAATCCCAACTTTAAGGAGGAAGAAGAGTAGAAGTTAAGTGCAGAGATTTATTCTAGTCCAAGGCCAATTCTAGTCCGAGGAATGACACTGCAGGAGTCCCCTGGAGCAAGGTAGTTATTGTGAATTTCTACAGTAAAATTCTTGGATCTTTAAATGGTTAGTTCATTTAGTGGAAGGAACAGCGACCTCAGTGTGCTTTAGATATTAATATCACTGAAGGCAGTTTCTTCTGTTCTTGGTTGCATAACAAGTCCTAGAAGGAAGGGACTAGTGCCAATCTAAACTCTCAACTCAGATTCCTTTTCCTGGTTCCCCAGATAAAACTTTGTTTTAATCACACTGTTTAGCATGCAGAGGCACAACCTTTTTTTTTTTTTCATCTGCTGGAAGACTTCACAAGTTTCATCTATGAAATTCAAATGAGCAATTGTTTTGCTAAATAAGACAGGGAAATCTTCAGAATTGATTGCTCTTTTTTAATAGACTGCGGTTTGTTGCTGAGTTTGCCGCTCTAGCAGCTGTGCAGCAAACTGTGCTAAAGTCAAAGATACACCCCATCTGCCCCACCCAGCGAGATGGACTGTGACATCTCAAGTGTGCAAGGCCCGATAAAGCCAGGGTAGGGCTCGATGTGGCTTCGTTTCACTTCTTGGCTCCCACTTATTTTCTGATGGACTCATTAACATCAGTTTCAACCTGGTGACTCTCTACTGAAGCTAATCAAGAAGATAGAGAGCTCCGAATATAAGAGAATCTCCTTTAACAGACTTGTGCAGCCACATCTGAGATGGAATAAATGTGTTTTGTACTGAAGCAGCACTTTCATTTGTAGAAAGCTTAGATGATCATGCACAGAGCATAATTTTGTAGTGTCATGTTTGCCAAGTCAAGTTAACACACGAATGGTAAACTCTGGTTCTGTGAATTACTGTACCTATCAAGTCTGTTTTATTCCAGTAAATGCCTAGACTGATTTTTGGCAGCCTTGGTGCTTACCAGGAAATCAAGGCAGAGAAGCTCCACCAGCAAAACACAATACAGAACAAAATAAAATGGTAAATTCTACCTAACTTTATTTTCTTAAGTGACATTTTTCTCCAGAGCAACATATATGATCAATTTATAGCTAGACAATTTCACTGGAGCAATCTAGGGTAAGCTTTTTTCCCAAGGGTAGTACAGTAGGATGTGAGATTTGAACCTGTGTAAGGTGGCAGCTCTAATGACCATGTTTCCTTTATCCCCTTTTTTTATAACAATTAATTTGAAAACATTATAATGTCCTCACATTAGCTTTAGCTCTGGATTGAAGCAACAGATTGATCCCATAATCTTATTAGTGATCGTTAATCATGACACCCATGGAAATATTAGGCGAATCGCTTTGTTTCAATTCTAAAACCAAAAGAAAGAACATTTTGACAAACATTTCATCACTAGGAATTAGTCTCGCTCTTTTGTTCCCTTCTCACAAGTCATCTGGAGAGTTTAGACATTCTGCCTATGTTGTTGTGACATTCATTGAAATGACATAATCAATCATCTTCACAGAGAAACACACTCCCCATTATTCCCTCAGTGTGCAGTAACAGCATCCTCAGCATTGCCAAAACAACATCTGGCAACTTCATTCAAGGCATTTGGGCTGCCCAACATGCATTTTCCACTGAAATCAAAAGAATTTGTTTCTTCCAGTGGTTCTAGTACATAGACTTAAGAATTCAGGATATAAAGCTGAACGACTTGGTAAGAAAACAAGGAGAAAGACTAGGCTCTCTTTCGAAACATCTTAGGTTCTGCAGGACTTACTGAAGATGATGCTGTTGAGTTTTTAAAGTAGAAGATCAAGCTACACAAGGAGATTCGTTTCCAGAATCCAGTTTGTTTTCAGATGATTTCTTTTGGCTAGCGCTCATATTATGATCCTAATCTATCAAACAGAATTCAGTTAACTGTACGCGAGATCAAACAGGACACCTGAACCCAGGGAGACACTTTCAGCTAAAACCTTGGCAATGTTAAACCTTCTGATCTGCCTACTGCAGTGAGTTCATAAAGATCCATGTTGTAAGCATCCAAGGAGAAGAAGGACAATCTGAACATTTGAAGAGATCAACTTTGTCAGCAATGTAGAATCAAAAATCTGGTCTTACATAAATGATTCACTTACTGCTGACTCTTAACAAACTTGCAATGTTAAGTTTGTGAAATAAGCTCTTTCCAATGATTTACCCATTTATATAGCAGGGTCATTTTTACCTGAGCAATTCAGAATAAGTTCCTTGTCTTAGGGCTCCTATTAAAGCTTGTGTCACAAGCCTGGCTACCCAAGACAATAGTACACCTGGCCTCAACTGAGCTCTTGTTGTGTTATTGGCATGGTGGCATAGTGAGTAGCACTGCTTTCTCACAGCTCCTGGGTAGTGTGAGAGGACATGGGTTTGATTCCTGCTCAGTCTGTGTGGTGTTTACATGCTCTCCTTGTGTCTGTGTGGGTTTCCTCCCACAATCCAAAGACGTGCTGTTCAGGTTCACTGATAGTGTGTGAATGACAGAGAGAGTGTGTTCTACTGATGTATGGATGAGTGACCCATTATAAGTAGTGTATCTACCAGTCTAAGTAGTGTCACCTGTGCACTTAATTTGCACCGAGCACTTGTATGTACACTCTGCAACAGAGATCATTGTACTTTATGCCTGTGTCCAGGCATTACGGTAAAATATGTCCATGTCCATTTCACCTCCAGATACACCTGGTTGGGATTATGAACTGGGATTAAAAGGTGAGAGACTTAAAAACTATTCCACCCGCTGCCCCTTGATCTAAAAGCTTCTATAGAGACACAGGTTCTCAGTTCTTATTAACATGACCATGAGTTTGATCTTATTTTCTGTATCATGAAGTGTGTGGGGGTTGGAAAATAGCTCAGAGTCACCTTTCTCTTTTGCTGCAAATCCCTTTCATCTGTCTTGTGTCCACATACTGTGTGTGTGAAAAAGCCATTATCTGCTGCCTTCTGCTGGGTTTATTTCAACCTTTCAGCCTGTGTGGTCCACCCCAAAATTCAGTTTCTCCTTCAGCTTCTGTAACAAGGTCAGTCCAAGAACATAAAGCTCATTCATTACAAATTCATAACAACTTGAAAAGATAAGATTCAGAGGTGTGTGCACTGAATGTGGGGGAAATATAAATAAATTAAACGATTCTTAACGTAGACTGTGCATGAGGTCACGGTGGAGGAACTTTTTCCACTGCTGCATTGAAGCAGATGTCCACATGTTGTGGACATGGGAAAAATTAATGAGTATTCCCAGCTTTTGACCATGCATATGTGTGCTTAAATATTTCTGTTTATGGAAGGAGCCTAGACAGACTTTGTGATGAGAAGGCCCACACGCTCTCCTTGAGGTTCTTTACCTGCCGACTCATCTCTGATGCAACCACAATAATATAAACAGCCAGAAAACAGGTGTTTACTCTAAATTGGGACATCTGTTTGCTGGTGTCAACAGGACACACCGGGTGTTCAACCAGGTCGTGAAACAATAGGTGCTGAATGTATGATAATGAGATATAAAGTGCACAACAGCCGGGGTCGTTTTGCGGCCAGGGTCATTTAGCTGCCAGACAGGCAGTTAACCAGCACATACTTAAATGTTTTTTTGTTTCTTTCACAGTGTTAATCTGTATAATAAATCTCAATTTAATCACGGTTTTGTAGAAGAGCCTGTCATTTAATATGGGTGTCTAATTTTTTGTCTGTTCATCTGTTGCATGAAGAAAACCGAATACAAGGAAAGAAAAGAAGTGATCTGAAATAATTTAAGTTATGTGTTTTAAATGAAGTGGCTGAAAATATTTATAACCCATTGTTACAACCCCAAAGTTGTCTAGGGGTGTAGAGGGGTGTAGAATAAAGTTTTTGTACAAAGTTATAGGTTGTGAACTATTGTGTTTAATGTTCTTGTGAAAAAGCAAATAAAATGAAAGTGGACAAAATAAAGAGCCAAGAAGCAAACATTACAAAAAGAAATGAAAGGGTATTCAAAAAACATAGAAAAGGCCAAACTAACCTAATCCTTGTCGAGAAATCACTTTCTAACTCAAACCTGAAAACAAAAATGGGTCAAAACCTAAAACAGTCTTCTGTCACCTTCCTAACTATACTAATTTAAAAATGTCCATAGAAGGAAAACCAAGAAACAACCAAAGAGGTGTTAAAGCAGTATAGAAGTGACATAAACAAACAAAAATATCAAAGCACCAGCAAGAAGGTAACCAAGAAAAGAGAATACTATCAAAATTATGCTAGAATGATTGCTTTTTTTTTTTTTTTAACCATGAGCAAGCCAGGCCTCCAGGAAGTTGCTTGGAAGTCTCGCCTTTCCTGTCCAGCGAATCATGTCCACCACTCCTGGATTTGTTGTCAGGTGTCACTTTCAAATGCAAGTTCAAGGAGAGGAAATCATGAACAAAACCAAATGGACACTCATGCGGACATAACATATAAGTTTCTTTGTTTCTGGATAAGTAAACTCAAGAAGAAAATTAAATTATCCATCCATCTATCCATCCATCCATCCATCCATCCATCCAATTTCAGTAACCATTTGTCCTGAGCAGCTGGGGTGAACTGGAATCTATCCTGGAAACATTTGGAACAAGGCTGTGAGGGGATGCTCCCCGGGCAGCATGGCAGTACATCACGGAGTAGCCTAAATTAAATATTTTAAAATACCAAAGAAACAAAAAATATTCAGAAGTTTAGAAGATGTCCTTCATATTCAAATGTTCTGCTATGCTTTACTATGCTAGAAATGATCTATGCTTGAGGAGGTTATAACTAAATGTTAAGTTAGCAGTGGGAGGGCAATCATTTCCTGCAGAAAGCATATGCTCATAACAGAACATTTATTACTGTGCATACAGTGTCCTTCGCATTTGTTTCAGTGGTGAGTCTAACAGAATGCCATCCCTCTACTACTGGGTTATTCAGCCTGAAGGCTCGGAATCATCCTCCAGCCGATGAAAATCATTTAGACGACACTTGTCTCCAAAGAGACATAAGAGATTTGGAGGCAGACATATTTCAGCTGTTTTGGACATAACAAATAGGAATATTTACTTAAATAGTGGTAGTTGTAGCTGACAGCCAACTTAGACAAACAGCTGAGACTGAAACAGAATAACGCGGGGTTTGGCATTTGAACCACAGGCTTGCTTTTTTATTTTTTTGTGATGTTCAAGATGTGATGGTGCTGCAGCCGTCGTTCTTCAGCCATTGTGGTGAAGATTCAAGCCAGTAAGTTGGAAAGCAGCATTCCTTGTTTTCCACTTTCCCTTTGAAAGTCTTGGCCTGCTCTCAGACATTTAATTCAGTGTCTGCTAAATCCAATAACCTTTCCAAAGCGAAAAACCTAGTCACACCAGTGGTTTACTTTGAGGACCTGAAAAGTCTCTGCTAAGCCTTACCTTTTCCAGGATACCAGAACAAATCCAATCAGTATATTTAAAGTACCTCCAGAAAACATAGAAAAATCAAAGGACCACTGTGGGTCTGATCACCAACAACGATGAGACGGCCTACAGAGAGGAAGTGAGGCTCCTTGCAGAGTGGTGCCAGGAGAACAACCTGTCTCTCAATGTCAGTAAATCTAAGGAGCTGGTGATTGACTTCAGGAAACAGAAGACGGTTTATGCACCCATCTCCATAGGAGGGGACATTGTAGAGGGGGTCAACAGCTTCAGATTCCTAGGGGTCACCCTCACTGCCAAACTCACATGGACTGAGCACACAGCATCAACCATCAAAAAGGCCCATTAACATTTCCACTTCCTCAGGCGTCTGAAAAAAGCCAGGATATCCGCTACAGTCCTCACCACTTTCTACAGGTGTGCTGTGGAGTCCGTCCTCACAGGGTATATTGCATCCTGGTGTGGCAGCTGCTCGATACAGGACAAGAAATCCCTACAGAGGGTGGTCAAAACAGCTCAGGAAATCATCGGCACACAGCTACGAGGACACCTACACCACACGCTGCCTCAGAAAGACAACGCGCATCATGAAAGATCATAGTCACCACGCACGGGCACTTTTCTCTTCTCTGCTATCTGCAAAGCGGCTCAGGTCTATTCAAACCCGCACTGCTAGATATAGGAACAGCTTTTACCCCACTGCTGTAAGAGTGTACAACACTAACCAATGTGCCACCTTTAGTAACTAGAGTTGGACTGCTCCACCCAAGCACATTGGTAAATTACACTGTCACTTAAGCATTCTCATTCTCTTTCTCTTCTTCTGAGTTCTCTGGCTGTCAGCTGGTATTATTATTACTGTTACCATTATTTAATGCTATTGCTGTTGCACTACTCATTGTCATTGTTTTGTTTGTGCAGTATTTCTATTGTCTTTGTCCATAGTCTGTGGAGAAGCATTCAGGAAGAATTTCATGATACTTGTACATGCTACTTGTATCTATGACAATAAACTTGAACTTGAACTTGAGTTTCATCATCCATTCTGGTGTCATATCCTTTTTATAGTAGACCTGCATTACATTTTTTAATATTATTTTATTATATTTTCATTAAGAGGGCATGTTCTCTGGTGAGTGTGGAGTCAAGTAACGCTTGGGGTGCCTTGCGATGGACTGGTGTCCCGTCCTGGGTGTGTCCCCACCCTCTCCAGCCCTATGCCCTGTGTTGCCGGGTTAGGCTCCAGCTCGCTGCGACCCTGCTTAGGATACACGGTTTCAGTCAATGTCTGTGTGTGTATGTGTGTGTGTGTGTGTGTGTGTGTGTGTGTGTATTTTTATTATTATGTGTAGCGTCCGGACGGGAGTCCGACACGGACGCGCGTTGCTATTACGTCCAAACACAGACGAAATATATAATGACTTCACGTGCAGTGTGAGGTTAGACGTGTACGGTGAGTATTGTAAGACACTCGGTGGAAGTGAAACAAGAAACACGAGACCAGGAAACACACACGGTGTTGGAACTACGGTGAACAGTGAAACGCTAATCTGTGAGTCTGACCGCAACCCTGAGACGTGACGAAATACCGGACAGGAACGATGGACCAGGACTGAAGAACAAGAGGCAGGAACTGACGGGACGGGCACTCGGGACTGGAACATGCACACCTAGGAAACAAACTGAGGGAACAAGAGACTACCAATCGCCAACGAAGCACAAGAGAACTGCTGATTAAGAATCCGCAACTAGTTCTGCTCCGCTGGCTCCTTTTATACCTCCATGTCCTACGAGACTGTGAGGTGATAGGTAAGCGTTAGCTAGCGGCACTGAGTGGCGCCGCCTCTGACCAGGAGGGGCAGTGACCCCGTGGGATGTGACAGTACCCCCCCCTCCAGGGGCGGCTCCAGCCGCAGAACGCCGGCGGGTAGGCGGTCGCCCCCGCCGTCGCGGAGCAGGCCGATCTGGATGACACTCATGGAAGTCCTCAATAAGAGCTGGGTCCAAGATGTCCCGTGCTGGTACCCAAGACTGCTCCTCCGGCCCATAGCCCTCCCAGTCGACCAGATAGTACAGCGTACCCCGTCTCCGTTTGGAGTCCAGGAGGGCCCTGACGGAGTAGGCAGGAGAACCATCCACATCCAACGGTGGAGGTGGAGAGACTGCTGGGCTCTGCAGGGCGGAAACACAATGGGGCTTGAGGCGCGAAACATGAAACGTGGGACAGATACGATAATGCGAGGGCAACTGAAGACGGTAAGAAACCGGGTTGATCCTCTTCAGGATCTTGAAGGGGCCGATGAAACGGGGGGCAAGCTTCCTCGAGGGCAAATGCAGTTTGAGATCCTGGGTGGACAACCATACTCTCTGCCCTGGCTGGTACAATACAGTCCTACGCCTTTTGTCGGCCTTCTCCTTTTGGTTGGATACCACCTCCTGGAGACGGACATGTGCGGATTCCCACACCGACTCACTCCTCTTGTACCAGTCGTCCACAGCTGGCAACCCACTGGTCTCCATCGTCCACGGGAACAGCGGAGGCTGGTAACCGAGCACACACTGGAAAGGAGTTAAGTTTGTGGACGAATGGACCAGGGAGTTCTGGGCATACTCTGCCCAGGGGAGGTATCTGCTCCAATCCGCTTGATTCTGAGCACAGTAACTCCGCAGGTAACGTCCAACCTCCTGGTTGAGGCGTTCCACTTGCCCATTAGACTGTGGATGATAACCAGAGGAGAGGCTGACTGAGACTCCTAAGCGGGCAAAGAAGGCCTTCCAGACCCTTGAGGTGAACTGGGATCCCCTGTCCGAGACGACATCCTCTGGCAGGCCATACAGCCGGAAGACATGTTGGAACAGCAGTTCCGCGGTCTCCAGGGCTGTAGGTAGACCTTTCAGAGGAATCAGTCGACAGGCCTTGGAAAAGCGATCTATGACGACCAATATGGTGGTGTTTCCATCAGAACACGGAAGATCAGTAAGGAAGTCCACCGCTATATGGGACCATGGACGGTTGGGAATCGGGAGTGGCTCTAAAAGCCCTGCTGGCAGCTGCCGTGGGACCTTGGCCTGGGCACATGTGGTGCAGGCAAGGACGAAGTCTCGTACGTCCTGTCTCATGGATGGCCACCAGAAGCGTTCAGCGAGAAGCTTCAAGGTTCGGTTGACCCCTGGGTGTCCTGTACTTGGACCATCATGGGCCCAGTGTAGGAGCTCGGACCGAACAGTGGACGGGACGTATTCTTTGTCTTGGGGCTGCTCGTTGGGACCGGGTTCTTGACGTTGGGCTGCTTGGATATCGTCCAATAAAGCCCAACGGATAGGAGCCACAAACTGCGTCGGGGACAAGATGGTGTCTGGTGGGGAGAGCTGAGGCGATACCTCGAACAAACGGGACAGGGCATCGGCCTTGCCGTTCTTGGAGCCAGGACGATAGGTCACCGTGAAACGGAACCTGGTGAAGAACATGGCCCACCGCGCCTGTCTGGAATTGAGCCTCTTTGCCTTCTGCAGATACTCCAGGTTCCGGTGATCAGTTAACACTAAGAATGGGTGCGTAGCCCCCTCTAACCAATGTCTCCACTCTTCTAAGGCCATCTTTATGGCTAAGAGCTCCCTGTTTCCTACATCATAATTCTGTTCAGTAGGCGACATCTTGTGTGAGAAATACGCACATGGATAGAGCTTCAGGGGACTTCCCTGGCGCTGTGAGAGCACTGCCCCTACCCCGGCCTCAGAAGCATCAACTTCCACAATAAAGGGCAGTTTGGGATCAGGGTGCTTCAGGATTGGGGCAGAAGTAAAACGCTTCTTTAGGTCTTCAAAGGCCTGACTCGCCTCAGGAGTCCAGGTCAGGCGCCTAGGGGCTCCTTTTAACAGAGCAGTCAACGGGGCTGCAACGGAACTGAAGTTCCTTATGAAGCGCCTATAGAAATTCGCAAAACCTAGGAACCGTTGCAGGTCCTTTACTGTCTTTGGCTGGGGCCATGACAGAACTGCCGAGACCTTCTGTGGATCCATCGTGACCCCGTTGGGTGTTAGGATGTACCCCAGGAAATCCACAGAGTGCACATGGAACTGGCACTTCTCCCCTTTCACGTACAGCTTATGTGCTGCCAGCTTTTGCAACACCTCCCTGACATGTCCAATATGCTCCTCACGGGACCGAGAAAAGATCAGGATATCATCCAGATACACTAATACTGAGCGATTAATTAGCTCTCTGAGTACTTCATTAACAAAAGCCTGGAATACGGAAGGTGCATTCGCCAGGCCAAAAGGCATGACCAGGTACTCATAATGGCCGAGGGCGGTGCTAAAAGCGGTCTTCCACTCATCCCCTTCCCTAACGCGAATCAGGTTATATGCGCTCCTAAGGTCCAGTTTCGTAAAGATGGTAGCACCGGAAACCTGTTCGAGGGCCGACGTGATAAGAGGCAAGGGGTGCGGGTACTTCACAGTAATGGCATTTAGCCCCCGATAATCAATACAGGGGCGCAAACCCCCGTCCTTTTTCTCAACAAAGAAAAAGCCAGCGGAAGCTGGAGAGGTAGACGGCCGGATGAATCCGGCTTCTAGTGCCTCCGTTATATAAGCCTCCATTGCCTGATGTTCAGGTTGAGAAAGAGGGTATACCCGCCCCCTAGGGGGTGTAGTGCCCGAAAAAAGATCTATAGCACAATCCCAAGGTCTATGAGGAGGCAGTTCTGCAGCCTTGTGTTTGCTAAACACCGCCACTAGATCTGCATACTCCCTTGGAAGCTGCAGGGGCAGATCTGCATTAGGGCTCTCTATGGATGTGGAGTTACAAGACGTCTCCAGGTGTTTGGGACACTGCTGTCCCCAAGACAGCAGTTTCCCCTCACTCCAAGAGATAATAGGGTCATGGGTGCATAACCATGGGTATCCCAAAATAATGGGGTTATCAGGGGACTTAATCAGATAGAACCATATCTGTTCCTTATGGAGTGGCCCTACCTGCATAGTAACGGGCTCTGTGCGCTGCTCTACACGCCCCGACCCGATTGGAGCGCCATCAATAGCTTTAACAGCCAGGGGTTTTGGGCATCGGGCACAGGGCAAGCCCCAGGACGCGGCCATATCATGATCCATGAAATTCCCTGCAGCGCCACTGTCTACCATAGCTTTCGTCTGCTGCTGCTGGAAACCCCAGGATACTGTAACTGGTAATGTCAACAGGGAGGTATGGAGAGATACATCACTCACCAGTAAGTCGGTCCGTTGGGATCCACGGGGTGGCCGCACTGGGCAGGAAACCTGAACGTGATCCGCAGCTCCACAGTAAAAGCACAAGCGTTGCAGAAAACGGCGCCTCCTTTCCTCCTCTGTCACACGCCCGTTACTGAGTCGTATTATTCCCTGTCTGACGCACTGTTCTTCGAGCCCTGCACAGCTGACAAGGTTGCGTGCTTGAGCCGGCTCACTGTCCACAGGGCTGTAGGGCACCTGCTGCCCTGGCGGCGTCGGGGTCCGGCTGGAACCGGAGTTGCTCCGGTAATCCGGCGAGAACTCCTGAGAGAGTGGTCTTGACAATCGGGGGCTGGATGTCTTCTCCACTGGAGACCAGGAACGCACCTGAAAACTCTTGGTGCTGGGGAAGAACTGTCTCTCTGTCTTTCTGTCTGGGCTAGGGGGTGACTCAGGAGAGTAGGGCCCTGGGAACAGAGAGGCTGGACTGGAGATTGAGTATTCTGTGTAATTCTGGTTCTCACCTCTGCTACCTTGCAAAGCCTCCTGGAAGGGAACGGACAGCTGCTCAGTAGCGCTGATCCCATTGGTCTGCACAGGGCTCGTGGGCTCCGCGCGAGGACCCGAGGAAGCATAAAGACGATCAAAAAGACATGTCCGCCAATCATCATGCGTTTGCGAACTGGTCGGATCGGCGCCCCGCCCACCGTGACTGAGGAGTCGTGTCAACTGCTCCAACTGATCTGTGAGGCGGCTAGCGGCGTTTGTGCAAACCAGGAGTTGTTCTTGGTTCGCCTCTGTCAGATCCGCCAGCTCACGCCATTCCGCTGAAGTCATACTAGCAGGCGGATTCTTCTGTAGCGTCCGGACGGGAGTCCGACACGGACGCGCGTTGCTATTACGTCCAAACACAGACGAAATATATAATGACTTCACGTGCAGTGTGAGGTTAGACGTGTACGGTGAGTATTGTAAGACACTCGGTGGAAGTGAAACAAGAAACACGAGACCAGGAAACACACACGGTGTTGGAACTACGGTGAACAGTGAAACGCTAATCTGTGAGTCTGACCGCAACCCTGAGACGTGACGAAATACCGGACAGGAACGATGGACCAGGACTGAAGAACAAGAGGCAGGAACTGACGGGACGGGCACTCGGGACTGGAACATGCACACCTAGGAAACAAACTGAGGGAACAAGAGACTACCAATCGCCAACGAAGCACAAGAGAACTGCTGATTAAGAATCCGCGACTAGTTCTGCTCCGCTGGCTCCTTTTATACCTCCATGTCCTACGAGACTGTGAGGTGATAGGTAAGCGTTAGCTAGCGGCACTGAGTGGCGCCGCCTCTGACCAGGAGGGGCAGTGACCCCGTGGGATGTGACATTATGTTAGAGGATATGTATCTTGAATTTTGATTACATTAGAAGGTGACTTACAAAACTGACTGTGAGTCAGTAAGCAACTTGCAATTTTTTACCCATTTATACAGTTTGGTATTTTTACTGAAGTAATTTTTGGTTATCATCTTAATGAAGTGTATTTCAGCAGGACTGTGAAGTAAAGTGGGAACCCAGACAATATAAGATTGCAGCTCTAACACAATGCCAAACTACATTCCCTCCCACCTGCTGCTTTTCTCCAAAGCAACTTACAGTTCATTTACCCATTTATACACCTGGGTAATTTTACTGTGGTATGGTACATAGCTTGCTCAAGAGTAGTACAGGTGGAAGTGGGATGTGAAGCTCTGTGTTCAAATGCAGTAGCTATAGTCAAACAGCTAACCCAGCATGACTCAATACCCCTGCACACCTGCGCTTTACAAAGCGGCATCAGGCACTTTTTATTATGGAACTCATTTTTTGCTGCTACTTAAGACTTATTACTGTTACACTACAGTTTACAGCTCATGTCCTGTGTATTTATTGTCCTGTGTAGCTACTGCTCTGTACTGTATATTTATTGTCCTGCACTCGCCTCACACTGTTGTGTATTTGCACTTTATGTAGGCCTGTATACTGTTCTGTGTTGCACCGGGGTACTGGAGAAACGACATTTTGTCCCTCTCTATACGAGCTATATAGAGAAATGACAATAAAAACCCACTTGACTTGACTTGCCTATAAGTCCCCTGCTAACAGCTGTCCAAATGAATAAATTAAATTAAAATACACACACAAACACACACACACTTTCCGAACCGCTTGCCCCATATGAATAAATTAAATTAAAACAAAAGAAAAGAAAACAAAAGAAAACAAAACAATTAATCCCAGAAAAAACTTAAAATTTGTTTGGATTTAAACCTAGGTCCTTTGCAAGGTAATGGCCCTAACCACAACACATCCTGATACCACTGATGTTAATGCTTGCACTATTATAAGTCATTGCTTCTTCTGCAGTGACGTTGCAATACTGAAACATAGACTGTCCACGTCAAGGTATTTTGTGATTTAAACTACTTTGCAAACAATTTAAGTCTTTGAAGAATTCCATAGACGGCCCGGCAAACAAAAAATATGGATGTTGGAGGAAATCATTCCTGAACTTTCACAAAGGTGTGACAGTGAAGATCAGACTGTCAATCACTTTCATGCTTGGGAAAGTTGGTAGAAGAGGATGACCAGCAACCAAGACAGATGGACTAAGTCACTGGAATATATACAGCCCTTTCAACAGCGAAGACACAAGTGGAGGGCAAAATTTTCTGGAGACATTATTCATGAGATGTGTAGCAAAAAAAAATGACGTTGACTTGATGGCACTTAATAACAAGAAGAAAACATTTCTCAACAAGATGCAGTTAGAGACTTTTTATCCCTTGCTTCAAGTTTCTTCTCCAGACGAAACAGCTAGAGAGATCTGAAAGTCCCAATGATGAGCATGGTTGCTAGAAGATTCAGTTGAGGGAATTTTTGTTCCAACTTGGCAATGAACCACCCAGGTGAGTTTATTGCTTCGACTGAACTCAGCGTTGAAATTGGAGAGTCATGCTGTGGGGTGCGGTTAAGGCACCTGAGAAATGGTTTCAACTGCAATCAATACAAACTATTCAGTGTGGTCAACAGACCGTAACAAAGGCACAGAGTTCCAACACTGTTGGAAAAAAGTTCTGATATGTGCATTAGGACTTTTTTTCAGAATTTAAACTTCAGTTAAACCAGATTTCTCCTTGTTTTTGTGAGCAGAGGACTGCAACTTGGCACACAGCTACGTCATAAGAAATTCGCTTATACATACTGAGGAGACAAAAATAATCTTTCGAACCCTCCCTGCTGTGACCAAACAAGGAAAAGAGCCCTAGAAAAATATTCCCTGAAGAGCACACAGTGCTGAGTTACACAGATAATTGCTAAAACACAGAAGGAGAAGGTCCATGAACAGATAGATGAAGCCCTTCTCTTAGTCCTGGGTGATAAATTGCCGTTGCCATTGGCAAGCTTGTCGGCGTGGGGAAAACTGAGTTCGCCTCCGGAACTGAGAGGGTCTCCACTGATGGAAGGCAGCTGGCCACAGGGGTCCCCTATCGTGTCATCGTTTCAGATGTGGGAAGAGCTGCAGGAAGTTTCGCAGGACTCGAGTGACCCCACGGCTCTCAGCACCACGCCACTTCAAAACAGAACTTCCGTTTGTTCGCCTCCTCAGAGGGAAGCAAAGCATTTTAGACCAGAGCCTGAACTTTCAGTAAAATGTTCTTTGTTCCAGCAGTGTGAGATAGCAAAGAAAATGAACATGGTGTTATGGCCTCTTTGTTTTGTATTTCGGTTATTCCAGGAAAACCTTGAGATGTTTTGTAATATTATCGTAAACAGAACTTTTGTGTAAGTGTTCTAACACCATCACGAAAATTTAAGCAATTTGCTGCAATTAATTATGAAGCGTTCAAAGAAAATTATATACGCTCTCAAAGTATGAGCATTGTACTCTGAGAGACTCTCCTATCTTGTTGAAATTCCAAACTTCAGCATAATTTTAGGTCATTAGTAGGTTAAAGTGATTTAGACAAAGCTGGGATTCTACAATATTCTTCTAAAGCATCGCCTGTACAGGCACTCCCTGGGTTATGAACAGGTTCCATTCCTAAATTTGTCTTTAAGTCGAATTTGTATGTAAGTCCAGTTTAGTATGGTTGGTATCTAACAGTTAGTCAAATGTTTGTCTTAGTATATAGTATACAGTGTACCTTTCTATGCATAAAAAACATTAAAGAAACACTTCCAGATACACTATACCATCTTTAACATAATAATAATAATAATAATAATAATAATAATAATAATAATAAATATTACTACAGTATTTATAATAGAGAGACATCGAGAGAGCCTTTTACATGCTCCATTATTTTCACTTTGTCCTTTAAAATTGTCCTGTTCATTGACCAAATGTAGCCTTACGCTGTTCGTTGGCGTTTCACCTTTTGCTTTATTATTTCCACTTCAGTTTCAATCGTGATCGTTTTCTCTTTCTTTGATGCATTACCATCACTTGCATCACGTTTGCACTTTGGTGCCATGGTTACAAGGATAAAAACAAAAAAAAAATTAAAGACAAATACAGTAACACACGAGACACTGTTAACAGTCTGACTGACAAGAACGAAGTCTTTGTCCTACCTCGGGCCCACGAGCTAACGAACTACTGTAAACACGCAATGTTTTGAGGTGCATCGCAAAGTAGTGCCCATTTGTTATTACGAACCATTAGATGTAACTCGAATTTTTAATATAATAGGCTTTACGGAGGGTGGTTTGTAAGTATGGAAGGTTTGTAAGTCTGTTGTTCATAACCCGGGGACTGCCAGTACTTTGCTTTGTTTCATAGCTACTTTTCAAGTGGGGTTGATTAATTACTTCAGCTTAAACTGACAACAATGTTTGCCTTATAGCTGTACACCAAATGTATTGCCTTTACAAACTAAGTTTTTTCTGGGGACATAGGTTAAGACAATGAAAATGGTGCTTAAATAAAGGAAAGTCGGTTGAGCAATTAATGACGAGCTGTCGAGACATTCGTGATTTGGTCCATGTTTCTCTGAAGAGAACATTGCCGACACTATAAACATTTTACAATGATTTCAAGAGAAAGTAAACATAAGAAAAAACACAGACCGCATTGTTTGCTTAACTGTTGTTTGCTTGTGATCAGCATGAACCAATAGCAGCTGTGATTTTTGTTGTGATTTCATTACACAGGCAACAGGGACTGCGTTTTATGCTTTCATTCGGGTGGGTATGATAACCGGACATCAAGGTACCTCAACAGTGAAATTACTGGGATTGGAACTCATAGCCTCGAGGTTAAAAGTTCATATTTAGTGATAAGTTGTCGTAGCACATTGGAGTGAGGCTTTTGTTTCAAACAGCCTTTTTCATGGGACGAAAGCATAAACATTGTGAAAACACAGTACAAGCACAGCCATCTCTGACAGCCATGTTTTAATATGCAAGGTAACCCTTGGCAGAGAAGCTGCAGTCAAAATTCATCTGTCATTTTGGTTCTGTCCTTCCCCTCGTCCCCATCAGCAGCTGGTGTGCAACCACATTGTCAATATTAAAAACCTGGCAGCATTAGGTATTGTTGCACCTTTGAAATGGAGTACTTACTAGCAGTTAGAGAGCATTTTACTATCTTAACTAGAATTAAGTGTTCATCCAATCTTTTATTTTATTTATTTTTTTAATTTTAGTGACCGTTTTGGAGGATTAAACTCATATCTTCCACACTGTAGACTACTTCCTAACAAACAGTCATGCAGTGAATGATATGACTGAATCTGGATACAGGTACATTTGCGAGAAAACTGTGTAAGCCTATTGTAATTATCTGGATTTCTTCATGTATGGCTTATAACATGTGATCTGATCTTCATGTAAGTCATAATAGGTAAAATCATTCTTAAATAGCAAATTCAATATTATGCACCATCTATTACTCATCGAGTGTATTAGTCAAATACGGAAGGTTTCGTAACCTGCAGTTATTCCAAATTGAACACAATTTTTTTCTAGCAACTGTGTATCTTTATTTCTGATGCTGAATCAGGCAACAGTAACATGTTGTTGGTGTTCAATTTGAAAGACTATGCTGCAGCACGCAAGCTTGTAACTCTTTGAGAATATGGAAATGTTTAGCTACAAACACGCATACGTTTGCAGCTGCCTGATTAGAAGGAGCCAGAAAATTCTGGCTTGTGGTTTTTAAAAAAAAGTTTCACTTATTTATTTTGCTTGGAAATTCAAGACTACATCTCAGATATGAAATAATGAGATTCTAATACGGTGAAAAACCACAAATGATTTTTATTAGATATTTACAAAGAGATTTTTAACAATGTGTTAGAAGTCTGCTAAAGTGCAAAGTGTTTTTTCCTAACAAGGGGAACATAATGTTAGGAAATGAAACTCCATTTTAGGGTATGGCATCCTGTGCTGTTGACAGCTGCAGAGTAGCTCCCCCAAACAGCCCCAGGCCAGCTACTGAGCCAACCTATTTATAGTGTTCATCCAAACTTTTCAGAAAGCGGTTGATGAGCTGCTCTGCTGAGTGACTTTTTTAGAATTAAAAAGCAGAACTTAGTCACTTTATAATGTTTTACCAGACTAGTATGGAATGTGGTGATTAAGGACTTGTGCACTGAGTAGTGTTACAAGTTTCCTCGTGTTTGGTGAATATACATTGTAATATGCCAGTAATCTTGTCATAAGAAACCCGCTCGAGTACTTCTGGAATGGCAATGCAACAGGGTCATGTTTCCAAAAATTTGATTGTGGAGTACAACAAAGTTTTCTAGAGATAATAATGGCAGCAATCAGCATAGTGGTGAAATATACTGATTTTAATTAGAAGGTTGCAGGTGCAAATTCCAAAATTACACTATTACATTTTCATTTATTCATCCATCCATCCAGCATTTAGTAAACACACACACACACACACATTTTCAGAACCGCTTGTCCCATACAGGGTCACGGGGAACCGGAGCCTACCCGGTAACACAGGGCGTAAGGCCAGAAGGGGAGGGGACACACCCAGGACGGGACGCCAGTCCGTCACAAGGCACCCCAAGCGGGACTCGAACCCCAGACCCACAGGAGAGCAGGACTGTGGTCCAACCCACTGCGCCACCACACTCCCCCATTTAGTAAACACTTTTCTCCAAATCAAACAACACATAAGACACAGTGGGCAGCATGGTGGTACAGCGGGTAGCACTGCTATCTTACAGCACCTGGATGGTGCGAATTGATCCTTCACTACACTCCGACCAGACTGCCACACTCCTCTGACTAAGTGCATTTGGTGGTCCCACAAACAAGAGGTCCAAAATCAAAAGCCTGAAGGTTCTTGGTTCAACATAGAATGAGCTCATTCTATGTAGTGTTATCAGCCCACACACCTTATTCACCAAGGCGACTTACACTGCTAGATACACCACTTACAATGGGTCACTCAACCATACAATAGTGGAACACACTCTTTGTGTCACTCACACACTATGGGGGAACCTGAAAAGCATGTCTTTAGACCATGGGAGGAAATCCCCACAGACACAGGGAGAACATGCAAACTCTTCACAGACTGAGCAAGGATCAAACCCACCTCCTTTCACACCACCCAGGTGCTGTGAGACAGCAGCACTACTTGCTGTGCCATCGTGCCAGCCAGATTTAGTAAAGCACATCTTTGCAAAAAAAAAAAAAAACAAAAAAACACAAAAGGCAAAAATGAGGAAAGTTTTCCGAAAAGAAGGGGGCTGCAGGGAACGTCACTCTGCTAATGAGAGCAGTCCGTGCTTCCCAACTCTTGAAAGACTTCTACAGTCATTGTACCCCTACCACATGGTTTCCTTTGGCAAAGCTGTGCCAAAGGCAGTACATCAGTTGCCTCATTTCCCAGAAGCCCAAGTCCATTACTTAAAAAACTAGCCTAGACAAATAAAACTCAACAGCAAATACACAGGCACACAGGTAGAAAGCAAAAACCATATTTGATGAGCTGAACATAAACACATCTTTCAGCGTTCAGTACAGTAAATTCAAGATTTTACTGCAATAGGGATGATTTTAAAAAATTAATTATATGTATCTTCGAACCATTTCAAGGTAAACATCTTGCTTAAGCATATCACAGTGGGAAGGGATTCAAACCCTGGTCTTCAAGATGGGAGTCAATTATGCCGACCACTTCTCTAGCTCCTTACAAGCTGTATCTTTTATTCTTATGGTTTTCACTCATATGACCTCAGAGTCAGAGTCGTTTATTTGTCATTTGCACAGTTGTACTGGGTACACTGGGCATTGAAATGCTTGTGACGAGGCTCATACAGACGTGAACAGACATGAACAAACACGTATTTGGACAAGGATGTGCCGACCTTTGGTTTTCTTTACAGTTCTTTTGTATCCTATGCATATTTGAACGTTTCGATCCCGCTGAAAAACTGTCGTGATATTTAAATCAGGGATCTTATTGAACAACAAGGTAAAGTGACAGAGAACGTAGAAAAGTTCAGCACACATTAGAAATAAGTTTTATGTCTTCTCTCAGTTGGCTTGACCTGGTGACAATCATTTGCATTTGATCTGACTTTGTCAAATTGACTGTGCAGCTCCTTACCAACAACACAGGGGGAGGTGTGGAGGACTTCCCATACGTGATACTGGGAGCTGTTTGGAAGAGCAGCCACAGTTTGCCCTAAAGAAAACCTTGGTTTTCATATTACAGCATCAGAAATTCCTGTGGTGCAGCCTCACAGCGCTCAGACTGTTCACTGCGGATGCCAATTCCTTGCTGGCCAACCAGCCTATGTTTAGTGATGTTACAGGCCTGTAGGAAAAAGCTCAAAATAGACCTGCAGGAGAACTCCACAAGGTTGCCATAAGGGCACGAGACATTTTAATGCACCAAATTTCAGGATGTACAATTTATGCACAGTACCAGCTCTAGTTTATACAAATTACTTTATATCTATAGTAAGAAAAGGTGGTTACTGTGTTTGTTCAGTGTCCTCCAAAGCGCTTTTTTCTCCAGTACATGAGACATCAGGTGCTCTTGAATTGAACTCCAAAGGAAATGATGATGGGCCTCATCAATGAAGCTTTTATCTCTCCCCAACTCACTAGCGTGAGACCTGGATGGCTCTGACATCACAGTCTGCCAAATACCAAAATGACTGGCCTGTTGCGGGCTGCTTTGAGCATTGCTGATAAGCCTTCAAGCCCTGCTGGATGAAATATACATAATCATAAATTTAAAATTCAAAGTTCAGTTCAAAGGTTATTACAAATCTAATGTATTGCCATTTAGAGAGAAAAAATCAAGTTAAGCACAAATTGTGAAATGATAAACCTGTTGGGTTTTTTTTTTTAGTTGCCAGTGCTGTTAATGAAATTATTCAAAATGACATAAAGTCATATGGCAAAACAAACCATTAAGGAGTTACGCTGTGTACATTTTTGCATCATGTTTAATCAACTGTGCACATTCATCTGTTAAAATTAAACTCCAGTAAAAATGAATATTGTGAGGTAGTTCATGAGAATGTGAGAGTGGGAGACCAAAAAAATTCAGTCCATTTGCAAATTGGAAACACACACTATTTCCTCTTCTTAAACTTAAGAAGGGAAGTCAACAAAGTCCCTGAGAGTAAAAACTTAAGACTGCAATGTAAATGCGTGAAAGTGCACCACTTGTAATTGTTTCCAACTTGCTGCAAAAACAAGTAAAATATAATTGCTACCATATAAGTGCCAACTGTTCATCACTCTACAGTCCCTCACATAAAGAACGTATTCATTTTCAATCTAGAGTAGTAAAAAAAAAGTTAAATTGCAATGGAACATCTGCTTTAGCAGAATTTATGTAAGAATTCAAAGAACGTCAAGAGCCATGGAAAACACCTAATCGTTTTCAATTGTAGTGAGCAGCGTTTACACTGGGGGGTGCGGTGGTGCAGCAGGCTTGGCCGGGACCTGCTCTCTGGTGGGTCTGGTGTTCGAGCCCTGCTTGGGGTGCCTTGAAACGGTCTGGTGTCCCTTCCTGGGTGTGCTCTCCTACCCCTCCAGCCCTATGTCCTGTGTTGCTGGGTTAGGCTCCAGTTTGCCCTGACCCCACTTGGGACAAGTGGTTTCAGACTGTGTGTGTGAGGTTTTTACACTAATGTTTGCTTTTAAAAAGTCATATGGTAATCTTTATTTTGCTTTTTTGTCTTTTTTGTTGAAATTTATAATCAAAGAAAACAGTCATGACAGATGATGCTTGTTGGTTAGAACTCATCTTCGTGAGTCTTGGTCTTACTGTGGAATGACCATTGATGGGGCATTCTAAATTCCTTTAGGTATGATGCTGAGCAAAGAAGATCAGACGAGGATTTTCACTTTGTTACACAGTCATGTAAACCAAACAGCAGAAAACGACTGTTGGAATAATCCTACTACTCATGTCAATTAACAACTTATTCTTGTAATCTGTATACTTTAAGGGGGAGCGCGGTGGCACAGTGGGTTAGACCGGGTCCTGTTCTCCGGTGGGTCTGGGGTTTGAGTCCCACTTGGGGTGCCTTTAAACGGACTGGTGTCCCCTCCCCTCCAGCCTTATGCCTTGTGTTGCCAGGTTAGGCTCCGGCTCCCCATGACCCCGTATGGGACAAGTGGTTCAGACAGTCTATGAGTATATATATTTAAATTAATTTTATAGTTAGTCACTCACTCACTTTCAAAACTGTGGTTATCCTAAAACAGAGCTGGGGAGACCCAGAGGCTGTTCTGGCTTGGCAGGGTACACCCAGGTGGGATGCCAAATCTGTAACAGGGGAGAAAAATACTCATCCAGATGTTACCCAGTAACTCATTTCCATCCATCCAATGTCAACAATCACTTGTACCAAGTGGGGTCACGGTGAGCTGGAGCCTTACCCAGCAACACAGGGCGCATGGCTGAAGGGGGAGGGGACACACCCAGGACAAGACGCCAGTCCGTCACAAGGCACCACACAGTAAACACTGGCTGAACCTACCGCGTCACCACATCTCCCTGTAACTCGTTCCCTTTCAAGTAAAAACACTTAAAAATGTATATATGAAATAATAAATATTTGTTTCACAAAGTATTATTACTGTATACTTGTGCACTAGCCTGCAAGTAAATACACACACACACACACATTTTCAGAACCGCTTGTCCCATACGGGGTCACGGGGAACCGGAGCCTAACCCGGCAACTCAGGGCGTAAGGCTGGAGGGGGAGGGGACACACCCAGGACGGGACGCCAGTCCGTCGCAAGGCACCCCAAGCGGGACTCGAACCCCAGACCCACCGGAGAGCAGGACTATGGTCCAACCCACTGCACCACCGCACCCCCTCTGCAAGTAAATATTTATATGTAAATGTAAATCATGCCTCTCTCATACTTGGGTTATTCCCCCGTCCTTTGTTAAAATTAATGAAAGATTAATTTGAAAAGACACAAGGAATGAATCTTGGGAACCTTAAAAAGCCTGCTAAACAAGGCTCACTTAATTGAAACCTCTGTTCTTTGAATATTTTATATCCAAGTATAAAATAGCTGATGTCTAATGACATAAGAGGCAGGGGGCAAGAAAAAAAAATGAAGACCACTGACTTGGATAACATCACAGCTCTAGAAAGCCATGTTTTCATGTATTTATAACCAGTGCTCCAAGTTGAGGCTCAGATGTTGGGACTTCTCAGAGGAGGGTCAGAACCAAGTGGCTCACTCTGCTCAGTGGCCCTTCATTTTATCCTTTTATTTCAAGATTCAAAAAATACAGTGTATTTTCCCTTCATTACCACTTGCAGAAAACCATGTTTTTCTGATGTACTTATGCAAATGGAAAATACAAACATTTAACCATCATTCTATTCCTTCTAAATCATCATGATTCAATATTTTAAATGCATTACCTCATACATAGAATATGGAAAATTTGGTAGCAAAGGCATAATAAATTAATTAATGGATATAAAAATATTTTTTTCTTCAGAACAGGAAATGCATGCCATTGCATTTCCACAAAAGCTGAAGAGTCGTCGCCTCACCTTGGACCAGAGCAGAAAAAATCAATTCTGTCTTTCCGATTTTCTGGCTCAAGTAATAAGGGCAATGAATGTAAGGAGATCAAAAATCAAAACAAAATTGACATGGAATCCATGTTTTACCAGCTATTTTACCACAATTTGCATCAGACAAAAATCTGTACAGCTGATCAACAAAACAGTATCATTAATTTATTGACTCCTAATTATTCGCAGTTTTGTTTTATAATCAAATCCTGATATCTGGTTGGGGGATCCAGCAAAAACTGAATCGAACTCTTAAGATAATCTGATAATCAACCAGTCCTTTCGCACCATCCATGTAATATTCTATTTCATACTGCATGAATTACATGTAATGGAATGCAACATGCAGTGATAAGTCACACCATGTAGTGCATTGATGTGCAGCTGCTCACGCGTATGGGCTTCCTCATTAGCATCGCTGTGCTTTGACTTCACAGACCTGAACCATCCAGCTGTGGTGACTCATGTTCCTGGTAGCTCCAAAATAAGGTTCCGACCCTTTTCACCCTTAAAACCACCCAGCTCCCACACTATGTATCCCCTCCATATCAGGACATATCTAGAGTGCAGGTTTCCATGTTCCTGCTGGCCTCCTACCCCCTTCCTGGCTGATGGCCTCATCTGCTATTCACACCTGTTCTCTGCTTGCTCTTTGCACACAGAGCTGTAATTAAGACAGTGGCATGAACAATGTTAGCGGAAGGTGTGCGAAGGATGACAAGGGCTGTTCAGGTGTTCATCTTGCATCCCGAACATGCCAGTAGGTCAAGATAAGGGCACTGTTAATTGCAGCTCCATTTTCCTACTTAGCATCTATATGTTGTGCGTTCACTGAGAATTCTAATTAGAATGACATTGAGTAATTGCTTTAATTGAATTACTAAAGCGCTGAACATAGACAGTAATTACACATTAGAAATAATCAAATGTGCCATCCGTTTTTTTTTCTACTTTACACCCTGAGATGTTTAATCATCTGTATCTGCATTAATGTCATTCATCACAGAATTTTTTAATTAGAAATGTGGAGAAGGAATGTGAAGCAGGCAGATGTGACAGTTTCATCACCATGCTACACACAGTCCGCCCTAAGATGCTGATAAACTGGAAGTGCTTCATGCAAGGAATTATCTGCAATTAGACATGCCACATCATGAATATGTATGCACCAGGATGCGGTTTATTCAAATGAATTTTTATCTACATGCACGGAAGTGCACTTCCTGGGGCATTTCTGTTGCTGTGGAAAACGAACCATCTCCCTTCTTAATTGCAGATTCGGTAGAAAGAATTATAAAGAGACAAGCTTTTGAAATTCAGATCTTGCACTGCAGAATAAAGTCTTTCCTTCAACAATGTTATAATGGATGAAATTATGACATCTGAAATGATGGGAAGGAAAATGTAAAATTAAAAGCATTGCAAGGTGGAGAGAGTATTCAAAGGAATTATTTATAACAATGAATGCTCAGCCATGCTTAAGTGTATTGTAGAATAGATCACACTGTAAGCTCCTTTTCACCAAAAAAAAAAAAGAAACTATTATCCTGAAGATGCATTACTTAGCTATTTATCCATACTTACCCATTTATCTTACTGTAGTGCACTGATTTGCAAATGGCGCATAGCTTGTTCAGTGCGTCATGTGGAGTGCATAGATAGAGCTCTCCTTCAGCGTCAGTCTGTATTATTTTTGGCACCTAGTAAAATGTATAACCCATACACAGTGTTCTCTTGATGTGCATATAAATATGGTAAACATGTTTTTTAGAATTGCTCTGATCAAAGACTGATGGACATCTTGTATGCAGTCCTTTTAGCAATTTAATTGTCGGCTCACATAGAACAAAAGCAGCATCTCTCTGTTGATGTAACTGTTCAACCTCAGGCAATCCTCAGTCTGCTGTTGTCGCAGATGCTGCAAATTAGAAATGAGCTATTCTGGGGAGTCCCCATTTTTGGGTGCAAATCAAGTGCAGTTCTGGAAGGCTTTAACACTATGACATGAAAAGAGTAAGGATGGGAGTTTTACGTACTAGATGTTTGATACTGAAGAAACATAGGTGGGAATACGGGTGTGAATGGCTGGTAAGAATGTTGTTTTCCTGTCCTCCAAAGCTTTCCTACAAAATGCCAGCTGAACATCAGTATCGACGAACATCAGCTCTGTATTAAACTGCATGTTTTTACTGGTGCAGTTTAGGTGGAGTGGACGGAGCAGTGAGGGTGGGTAAAAACATATTGCCTTGCACTTAAAGGACTTGGGTTTAAATCACACTTTTTGCAGTAGATCCCTTGAGAATGGTACGTACCCCAAAAATTTCTTCAGCAAAAATTACTCAAGTTGTATAAAATGGTAATTACTTGTACGAAGCTTAACATTTTAAGTTGCTTCAGAGAAAACTATCACTTAAAAATATTTCTTTATTTATTTACTTATTTATTTATTCATTCATTGATTCATTGAAGATTGCAGCACTGAGGCCTAAAACTGGCCACTTGTAGGTTTCCCAAGTGCTTGGCTGTTGCATTAACCCTGAGATTCAAACTTGCTTAACAAAAAACTTTTGGAAGGATGCTACTTGTACATTGCAGCTCTGCTATTCTGTAAAAAACGAGACATAGAAGATTTTTATTGCAATAAGATTGCTGCTGCAAATGGACAAATTTGTTCATCCAACATAGCACAGCTCAAACAGCTATCCTGTGGCCATGTACCATGCGATACTAATAAATGCGATTACACTAGAGACTCCAAGTATACATTATTTTATTCATGACTGATGATGTCTTTGTTTTGTCAAGTCTTTGTCACTGGATTCCTCAAATAAATACCCAGCAGTTTTGTTAAAGCTGATAATTTAAAGCTATTTCTTTCAGATGCCCTCCTGCAGATTTGCTGTCTCATAACAAATGGGAGGAACCACTTGCTGGCATTAACGGTAAAAACAGGAAGACACCTATATAATTCATACAGCGTGCATGGTAGTTAGAAACTGACAGCATAAACACCGTTTGGGCCTAACCCTCCTATCTGTCTGCCTCCATACAGGAGCACATTTGTAATTCTCTTATACATTCAACCCCTGGCTTCCCGGCAGCTCTAAAAGAAAATGGCCATCCCTGTAGACACCCATTAATTAATACTTGTGCTTCATTTATTACAAATCGGATGAACAATAAAGATACGTTTTTCACCCAGAACCACAACTGGGTTTAATGTCTTTAATTTAGAAGTTTTGGTATGTGCTCAACAATATTCTGTGAAAAGTGTTACAACAGTGACTATGATTTACTGCTTCAGATCTTGTTGGGAAGACTGGAAAATTCTGAATGCTGACAGCTGCTTTAACCAGCAGTATTTTTCACTCTTTATTGATCCTTCTTTATGTATTTCACTTCTATTTAATTATGTAATTATGCAATTGAAACTGAGACACACAGAGTTCATTCCACAGAGCTGTAGCTCTTTTTTTTCCAAGCTCTTATATTTATATTTCAATAGTCTGATTTAATGGGCTTAGGGCAGAAGTGATGAGAAACAGTTGACCAGAGCTGGCAGTTTTTTGCATAAATAAATTGTTGACATGCACTGGAGGGAACTACTTAATAGCATCAAGGGCTTTAATCCAGTTGCAAAGCCCAGTGGCAAAATCTGTGATGTCTAGGCCGGTAATGCTGGTTGAGAGCTGAACACCAAATGCATACAAAAGAAAAATTAATTTTTTATTTTAGGTTTAAAAAGCCTAAACACCCTATTTATCAGAGCAGGTCTTATCATAAGAGATTAATTAAACTTAAATGCCTAACTATAGTGTAATGTTTAAGATATCTATTTGCATTATGTACAACCTAAAAAAAAAAAAAAAACAAAGCATTTGCACAAAATAAATTCTAGTTGTGTTTTCAGAAATATATTTTTTTTTTCTTTTGTCTGTTGCGTGAAACTGACTCTAGTTTCTAGCAAATCAGCATATAGCAGTAAGCAGTCTTCCTTGTACAACATATTCTGATGACCATCAAATGTTGGACTAGACAGATCCCTACATGCAACATGTAGTGCACAGATACCCATAAATAAAAATAACTGTCTTTCACACTGTATGCTGTTCTCGAGTTCTCTGCTCTGCTTCCTAATTTTCCCACATCAGTCATTGTGTCTTGTCAAGATGTCCTTTTTGAAGCTCTTTATTTATGGAGTACATTTTGCCTGTTACCAGCTAGGTTTTTGAATTTTAAATGGATCAGTCTGTCTGCATAGTGTTCTTGAAGTGAAAAGCAGTAGTTTGGATGACTGCAGGATGGAGAAAGCATAAGGTTAACCCTGTGTTGGAACTGATCTTACATTCAAGGATCTTTGGAGTCTCAATGATGAGTCACAACAAAGCTTAACAAAAATGTTTTAATAAGCAAAGGAAAAGAATAAAAATGGATAACATAATGAAGACTGGCAAATAATAAAGTCAAATAATTAAAAGGGAGGTGCACCTGTAAAATAAACATTTTCACTTTGAAACATGTGCAACAAATGTCACTGCAAATTTCTCATTTTTTCTGACAGTGAAAGAAATTTAGGATTTGGACAGATGTTCTTGTATTTCATGTTTGACAATCCCAAGGGCAGAATCCCTGATGTCCACCAGATGCATCACATTACATCAGTCTAATTGCATCAACACACCTGGACCCAAGTGACCAGCTCCCGCTCCTATAAAGAAGCCGAAGTCACATCTCTGGTTTGTGGATTACTGATCGGCACTTTACTGCGATTTTTCTAGCGACACCTGTTCACTGACCTGGTTCCTGACTTCTGCTCCAGTATTTTTTGTTTCGGTCCCGTGCTCTTGTCCTGTCTGCGCCTGTCCTTCGTGATTCTGTCCCAATCCTGTTTTCCAACTCCATCCACCCCTCATCTCGGCATATTCGCTTTGTGCACATAAGCTCATTTCACATACTATCAGAACACTTTGTGTGTCTCTTTGTCGTCCGTTCATTGTTTCCACTATGAATTTGTATGTATGCTACTGAGATCATTACACTCTACATCTGTGTTCAGGCGTTACAATAAAATACCTCTGTGTCTATTTCTTGTCCGGATGTTACCCCATATACACCAAGGTAATTCAAACTGTACCTGCAATAATGTAATGAATTGTCAGATTATTTATTATTCATTATTTTGTAATAAATAAAGAATATTGTGGATACTTTCTGACCTAACTTTGTATATGATACAGAACACAAATATTTGACGTCCCCAAAAAGGTTTTGGTATGATTAGATTTTCTCAGTTCTCAAGCAGGAAAAAAGGCAGAAAATGATTTTAGGGAATATTTTTTCAGTAGATTGAAAGTTCAGTTACATTTCTTAATTATTTATTTCAACAGGTTGTGAACTCTTCCAATCTGGAAGTTGAAAGGTCTATGTAAAAACTGTACCAAAATACAAAGGGCCCAATTCCCCAGAGGCCATGATTTGTTGTTTTGGAGACCACCGCTCAGCATGACAGAGAACACACTGGCAAGTCTTTTGTTTTGCTTCTGGCTGTGAAGTTTTTCCACCTGTGCACAGGTAGTTGACTTATCACATACAACAGGTTGACATGCCTAAAGTAGATATTGACAGCATCACAACTGCTAGTATAATGATTATAGTCAGTGAAGCTCAAATCAAATGTACTGAATAGTGGGGGATTAGTGTCACGAAATAGATTAAAAAAAAAAAAAAACAAAAAACCCTAATTGTTGAGTTTTTGGGACAATGTTGTAAAGAGATAGACCAGAACCCTTTAACATTAAATTGGACCCTAACCTGTACAATTTTTAAAGATGTTTGTCTAGAGGAAAGCTCTCAAGACAAAACTACACTTTGTACGAATATTGACTACATGGATAAATAGTTTTTATTTCACATTTCTATAGAGGTAAAGAAAATTTTTTTTAGAACCCAATGACACAATGGGGAATGTCTTCTCAGTGATGTGTTTTATCTGTGTTTATCTATCATTATAATACTAACATTGAAAAAGCCAATTTGCTGAATTGGAATACAATATCGAAGAGCACAATATTGAAGAGCAGTAAACTCATTAGTAGAACAGACATTTCAGGGAATGTGCTTGTCTCTCCTCCGATTCTGACTTGCTGCACTTGTCTCCAAAATGGGCACTCAGAGTAATTTGGGAATTCATGATTACTAGCACTGTTAATAATAAAGTAGTCTAAAAAACAATAAGAAAAAGCTATATCTGGTGTCAAAACCACAAAAGAAAAGAGGATATCGATTAAAAAAAAAAAAAAAACTTGACGACGCAGCAGTTGAAGAACAAAAACATATAGCTTCATCCCATATTTGCTGCTTCATATATTATGGTATTACGATCGTTCACAAATTCAGTGCACTGTTTTAAAAGCATGTCTGAACCTGTTGTTTATGTTATATGATATCATTATTTAAGAAAAAAAAAGTAGGCTATTATGATTTGCAACCAAATGCTCCTGGAGAGAAATATGAGCCTTTGATCAGAGTTTCTCCTGGAATAAATACCAATACCTGTAAATTACTCTTATGTAAACCTGAATAAAATATTAAAAAATAATTAAAATAATTAAAAAAATTGTTTCCTATTGTCTGTTTGCATATGGAGAAATCCCCTCACATTGGAATTTGCTTAACAGAATGATTTAATGGACTGAATACAAGGAATGAATGCATATATAAACTTTTTTGTTTTATCTCAGAATGATATAAATATGGTTTTGAAAGTTTTGTGGAAATAAACAATTGTTTTCTTTTTTTCAACTCAAGCAAACATACTCCAGATCATTGTACACCTACGCTTCTGTGTGGTTCAACTCCAAATACAACCAATTGATCACAAAATCCCATACAATAATGGACAACTGGGGTTAGCCTATGAGAAATGTTTATTTCCCAGAAATCATTAAATAAAATCTGCACATTTTCAGTAATTTTGACCACTAGGCAATGTTAATAAGAATGAAAAGGTGATGGTTTTCTCCTGAGATCAGCCTGGTTTACATGTAAGCCTTGACACGCACATTGAGCCCTGCATTCTGGCAGCTGTCCTCTGACTGAACAATGACATGAGTCTTTTTTGAGCTGATTAAAAAATAGCTGCCTGGCATTTGGAAATCTGAATGCAGTTACTGTAAATATTAGCACATTGGCATGCAAGACCACATCTGTTTCAGCAAGTTAGAAGGAAGTTGTTTGGGGACTGTGGTCTTGGCATTATGACTCATATTTTGGTTCATTCCACTTGGTCCTCAAACTGTAAATTTGAACTACGGTGTTACCATTAAGTCTGCACATTCCTGCAAAGCGATGACCAGTCACTGGTTTATATTTTATTTTCATGTGAATGTATAAACAGTGACCAGTCGCATTGGTTTCCATTTGTCAGGGTCGATAATGTCTAGGAAAATCCAATGTATTTAAAAGACCTGGGGCAACAAACATCAGGCCGGTGACCTGTTCGCCAGATGACTGTGGACACATGCAGAAAATCTTGCTACGCAACTGTGGACTGCGTGCACTCATGCACAACTTCTGATAGCGGGAATTGGACAGACAATTTGTTTGTGAGAAACAAAAGTCTTTGGTGGGGAGAATAAACCAGATTTCACTTCAGCAGAACTGTGTGATGACGGCAGAATAAAAAAGATAAACTGAAACTGGAACAATGTGAGCAATGAAAAAATTATCTATGACAGACTTAACTTTTTATTCACTTTTGGAGTATGTATGTATATATGTATGCATTTATTTAATATATTTTAATGGATGTGTGTACTCAAAAAAAAAACTTGCACCCTATGCTTCCAAGATAAACTCCAGATCTCTGTGACCCTGACTTGGACAAATGGTTAAGAATCTTGAATGAATGATTTCAATTTCATATTAAACATTATTTAGTGTTTCATGTTGTTTTTTGTTTGCTGACAAAAACTGAAGTGACAGGGAGTGATTAATATTAAAAATACAATAAATAAGTTTGAGGGTCTTTCTCAAAAATGACCTTGGCTTAATAAGTCCTATTAAACCAAAACTACCACCTGAAGCACACACACACACACACACACACACACACACACACACACACACACACACACACACACACACACACACACACACACACACATTGTCTGAAACCGCTTGTCCCAAGTGGAGGCGCGGCAAACCGCAGCCTAACCTGGCAATACAGGGAGCAAGGCTGGAGGGGGAGGGGACACACCCAGGATGGGATACCAGACTGTTGCAAGGCACCTCAAGCAGGACTTGAACCCCAGACCCAATAGAGAGCAGCCACAGGCCAAACCTGCTGTGCAGCTGCGCCACCATGTCCCCCTCATACCACTTCAAGCAATGGAATAGTAAGAGATAAATATTTACTTTGCCAGCTATTTCTGCTATATAGACATCCTTCTGCATCATACGAGTCAAAGTGCATCTGACTATTTTTCCTAGGCTGCTTTCTGGGAATGTTGCTGATTTTTCCCTTCCATGTGGACACAATTGTAAACTGAATTTCCATCACAGAATTTCAGATACAGCTTTGTAGTTGTGGTTAAGTATTTATCTATGCACACTGTTAGCACAAAGTACCAGCTCAACTGCAAATGACATTTTGATGTATCAAAGTCTTGTTGAGACTTGAAATAATAAAATAAGAGAAATAATGATGAGGGGGGCTCGGTGGTGCAGTGGGTTGGACCAGGTCCTGCTCTTCAGGGGGTCTGGGGTTCGAGTTCTGCTTAGAGTGCCTTGTGATGGACTGGCATCCTGTCCTGGGTATGTCCCCTCCCGCCTTATGCTCTGTGTTGCCAGGTTAGGCTCTGGCTTCCTGTGACCCCAGATGGGACAAGCAGTTCAGACAGTGTGTGTGAGAAACAAGGGTGCTTGAATTATAGTTTTTTTTTTTGTTTACTATGGTAAATGCACACACACACACACACACACACGCACGCGCACGCACGCACACACACCATCTGAACCAATTGTCCCATACAGGGTCATGGGAGCCGGAGCCTAACCCGGCAACACAGGGCGTAAGGCTGGAGAGGGAGGGGACACACCCAGGATGGGACGCTAGTCCATCGCAAGGCACCCCAAGTAGGATTCAAACCCCAGACCCACAGGAGAGCAGGACCCAGTTCAACCCACTATGCCACTGCACCCCCCCCTACTATGGTAAATGGAATATTTTAAATAAATCAAATATATTTTACAACATTCTTTTGTGGTGATTGCAAACGGATGCTATTTCACAACAGTTTCCCCCACTATGCAGAACACTTACTTCTTGTTCATCAGGTCTATCGGCAGACTCCGTAGTTTCTGCATCTGTGGCAGTTAATCAGAACTTCTTCTGATAGCAAGATAAACAGACCCGAAAGACCAGAAAATCCTCTTAATTATCCAGATCTGAGTCTGAGAGACATGGGACTTTGTGGCTTCAGGCCTCCTCATTACTGGCTTTAGGCTCAACACACTGACCTCTTCAGAGAACGTTTATACACATATACGGTTGTCAGGGAAACGAGAGTGTCTGAGGAGCATAGTGTGGTCAGGCAGCTTTAACTCTTCCCCCTACTTCCCCAGTAAAATTCCACCAGACACGCTTTGGTCAACATGTTCCGTCTGTTTTTCCCCTCTCCATTTATTTCTCAGCATACATCACCATATAAAGACGAACACATATTAATGCGTCCTTTTACATATTCTTGTAAAACATGCAGTATGTATACCTACAGTCATTAACGTGTCAGTTGGTGACTTTCTTCTATACACATCTGTGACTAAGAGGGATTCCCCAAAGTAAAACACAGATACTACTTGCTAAGGCTGAAACGTTCATTTATTCAGTCATAATTTGCCATATTCAGCTGTAGACCAGATAGGGAGTTCTTGGAAGCCTGTTCTCCAGACCAAACTAAGTCAGCCGATATGTGGACATTGATATGGCTTGCCGACTAATCAGCATCAAGGAACACACACAGCGGGGTCCTCACCAGAGCCAGTGGGAAGAAAACTTCTGGGAAGCACCATGAGGTTGAGGGCAGAAGGGTAAGGTCAGAGGTAAACTGACATGCCAGTGATGACCACCCACCTATCAGGATTACCTGATAATCGACTAAAACACTTTGTTACACTCCCTGTATTCCCTTTTACCACGATGAGGATGGTAGCTCACCTGTTGCTAAAACATCCATGAACAAACTGTGTGCACCAAATAATCAATCTAGTCAAATCTTTTTCCCTGAATTCATAAATACATAAGTTCAATGTGGGGGGGAAAAACAAATCCATATATATCGATTTCAATATTCATGAACAGTGCAAGGTTTTTTGGCAAACAATAATAAGTACAATCAAAAAAAAAAAAAAAAAAAAACAAACATTGGATCCAACCCTTAACCATTTCATAAGCAAACCTGCATTATATTGTGGCATCTGATATGGGATCTACAGTGTACGAAATCAAAAAAAAATATACTTTACCATTATCATGAGACTTTACTGAAGTGCTTAATAAGATTTTCAGAAATGAAAAGAATCATTTAATATCAGTTGCTCTGAGATTCATATCTGCTTTGTTGTGTGAGTTTTGCATTGCTTTTGCCCCTTTGTAACTGGAACGTTTAATGAACACCAACATGAACAGAGAGGTTGATCCAATGTCTTTGCCAGCTGCTATATAACAAAAAATGCAATTCTCCTTAGAGAGTTTTAATTAGTTGACTTCAGCCAAGTAATTTAAGCTGGATGAGAAGAATTTAAGTCAGGCAAATTATTTTACGTTATATATACACATTTATTCTAAGGGGGCGCGGTGGCGCAGTGGGTTGGACCACAGTCCTTCTCTCCAGTGGGTCTGGGGTTCAAATCCCGCTTGGGGTGCCTTGCGATGGACTGGTGTCCCGTCCTGGGTGTGTCCCCTCCCCCTCTGGCCTTACGCCCTGTGTTACCGGGTTAGGCTCTGGTTCCCCGTGACCCCGTATGGGATAAGTGGTTCTGACAGTGTGTGTGTGTGTATACATTTATTCCATCCTGGGTGTGTTCCCTCCCCCTCCAGCTTTGTGCCCTGTGTTGCTGGGTTAGGCTCCGGTTTCCTGCGACCCTGCTTGGGACCAGGGGTTTCAGACAGTGTGTGTGTATACATTTATTTATGGTAACAAAGTAAGCTTGAAGTAGTAGGAAGTATAAAGGTTTCACTAGTTCGCCTGGTGATTTTGAATTACTTGTGACTTTGGTTTGAGACTGAAATTATTCTAATTGTTTTTATTTTGCCAATTTCTTTGTCCCGAGAGTCTTGCAATACTGGTTTTTAGTTGTCAGGCACAATGACAAGTTCCCCAAGGGTACTACATTTAACAGCATTTCACATGGCGTTTAACAGCAATAGTGTATAATAATCCAACTTAATCCATTAAAAAATAAACAAGAGCTCTTTATAATCAAAACACTGCATTTAGATTGTGAAGGAAATCAAGCAAGCGCTAATTCAAGTCTACCTGCAGTGGAAGAGAAAAATGTGACGAACGCACTTCTATCAAGGCTTTTGCGTTTAATAACTTTCTGAGGCCTGCAGGAGCCATAATAAAGGTTGTTCTGTAAGACTGTGCGTCCTCTTCTCCATTCAGGATGACCTCACTGAAACATACACTAATCTTTAAATATCAGGTTCTTGAATAAATTGGTTTTTGAAATTTAATAACTAATGGGTGTCAGGCAAAAAAATTAGATTTGACGGATGTGTGCGGTTGCATTTAGATTACTTTGCTTTAAGCCGCAGGTGACTTAAAAGAAGAAGTAGATAAAAATCATAAGCGGTAAGCAGACCAGGCTGTTGGCATAAAAATGAGAGGCTAAGAATACAGGAAAAATTTCCTATAAACCAAACTTGAAAAGAATACATATAATCAGCAAAGTAAACTGGATAAGCAGCACCCAACAAGCTTAAGCAACTGAAAGTGTGGCATGGGATTGTATTTGTATATTTAGCAGATGACATTATTTTGAAAGACTTACTGAGCTGTAAAAGCATACACACACAGATACACACATTTTTAAAGAGCAAGCAAGGACATATGCAGTAGAAACAGAGGTCAAATATTTCTATTTCCGACCTTTACTGAGCAACTGTTGCATTGACACATTCAGACCATTAAAATGCAGATGAACCTTTATTTTACAGTATTTTACACTAGACAGATTTACAAATATTGTCACATCCGGATGTGAGTCTAACATGGACGCGTGCTGCTGCAATGTCTGGACATGGACGTAAAGTTTAACTACCCCTAAGAGTGTATTTAAAAGTGCACAGTGCAAACTGGCATGTACAGTGTAGAGGTGAAACGATGAACACGGGACAAAGAGATAAACAGTGTATTCTCACAAAGGCGAAAAGTGAAACACGAATCTGTGAGTGGGACTCAGATCTGGAGGTGTGACAAAATATTGGACTGGAACACAGGACCTGGACAGGAGTCTCACTTTATAAAGTATTAAAGAAATTAATTAAGCATTATTACAATCCACTTGTACTCTAATGTCTGATTTTGGGAATCCTTGGTTCAGCCTGAAGAAACTGTTGAAAAAGGCATGGGCACTGTATTCAGCAAATTCAGCAATGTTAAATCTGATAGAGTTACATCAACTCTGAAGGGAGTTCACTATGAAAATCATGTACCTTATAAAATATGTATATCTCTCTCAAGGGAAATTAACATACAATAATACACAGGGAAAGATATTCAACCCCTCGTGCCAAAAACCAAGGGGGCTAGACAAACCAACCATGCCACAATATACCATCCCTCCCAAAACCAACCAATTCCCTTCACAAAAAAAAAAAAAATATCATGGGCAAACACCATCCTCCTTGCCGGGAGCCACCGCGTGCACTTCGTTGGGGTTGTCAAGTGGGCACCTTCCTTCATTGATGTTTCATTGAATTGAGCCCACTACACCTCCAGAAGGCTCAACAGCGAGATCTGGCGTCCCAGACCCACCCCCCTCCATGCCCACAGTGCCATCCCAGCGACTCCACCCACCAGAAAACCACCCCAACCACCAACAACCAACCAATACACCATACCAGCATATGGAGGTGACAACAAAACTCAAACCATTGATGTTCACCTAGGTGAGTACTCCCCACTCAAGTGTGCTTCCCCCAAACACCCTGGTGCCTTCTCATCCACAACCACTGACTAGATCTTTCTGCTACCTCTGACAAGCCTTTAATGGCTGCTCTTAACGACTGACCCCTAAAACCAAACTCCAACAGCAGCGACGTGGTTGATTTTGCAACAAACCCTCTAGTACCGATCTCCACTGGTCTAATAACGCACTGCCAGCCTCGCTCCCTCACCTCACCAGCCAACTCAGTGTACTTCAATTTCTTCCTCTCAAAGGCATCTTCCAATGAGTCTTCGAAAGGTATTGTTAATTCAATGAAGTACACTATCCGTGCGCCCTCGGAGTACAGCACAATATCGGGTCTCAACGCCGTGATCGCAATGCACTGCGGCATCTGCAGTTGTTTTCCCACGTCCGCCAACAAGACGTAGGTGGCTCCGATGAGAAACTTAATACGACCGGCGTCCATCGCCCACAGATCACGCCAGCTGATCTTCCGCTTCTCCACATGCTCCCAAGCCAAACATCGCCCTTGCACACCATGTGACGTCGCAGTTACCCGCCTTGCCTCCTCTTCCTGTTCGCGAATAAAACCAATCACCATCTTCCTCCTCTCCAGTAACTTAGCTTTACTCCACAACTTTATTCGATTGCCGGCACCGAGCCCCGCCCTACCTACCTGCACCTGACCAACCACATCTCTGTGCTCAAGCGCTGTCTGCGCTTGCGCAACAGCTTCCCGTGGATCCCACTTACGTCCTTTTTTTAAACTTACAGGAACCGATCTCACCACTGGCTCTCTTGAGTTTGACAGTGTTAATTCCAAACCAACCTTGGCACACTTAAATTCTTCCACGAGGCTAGTCAGTGGTAGTTCCAAAACCCCATTTCCATACAGAGCCACACTGCTCAAACAATGAGGAACCCCCAACCATCTCCTAATAGCTTTGCTTATAACCCTTTCCAGCCTTTCAACCTCTGACATACAGACCTCGTATATAGTTAGCGGCCATCTAATACGAGGCAATAAACCAAACTGAAGGCACCAAACCTTCAGCTTCCCTGGCAAAAAGGATTTATCAATCCTATTAATTGCCAGTACAACATCCTCCCTTAATCTTTTGACCTGCTCCTTATCGCTAAATGAGGAATCATACCAGCGACCCAAGTTCTTAATTGGCCTTTCAGCCACTGACGGAATCTTTTCCCCATCAATCTGGAAATTCTCCCGTGATAACTTTCCTTTAACTACCGACAAACTCCTACACTTACTAGGTTTAATTTTCAATCCCGCCAGTTTTAGATTTTCATTCAACTTCGTTAATAAACGACGAGTACATGGGACAGTAGTAGTAAGCAGAGTCATATCATCCATATACGCTCTGATTGGTGGAAGGTGAGGACCATCCTTCAGCCTCATACCCCCAACCACCCATCTCGACGCCCTTATTAACACCTCCATAGCCATGGTAAAAGCCAAAGGCGAGATTGTGCATCCGGCCATTATACCAATTCCCAGCCGCTGCCAAGATGTGGTGTATTGCTTGGTACAGAAATAAAACTTAATGTCTTCAAAATACACCTTAACCAGTCTCGTAATACACTCTGGAACTTTAAAGAAATCAAATGCCCTCCACAACAAAACATGCGGCACTGAGCCAAAGGCATTTGCCAAGTCCAAGAAGATCACATGGAGGTCTTTACCATCCATCTTGGCCTCCTTTATCTGATGCCAAATCATACTGCAATGCTCTAAACAACCTGAAAAACCCGAAATTCCTGCCTTCTGCACAGAGGTGTCAATTAAATTGTTGACCAACAAATATGCAGATAACCTCTGTGCCACAACAGTGAAAAATATTTTCCCTTCAACGTTAAGAAGGCATATTGGCCTGAACTGCCCTATATCTACCGCATCTTTCTCTTTGGGTATAAACACTCCTCCTGCTCGCCGCCATTCCTTTGGAATAATACCTTTTTCCATACGACCACCATCTGCTTCCACAAAAACTTTAAGACGTCTGGGGCACCTTTGTACACCCGGTAAGGAACCCCATTGGGTCCTGGAGCAGATGCTGCCCTTGCACGCCGTACCACCTCTTGTACTTCTTTCAACCTTGGAGGACACACATCCATTTGTACCACAATCTCCCCTAGTGGAGGAATGTCTGCAGGTACCTCAAAAACCCTCTCACTTTCACCATCGGTGTGCATTCCCCGCAGATAGCTCTCCAACTCCCTTCTTGGAACATCTAAACACCCAGACTTCTCTTGCTCAAGCAAGGACTTCACAAATTTAAATGGGTCCTTAAAGAATGCCACCCTAGCCTGTTCCTTCTTCTTTCTCCTCAATCTAAGCTTTTCCGCTCTCCTCAACACTACCAATCTACGTTTCAATTCTTCCTGCAAGATATTAATACCACTTCTACCTTCCTCATCTGCTCGTTTCCAAAGCTTTTTTAGATGTCTTCTTTCCTTTACCAACCTCTCAATTTCCATCTGCCTTCTTGACTTTAACCTACTCTGCTCACCTTTATGCTTCTTCTCAAACACCCCAAATCTCTTCTCCCCATAGTCATATATAATCTCACCCAACTGGTTTAACTTAGACTCAGCCGTACCCTTCAAACCATTTAAAATCCCTCTCAAATCATTGTTAACAGAGGTCCACTCCTTACAGTCAGTGGCACCTGGCCATCTCACCTTAAGTTTTCTATCCCTTTCCTTCCCTGCCCGTCTTGATATCATCTGCCCCGCATCCTCCCCATGATCGATGCTGCCTTGTGCATCCATGTTTGGCCTTGCCTCCTCTAAGACAGAGGTATTGATGTCCTGTGGTCTTTGGTGTGCAACCTGCCCCTGGACTTCACCCGACTTATTTGAACCGCTCCGTAGGTCGTAGCAATCAACGCAGGGCCCCTGCCCTCGTCCCCCCAAACACTTCTTCTTGCCTTGATGAATTCTTAGGCCTCTTACCGAAGTCACCTTCCTCCAACCACAAATGCACACCTGCAGCGCCAATCCACCCCTGCTTGGCGTGGTTGTGCTCGTGCTTTCCCCCCTACTCATAGTCAAATTCACGCCATAGTCAAGAACCGTTATATCCACCAATGAGTCATCTTTCACCCCTGCTCTCGGTGACTCTTGGGGTATTGATAATATTTGTGTGTCTATAGCTTGAACAGGGTGCACCTCCCACTACACAAGAGCATACGATGCTGCTGACACAGGTTGCTAGCCCATGTCAGCCCCTAATGGGGTCTATTCCCTCCTGCCAGCAGTCTCTCCTTGCAGTCACACGGTCTTTCCCGTGCCGCCAGCTGCCCTGTTCGCAGCAGTCACTAGTCACCTAGAACCAAAGGAAAGGGAAATTAAATATGTAAGTGTTTCAAAATAAGGTCACTGTGGCTATCATATATACTATGTGTCAACAGGACCAAACTCTGGCCTGTAGAATGACAATAGTGAAAATCTGAGACTTTCGCAGACCTGGAATTTTACAAAGAACTCATAGCGACCTTTCACTCTGCTGTTTCCTCAGCCAAAACCATCTTGTTCAACTACAGCCTGCAATTAACAACGCACACAGACTCTTCTTCACCTTCTCATCCCTATTCTGCCCTCCTTCTCCTCCCTCTCCCTCCTCTCTCACCTCTGATGAGTTTGCCTCCTTTTCCAGAGACAGAACTCCATCATGGATAAGTTCTGCATCCACCTGCTTCAGTCATGCTGCACCTCCCTGCAAAGTTGTGTTCTCCACATTTTAACCCTGAGGAGAAACTGAAATCTTCAACCCCTGCTATCATCCAGAGCCACCAAGTGTTCCCTTTATCCTATCCCTTTGCCACTCCCTACAGGACATTTCCTCACAGCTCATCTGCTTTATCTCCAAGATCACCTCCTCACTCTCCTCTGGTAGCTTCCCATTTGCCTTCAAAACTGCCCCTATTTCATTGCTGTTAAAGAAACCCTCTCTTGATCCAGACTCAGCACAGAACTACAGGCCACTCTCTCATCTTAATTTTCTGTCAAAAACTCTAGAACAGTCAACCTGTGATCAGCTACCTGCATTCCTCGGCCAGAATGATCTCCTCAAAAGGTATCAGTCCAATTCAGTTGGGCATTCCACTAAGACAGCTCTCCTCACAGTATCGGATACTCTCAAGCTGGCTAGAGCGGCTTCCCTCTTTTCACAGTGCTCATCTTCCTCAACCTGTCTGCAGCATCTGACATTGTCAACCTTTGGATCTACTATCCTCTCTACAACAACTTGGCCTCAGTGGAACTGCACTGTAACGGTTTGAGTTCTACCCATCAAATAGATCCTACGAAATGCAGGGTTCAGTACTTGCACCCCTACTCCTCTCAATGTACAGCTGTTCCCTCAGCCCTGTCATCACCTCCCACAGATTGTTCTATCACTGCTGTGCTGACAATACCCAGCTCTCCCTCTACTTTCACCCCGGAGCTACAGAAATTTCCTTTTGCATCAACGCCTGCCTCTCAGACATCTCTGCCTGGAAGTCTGACCACCGTCTACGACTCAGTCTCTCCAAAACAGAGATCCTTCCCCTTCCAGCTGGTTCCACCTCCTGTCAGAATTCTTTATCAAACTGAACAACTCATTCATTTCACCTACATCGTCGGCTAAGAGTCTGGGTGCAATGATCAACTCAAATCTGATCTTCTCTATTTCTCTCAACGTACGAAAGCCACAATCTGGTCCAGCAGATACAACCTGCATAACATTGACAGGATTTGCCCTTATGTCACAACAAACTTTATTGAACTCCTAGTCCAGGCCATGCTCATGATCTGCCTGCACTTATTGCAACTCTCTCCTGTCTAGCCTTCTGACCTCTTCCATCAAACTTCTTCAGCTGATACAGAACGCTGCTGCTTGAGTCATGTTTGACCTGTCAAAGCATTCCCATGTTTTTCCCCATCCTTGTTTTTCTGCACTGGCTTCCTATAGCTGTCCAGATGAAATTCAACACTTTAATAATGACCTGCAAAACCACCAATGGTTTTGCTTCCCAATACTGGGAAAACCCTTCACTATACCCCAACTAGACTGCTACGCTGCTCCACCTCTGTCTACCTGTCCCACACACAAAGGTTCGAAAATCAAATACACAGACGTTTTCAGGTTTGGCTTTATGTGATGGAATGACCTCTGCTTCTCACTTAAGACTACTGCATTTCTCTCAACATTTAAGAAGGGTCTCAAAACTCATCTCTTCTGGACTCACTTCTACCCTGACCTTGTAAGTGCTCAATAAACATGTATTTTTTTTTTTAACTTAAGAGTTTCAGACCTGAATAATATTGCATTTTATTAAACTATTTTGTTTGAAAATATACTAAGTGTGTTCGTTGAGCAACGAGTAAATATTTCAGGTTCAGATGGGGGGGAAAAAAAAAAAACAACTGGGATGTTCTGAGTTAAGGAAGAAAATATTATAAGAAGGTAAAGCCATGAGATAAACTAAACCTTCAAGTAGTCCCCTGTGTAGCTGTTAGACCGTTTCAAAAATGACAGAATGCTGAATGTTGTTGTCTTAGATCATTTGTTGATCCTTTAAAGCCAGCATTCACAACAAACCTGGGCAATAAAAGCCATTTCTATTAACTCAAGACCATATTTGGCCATCGTGAAATATGTTGTCCAATTCAATGTTTTGTCTTATATTTCAGGCCCTTTGTGTTTTTTTTTTCAATTGGCATCTTTTTATCTGAGGGAAATAAAAATTTATAGCAATGTACAGTAATGTGGCATTGCTGCTCCAGTTCAATGTACTTTTTACTGATCACCCTCAGGCATGTTCTGTTGGAAAATAACTTCCAGAGGAACCTGAGGACCTTCAGTTCTCAGCTAAACAACAAAAAGCTCTGATGTTTCAATGTTTAATGCATGCAGTATCAGCAAAATAAAAACAAAACATTTATTTCGCCTATGCAACATTTTGAAGCAAAGGACAATAAAGAGTTTATGTCCTTCATATAAATAAAGAGTGGCTGTGAAATTAGAAAATGATGTTTTTGTAGCAGTTTTTTTTGGTAAAAAAAGGCCACAGGCACTAATGAACACCATTTTCTGGATACTATATTGGGACAAAAAAATTGCAATACATACATGAAATAAGAGCTTAACGGAGGAAAAACCAAGCTGCTGTGTACAGCATATTACACAAGGAAGGATATGTGAATTATTGTCTCCTGCAAAGAGGAGGAAATGCAAAGGAACAAGATGTCTTTAATAGCTTATTAAAATGCATTTATTTTGTGCTTAATGAAAGCATTTTTGCATAAGAAGCATCATCTTAGCAAAATTTGTTTACATTATTTATGTCACTGGCTCTTATCATGAAGTTTAAGAAGAAATGGGAGTTCTTGCCAGCATTCAGTACCATAAAAACTTATTTAATTAAAATAAAGAGATACAAAGTTTTGGAGGAAGTTTTAATTGTCCTTGACTTACTATATTCCTGGCTATTAATATTATAAAAATGACTGAAAGACAATTAATTAAAACCGGCTTCTGTGGAAAGCAGAGCTGCATTAACTAACTCTCTGAAATTGTATAACTCTTCATGGTGTATTGTATAAACTACTGCATTTCACACTTTTTTCATACTTCAGTGGTGCACAAAAAATGTGTCATTTGAAATGTATATACTGAGTCTGTGGCTATTCTATTTCCCGAAACCTTTCATAAGCACATACAGCAGATACAGAAAATGGGATCAGCTGAGTAATACTGTGGGCAGAGATGTATACAGCGATATACACACATAAGCGTTCTTTTGCAATGAAAGAAGATATTCTTAAATATCATTACAAATATATATATCTGTTGCTGAGTGCCAAAGAATACTTAGTATGACACTTTTAGGACAGGGTCTAAGATACCTTTGCTCAACTGAGCTCTTTGTTTTGTATTTTGTGAAAATAATCATATTGTATTTGTATTTTGTATTTTTGTGAATACAATAATCAATACCTACTTTATAATAGGGGGGCGTGGTGGCGTAGTGCGTTGGACTGGGTCCTGCTCTCTGGTGGGTCCGGGGTTCAAGTCCTGCTTGGGGTGCCTTGCGACGGACTGGCGTCCCGTCCTGGGTGTGTCCCCTCCCCCTCCAGCCTTATGCCCTGTATTGCCGGGTTAGGCTCCAGCTCCCCGTGACCCTGTATGGGGCAAGCGGTTCAGATGGTGTGTATACTTTATAAAAATGATCATAATATCAGCATTGTGCCATAGAGTGTGTGAGAGATAGCAAATATCGTGAAGGACAAGGACAAGGCCATGAAATCGGAATGCCGCCAATTTGCAACCCTAGTAGATTCTTGCAATGTTCTTTGTTTAACTTGCCCAAATTAAATATACCACTGGAACAGAAGACAAAAATTGTAAGTCACTTTGAAATGTGTCGATTAAGCAACTAAGCAGAAGTAGTTGTAGTAGTACTAGTATTAGTAGTCCTAGTAATAATAATAATAATAATAATAATAATTACAAACCTCAGAAAAAAGATAAGTTTTTCTTGAGGTGGTACAGGTTCACCTTGTAGGCAAGTTGACCATGCTAGACGGGGCGGAGACGACGATGGAATTCAGAAAACGTGTTTGCTTTGATCATCTCTGCCTCTCGCCTGTGACGACTGCCGATATGAAGACAATTCGCAGCAGCGAAAGGGAGCTGACAAGATCACAGGGAATGATTCACTCCTCATGGTCGGCATATGAATAATAAACATTATGCTTCACGGTACACATAATCAGGGCGACTCATGCCTTTAAATTATTACCTGTTTCCAAGACTTGAATTTCTACAAGAAGAATAAGAACATCATTTAACAAAGGTTTCACCGGAGTTCAGAATTTTTGGCAGGGAATTTTAAAATGCAGCCTTTCCAACCTTTGCTAGTTCAAAATTTTTTCGGTGGAAAAGAGGTCTGTCACTTGAATTATTCTATTCGGCATAGTGCATTTTGGAGACTATATGCATATTTGAAAGAAGCACAGAATCTCTGAAATTGAGCCTGTAAGGGCATATCCACGTGTACTTCTTCGAATTGCTCAGATTTGCATGTACTTACACAAATTGAACATACCTAAGGATAATATTTTCCTTGTCCAGAGGTAAAATGAAAAACAGCTAGTGATTTTATCTTAAAAATTCTTTGATGTTCACAGGTTCATTCTGACTGTTGAAAACCTTGTTCCATACTCTATATTTGGAGAAGTACAAGGCCCTAGAAGAATGCACCTGTAATCAATATTGTACTTGTATGGCACCTGTCAGGCCTACCACAGATGAAGTATAAGTAGGAGAGATCCACAGCTGGGAAGCTGCAGAATCTCATCAGAGCATACATGCCATTTACCCACACTTTGTGCTGTTTCTAGCATCAAGAGATAGGTACAGACCCCTACTTCGCCCTCAACCACGGTTTTGCTGTTCCAGAGGAATTCCTGTCTGATTTCGACCCATTTTGACCATGAGCACGGATTACCAGACCCTCAGTCTCCAATCCCGGCTTTGACCCTGCTTGTCCCAGTACTATGACTTTGTCAAATCTCAAGTTTCCCCATCACAGCTTCAACCCTGCACATACCTGACCTCGATCCCGACCACATCCACGAAGATTTCTCTGATCCCGACCTGGTTTGCCCTGCGACACAAATCTTACTCTCCATCATTAATCTCGACAGTTGGGTCCATCATCGACTCTGTCTCCAAGTTATATTTGTAACAGCACCTCCTACATCTGAGTACCCCAGACAAAGGCAAGAACCAGATGAGTCACAAACTGGGGCAGTTCAGTGCCAAAGCGCAGTGTGTGCTGTGTCAGCAAATACGATTTAATTAGTTGAAGGAGTGAAACATTAGTAGTACTGCTGTACATTTAAGCACTCAGGTAGACTGACAATAGGCAGAAAGAGCAGTCCATCAGGACCGAAGATGAGATCCACAAAGACAGATGAGCATCAGCAGTCTTCATCCTCACTGACTGTACAGCTCCAGTAATGCCAATGCTATTTCTATTTATATTCATTCATTCAGGTGAAACTTTTCTCCAAAGCAACTAACAATGATTTATGCGTTTATATAGCTGCATCATTTTAACTGCAGCAATTAACTTTCTTACAAAAGTATGTTGAACAACAATATTACAGTTGGATGCGGGGTTCATCCCTGGGAACATGAAGCACATTGCGGCTCTGACCTCTATGATTCTTTGCTGTCCTATTTACTGCAATACAACTGACTAATAAGTATGTGAGTAGAACGCAAGCATGGAAGGTATTTTAAAGACATGCAGTTCTATTGTCACAATGGGTGTATCATAACTATTATGATTAACAGAATTTAAGTGATTCGTGACTGACTGATTCAAATAATGGAACACTTGCTCGTAGAATGTTACGAAAATATACCCTTGTTCACTTGATAATGCATTTTTTTTTATTTTAAGTAAACTATGATTTCAGGGATGTTTCTTAATGCATCACAAACCAACAGTCACCATACGCTACTATTTTTACTGTGTTGATATATTACATGTGTAATTACAGAGCCCATCATGAAAAATGCAGATTTACAACTCAGGATAAATTAAACCTTGAGTTTTTCTCAGGCTATCAAAGAACATTAAAAAATGTAAAAGTTCAATAAAAGATTTATGAAAAGTGTTGAGACAATATCTGCCTTCAAGGTGAAAGATGGGCCAAATGGGAAGAAGGCCACATGGGTAGCTGATGTGAAAAATGGCAAGAGCTCAGCTGAAAGCAACTCAGCAAAGAAAACTGATTGTACCATTTCCATGTCAGATGCTGATTTGCTTGCTCTCATGACTTGCAAAATGAATCCTCAGACAGTCAGGCAAGGCAAGCTGAAGATCACTGGGAACATGGGCTTGGCTATGAAGCCAAGCAGGTGGCATGGTGACACAGTGAGTAGCGCTGCTGTCTCACAGTGCCTGGGTGGTGCGAGAGAATGTGGGTTTGATCCCTGCTCAGTCTGTGTGGAATTTGTATGTTCTCCCTGTGTCTGTGTGGGTTTCCTCTGGGTGCTCTGGTTTCCTCCCACAGTCGAAAGACGTGCTGTTTAGGTTCCCCCCTAGGGTGTGAGTGTTGCAGAGAGAGTGTGTTCCACTGGTGTATGCATGAATGACCCATTGTAAGTAAAGTATATAGCAGTGTAAGTCACTTTGGTGAATAACATGTGTGGGCGACTAACACTATATAGTGTTCATTGTAAGTTGCTTTGGAGAAAAGTGTCTGTTAAGCAAATAAATGTAAATATCTGCATCCCTTACACATCAATCTAGTAAATATTTGCACATACATGCACATATACCTGAACACACCCTTCCCTAAAACATAGTTTATGCCAATATCCTTACTCAAGAAGGAAAAAAATATATTAAAATATCGTTTAAGGGAAAGCAATAAGGCTGAGGACAGAAGACTTCTGCAATACGAGGGGTAGTGTCTCTGCTTCCTGTTTTCAGTTTTATCAAAAATGCTTTCATAAGTATAAGGCATAAGGCTTTGAAGTGTCAGTGATTTGACTCACCATATTTCCATCTACATTTATTCATTTAGCTGATGCTTTTCTCCAGAGTGACTTAGAGTGAACTGTCTACAATTTTTTTTTACCCATTTATACAACTGGGCAATTTTTTTTGCATTCATATATTCTTGACTATAATGCATTTATTAATATTTCTAAAGAAGTCAGAAATCTCACTCTGGCACTGAAATATGCTCAAAGGAAAATTAGCTCATCTCCAAATAAATAAATAAATGAGTACATTCCCAGGAAGAGGAGAATATGAGATTAGCTACTTAGCATAGAATAAGAAAATATTTGAGATGGTACATAATTATTCCTTTTGTCCTGTCCCAAACCTTTCCTCCCAAAAAAATAATGACCTGAAGGTAGAGAGATCAGCCACAGAGAAAAAGAGGGAGAAGCCATGCAACGTAATTGAATGCACTTAGTCATAGTGGAGCACTGGAATTAGCCCAACAAATGAGTTTCAGAACAGTGCCATTGATACTGAAATGAAAAGAATGTAAATTAGACTGCAATTGAAGACCTGATGGAAATTTAATTTGTTTGATTGAACGTGCACTGATTGAAAATGTGGTTACCTAAAAAGTACAGAGAAAATGAACAACAGCAAATCTTCATAATGGAGTCACTGAATAAAGAAAGAAGAAAACAGCATCTTTCTATGATGTGAAGTGGAAATGAGACACTTGTGGGAAATCAGTAATATTTCAACAGAGGAAAATGCTTATTTTATCTTTTTAAATATAGTGCTGACAAAGGGTACTATGTAACTTGTACAGACACACACACACACACACACATTTTCTGAACCGCTTGTCCCATACGGGGTCGCGGGGAACCGGAGCTTACCCGGTAACACAGGGCGTAAGGCCGGAGGGGGAGGGGACACACCCAGGATGGGACGCCAGTCCGCCGCAAGGCACCCCAAGTGGGACTCGAACCCCACACCCACCGGAGAGCAGGACCGTGTCCAACCCACCGCACCCCCTGCCTCTTGCGCAGACAATCACAGTTTTTAAAAAACATACATTTTTGTTTAATATACTGTTGCCATATTACAGTTTTAAGAAATAACCTACCAATGTATAACTACGATTAGAAGATTTTGCTTATTATATGTAATGTGGGGGGGGCAGGGGGGCGCAGGGGCGCAGTGGCGCGGTGGGTTGGGCCACAGTCCTGCTCTCCGGTGGGTCTGGGGTTCGAGTCCCGCTTGGGGTGCCTTGCGACGGACTGGTGTCCCGTCCTGGGTGTGTCCCCTCCCCCTACGGCCTTATGCCCCGTGTTGCCGGGTAGGCTCCGGTTCCCCGCGACCCCGTATGGGACAAGCGGTTCTGAAAATGTGTGTGTGTATGTAATATGTGAAATTGTTGGGAACCAAAAAGAAAGGAGGAATGAAAAGTTATACAGGAAATATTGTCATTTTAATATCTTCCTAAGTGAGACCTGCAGATCAAAATAATTCCCCCATCCTGAATTTTCTTGTGAAATCAGAGGATCATTTCATAAGAAAGCACCATGATAAAAATCACCTTATAAGAAAATGAATGTATTATAAATGAGTGTAATGCTGCCAGTAATGTGTGTTTATCTGTGTAAGAGAGAGCAAGACTAAACTCTGTACTTTCTGTACCACTAATAATAATAATAGGTTCCTGGTTCGTGACACCAACAGGGATGGAAGACAGGAGGTAAGGGATTGGACCCAAGTGCGGGTAAGTTTATTCCGGTGCATACACATGGTCAGACAAAACAACGAAGGTCGTGGACAGGCGTGGGTCTTCCGAGATGCAGACGTTGTTTCCAGAGCGAAGCAAAACTCAGTAACTGGGAGAGCAAGCGGGGTGAGGGGTCAGGAGCCAGAAGAGTCAGAAACACGAAACAAGGTACAGGGAGCAGAACGCTGAATTCACAAAGCCACGTAGGAAGGCATTTGTAAGATTCCGCAACCCCGGGTGGTGACGGTGCTCCATTTGTACCTGGTCGTGCTGATTAGCAGCAGGTGCAGTCGCTTGGCTTGCTGCCGAGGGTGTGACAGTTCGTAACCCTTCCTGTTGTAGTGCCTTTTTATTACTATAATGTAGCTCATAGCAGTTAAAAACTATTTACCTCTGGAGTAAGTAGCGTAACTAGGGCTTTTACAGTAAAAAAAGAGATTTGAACCACAGGGCACTGACTGAAAGGTGATGGCTGTAACCACTTGAACAAGGTTTTTACCCAGAGTTTCAACAGCCAAAATACTTGACTACACAAATTGGTCATAAGTCATTATAAATTTGAGCACTGTAAATTTATAACTGCATCAACAACAACAACAACAACAACAATAATAATAAAAATAATAATAATAGGTTCCTGGTTCTTAACCCCTTCTGCTGTAGTGCCTTTTTATTATTAACAATTATTAAGATCACAGTAGCAGTAGTTTTTTATTAAAGGAACTGAGTGAGAAAAGAGCTGTGACTAATGGAAGTGAGGAGCCTGTGTTGATTCCCTCTCCCAGCAGCAGCCCCCATCCCTCCATCCCTGCCCTCACACACACACACACACACACACACACACACACACACACACACACACACACACACACACACACACACACACACGCGCGCGCTGAGAGGGAGACGGGGCGCTCCTACAGTGGCGCTGCCATTAACACAGAGCACAGGGAGGGAGCGCGGATCACACCGCCTTCGCACTTCTCGCTCGACACACCCTTCCCACATGGGGGATCCGGAGCACGCGCAACTTTTCCTCACGCGGCACTCGTCCTGGAGCCTCGAGACGGCATGGATGTGACATGTTGTTCCCTGGCGGGGACTCCGGATAAAGGGGTGTCCTAAACTGCGGAATCGGCGCCACTTTCTGGAAGGACGCACACACTCATGGTATGTCCCTGTCGGAGCGCCACACACACTCGGCAGCACACTGCCTACATACTTGAAATCATTACGGCGCACTCAGTTTGTCTGTTGACCGCGCGCGCGACAGCACTTATAGTACTTGAACTCCCTCACGCGCTGCGCAATAAACTATACTGTACACTTATTAATCTCTCCGCTCGTGACCCTGTTGGGGTGGCAGTTTGCGCTTCTTCTTGGCTCGGCACACTTTGAACTGGTGCCCAGACCAGAGCAACACAAGTGATCCGAAGTGCAGCTCCAATCGCGGGGACACCTGGTGCCCAATGAATGAACGATCCGATCTGCTGCTTATTCCCCACATTTCCTACGGGCTTTCCACACACTGTCATTCAAGACCCATGGAATATTAACCCCTCATCTTCACGTACCCCTCCATGCTACCCTGCGGAGGACATTTGCTTTGACTTGTTTGAAATATTTAGACACGTGTGACCGAAGTGACGCACAGTGGCGCTGCTTTTAGGGATCCGATCGTCAGGGGCGGGAATAACTTTTTATTTCATGTGGAGCAAAAGATTTTTGTCGGTGCTCAGTGTCACAGCACTGAAATTGTCCACTGTTAGTGTTATTATGGCCGGAGAAACACACAGCTTTACACAGCTACTCCTGCATGTACGGAAATGTTTATAAGTATCTCAAAGAAAAAAAACTAAAATTAAGGTGATCGGGAATCTTGGATTTTCTGATAAGGTTTTATGCAGCTACTCGTGTGATGAAACAAACTATGTACTTTAGAATCATGTGTCTGCGTCTGTCTCTTCCTGCTAATAATGAACATACAGTAGTAAATTGTATTTTCTATGAGATGTACAGTACGTCGCTTTGGAAAAACGCTCCTGATGAAATACATCGTTGATCGTACATCAATCATGTAATGTAAAATGTTCAAAACGTTATGCACGGCAGGATATTGCTAAATGTAACCCTAATAAACTTACATAGATAGATAGATAGCGGACGAAAGAGCCGTGATTTAAGGCGGATTGCTCGTATCGTATGGAGTTGTTCGTACCGAAAGGTCAGTACGATTCCAAATATGCGTGTTGAGAGGGACATAAGACCCCCCGCCGCTCGACCCTTCTTCCTTTCACACCTGTGTGTTTGACGTTTCGTCTCGGCACAGGCGCGTCTCGCACGTGCGCACATTTCAATGTCAATCACGTTTCCCCTCTGTGTCCGAACTCTTGTTGAGGACCCGAAAGCTTTTGTTCAAGCAAGAAGCGTTTCGTTGGAAAACCTCCGTCGCTTTTCAGAAAGATTTTATTCTATGTATCAGTGACGTTTTTAAGCAGGAATTGCGATTATATAATGAAACCCCTTTAATATTGAGTCTGAAAGCACATCTTATACATACTCACAGTAGACTGAGTAGTAGCTGTTTAGAAGCCTTAATATCATGTCTGTATAATCCATTAATCACAATTAGTTTAGATCCAGTTTTTAATTGTGTGAAATGCAGTGATTTCTGTTTAAGTTAAAGACACTTTTATATTTACTAATGCTTTGAAAAACACCCTTCTTCACGACTCGGTTACTTTCGTTTTCATAATAACAGAACTTTCAGCAAAGTTAACCAGTCAGTTCACTTGTTTGAGAGCTGAGAAAAACAGCTTTTGCCACTTGGGATCATCTGACTTCATGTAAACAATATTCAGTTTAGTTAATGTTAATTAACATCCATATTTACAGGAGGAACTTCTGTTATGACGTGATGATGTGTTAAAATCGGTATTTCTATCATCACTTCATCAATCAGTGAATCAATGAATGAATCAATCAAAGGTTTATTTATCAAATGCACAGTCCCATGTGTCTTTACTGCATTTGTGTGTTATTTCACAGTAAAACTGGTAGTGAAAAATCAATGCTGAGAGAGTTTAATGAACTTTGAAGGGAGTTTGCCGGCTCTGCGTAAGCTCTCCCAATGTTGATTTAATACAGTTGATTTTTCTGTGTATGAATGGAAGCTGACAGAATATGAATGCCCATAAATGTAAGAATACAGGATTGAGAGTCTTACTGGTTTAAAAATTAATTCCATTTCACTTCTCTGCAGTTTGTTCCTGTTTTTCTAAAGATATGCACTGCTACACTGGAGCAACAACTGTGAATCAGCTTCCCTTATTTCAAGGCTGTTGTCCTTGCAGTTTTCTCCACTTAACGTTATGGGCCTCCTCAGCACAAGATTCTTTAGTACGAACTTTTCTTCAGTGGAAGAAGAGTGAAGAGGAGTTGTGATGAGCACTGTTGAGTCACGGTGATCAGACGACAGCATGTAGACATGTATAACAGCTCATATCCTTAGGATATTTTGGAATATATTAATCAGTGCTCCAGAGAGTTTGGTTAGTCCCACAGATGTGCCATCTATCCAGATTAAATTAGGTAGGAGACATTCTTGGCTCAAACAGATTTTCTGTCTTAAATCAAGATGAAACTTACTGCAATTCTGTAAAATAACTAAAATAGCTGAACTCACACATACACCATATAACTTTGTGTATGTATACACACACTCCACCCGTGGATGGCTACTTCTGACTATACATAACGGGCAACTAAGCAGAATAAAGAACGTACAGTATAAGTTACACTGCAAAAACTGCTTTTTTAGTTGTCAAAAAATGATTATTAATAGCTGCATTAATCTTTTGTTAACCTTTTTGTCATTAATAACAAAAATGGAATACGTGTAATGCTTTTGTGTGAAGGAGTGCAGTTTGTCCAGTACAGTGTTCACTAGAAAAGTTGCTATCTCATTACTTTCAAGAACCTTTGTTTTCACTAGACGAGCCAGTGTAGATTGGAAGTAGTTTTCTGTGCACAATGAGGTAAACACACAGCTATTATTAGACATCTTAATGGCTGCTAGCTAATGGTATTGCAGCCTGTGTCAAAAGATGATTAATACATTATTTTAGTGTATAATAGCAATTGTATTTTGAAGTCTGTTTTGTTGTTCTTATGCAGGATTTCTTTAATACAGACAAAAAAAAAAACCCACACACACACACACACACACACACACACACACACACACACACACACACACACACACACACACACCCCTGCTGATTTTCTCCTGCAGTCCATTTGCGTTTTTCAACGTGGCTGTTGAAGCAGGATTACATAGTTTTAATTTTTTTTAACTTTGTGGTTCTTGATTCTTTTGTTCATATTCCTCTGGTTACCCTGTTATGTACTGTCCAAAAGCAAGGTCACACTTCACTGATTGCACGAACCATATTTCTTCTTATAATATGCTTTCAATATCGCCGTACAATTAAACCGGTAATTCACTGTGGATAAACTTGTAGTAAAATTAATGCATTACATTTACCTTTGCATTTATACGCCTGGCAGATGCATTTCTGCATGTGTAATGGAGATGCAAACATAAGCAGACTGGCAAAAACAGCAGCCTCTGTATTTTCATCTTGTTTTCTGCACGTTGTTTCACGCTCAGCTGAAAATCCATTGACACTTTGTAAGTTGTCTGTCAGATGACATAGTCAAGAGGTATGTTTTTGTGTGTGTGTGCATACTTTCCCTAACAGAGCACATTATGGAATGAAGAAAAACATGTATAGGAAGAATTCTGCTCATACTTATAATATAATTACCAAGCTGTATAAATGGGTAAACCACAGTATGTGGTTTTTGGGGCAGCTGGTACCTATGGCAGTTAAAGCTGCTGCCTTTGGTGTAAAGGTTCCAGGTTTGAATCTTACCTCCAACTATAGTACCCTTGAGCAAGGTAGGTACCCTTAATTGTTTTAGTAGAATTACCCAGCTGTATAAATGAATAAAAAGGAAAAAGGTCAGATTAATGCAATAGTGTAACATGTTCTGAAAAAAAGTGTCAGCTAAATTAAGGAATAGATAATCTGCAGTGTTGCCTAGTGCAGTATTTGTATCAACATTACTTTATTACTGAAACATTCACTAGATACCTCAAACCAAGTGATAGCAACTTTTTGGTTTTTTTTTTTTTTTTTTCCAAGTTTACTGAAGCAGTTCAGTGCCTTTTGGGAAAAACTCTCTCAAGGATAAACTAGCAGGGTCCACTATGAGGAAAAAAAAAAGGAAATGTCAATTAAACTCCGTACACTCCTGAAATTTAAACTAAATTTCAAGTAACCGGTCCATTTTATTTCACTTTCACTACCGGCTGCCCTCATTTTGACACTCCTGTCTCTAGATTTAATCTTTAAGGCACAGTAATGGCTCTGTCTTAGTTGCTGCCATTCTGTTAGAGCTTCACATTCATTTCAAAGTAGGCATCTGTGGTCAAGCTGCTTGAGGGACAAAGTCATTGATTAGTGTACATTACCACAAATCTGGTCAATTGATGCCTATATGCTTCCAGCTATAGAATTACTAAATTTGTTTCTTGCGTGTATTACCCAGATAACCTCATTAACCTGGAACTGCTTTGCAGTGAGTGACTTATGTTGGTCTCTTATGATAAAAGGTGGTCTTGATTCTCATGAATTTGGACCTTTATGCTTCCAGTGACTGCTAATGACATTTTTACTGGTAATTACATGGTAGAACTCACTTTTCTTAGAAGCCAGATTCATAAAGAAAAACTGAATAGAGTGCAACAGCTTTGTCCAGTCTAATTTGAGGTTATTTTCTACTAATAAGTTAATATGGTCAGCAAGGGAGTTCAGCAGGTAGGTCTTATGTCTCAGAACAGCACAGTACTGGGTTCAGATTTAACCTCTGTGTCTAGTGGGATTCTCCATATGGGAGTGCATGTATGTACGTGTCACTTTGTGTAGCCCAGGGACCCAGGTGTGGACCCAAACGCAGGATCGTTTGTTGCAAAGGTTCTTGGGACAAGGCAGTACTCATAATCAGGGACAGTCGTGGTGAATCCAAGGATGTAGGCAATGAGAACATTGTGAGGGATGATGCCATAGTAGATAGGCAAGGGAGACAAACAGGGGAGCACCTATTAGGCACTGTGGAAGAGCCACGATCATAGGCGGAAAGTCATCTCAAAGAGATTCCACAACTGGAATGTGGTTGTGGTGGATTTTATAACCAAGTGTTTCAAGTGAAGTCAGGTGGTTAACCGGATCCACGTACTTAACTGGAATCAGGTGCAGGCGTGGTTGTGACAATATGTATGAGTGCTGTGTGGTACAATGGCTTTTCATTTGGGGTTCACCTTGATCTTAAGCTTTTTGGAAATGGGTTTGGATCAGTAACCGTAACCATAACTTGATATGTGTTTACTGAAATGGCAAGGCATTTAAGTTCAATTGTATATTTAATAATTGCTTCATTAATTTCGCTAATTTCTAAGAAACACAGCACTGGAGAAAAGCTGGACATGGTTGGAATGGCATGGACTTCATAGAAGAATGAAAGCAAAACAACCCTTAAGTGCCCTCCATCTCTAGAAATTAGTGCAGAAGAGCTGCGAAGACATGGGAGTTGATTTCCTCATCAAACTTGTTAATCTAATGTCTTGGGTGAAAATAGGTTCTAGATTTTGACCAACCCTGTAAAAATTTTAATATGTGGATCTACTACCTCTGTGAATTGAACCACTGGGAAGCACCAGAATTCAGTTTTACCAGTGCCAATATTTGGTTGTATCCTGTGACCATCTCTCATTCTCACCAGCTCAAATAGAAACTGCTAAATTATTGGTTAAGCATAGTTGGCACTTATGATTCTGTAGTTATGAGTGTCCTAACGTCAACAAGGAATGCAGTGAGCCAAGGCCTTTCTTCGGAACTGTCATCACTGAGTCAGATAAATGTTTCCGCTCTTTATTGAACACAACAAATGGCAGAGATTACATGGCTGTCCAAGGGACAGATGCTGACCAGAGTGCTGTTGAGGTTTTTTTTTTTTGGGGGGGGGGAAACTATGTTGTAGAACAAAAGAATTTCTTCTTAGTAACTGACAATAACTCAGTAACCAGCTGCATTATATTTGTTATGAATAAAATCATTTTGTTGTTCGCCACATGTGCATGAATCCCTTTTCGAAGAAAACACAGACCGGCTACTCCCTGGCAAGAAATTGAGGGTATATGTTATGAGTTAGGGGTGGCGCGGTGGCGCAGTGGGTTGGACCACAGTCCTGCTCTCCGGTGGGTCTGGGGTTCAAGTCCCACTTGGGGTGCCTTGCGATGGACTGGTGTCCCGTCCTGGGTGTGTCCCCTCCCCCTCCGGCCTTACGCCCTGTGTTGCCGGGTAGGCTCCGGTTCCCTGCGACCCCGTATGGGACAAGCGGTTCTGAAAATGTGTGTGTGTGTGTGTGTGTGTGTTATGAGTTAGCTGCCAGAATATGCTGTGGGGAATTGTTTTCCCACAGAACAGCTGCAGAGCTACAGGGTGTTTCAGATTCATTCCTGTAACTCAACACTCAGGTTGCCAGACACCAACTGGCCCAATCAGTGCTGCCGTACCCATCTCTCCCACTGAATGAACACTGAAGCTGACATGCACAGACATACAAACACATGCTCTTGCTTTCAATTTTAGTCGTGCTCAAATGCGTTCAGTTCCTTGGACAACCTTTGATCCATGGGGTGCAGATGTGTAGTCATTTTTTCAAAAGAAATCAGACTTATGCAGTTTCTTTATCAGTTATGCAACTTATTTTTTCTGCAGAGTAACCATCAGCTGGCCCCCGGTTAGTTTTACTTATAAGCAGTCTTCCGAAATTTTATTATGCATTATTGAGACCTCTTCTAGGAGCTGCGCAGAGTATTTGAGATAACACTAAAATAACACGGACGTCTTGTCAAGCCTTTAGAAATATAACAAGAAAAACAAAAATAAAACAGCATGTAAATAACTATGCTTTACTCTGACAAACAAGAGTCCAGAAGAGACAATCTTCATTCACTAAGAGAAAAGAATTCTAACGGATGACAAATTAGAAAATTACAATATCAGGCTCAGCTGAGTGTATAAACAATAGATAAAAAGAAATATTCCCACATATTCTAAATTCAGAGATTTTAACGATTTAAAGGTTTTTAAAGCATTATGTACATACAGCTTTACCTTCAGATGCATTAATTGCATAGTGCAGTCTAGCACAAGATTGTAAAAGTTCCCTGTAAAGTAGCGGGTTCTCTTTCATATATATATATTGCTGACAGTGTTTTAGTCAAGTTCCAAGGAGTCAATGGAGTTGACTTTTGGTGAGCAGAATGCCTCTGGAAGCCTCTATCCCCTTGTGTCTTTAGTGTTGAAAAGCGTAAGTCAGTTGTCGCTATAATACATTCTTTCCGTCTCATTGCTTGTCATCTTCTTGTTGTTTTCCTTGTACTTTCCCAGAATTTACTGTCTTCTCGAGAAAGGTCCAAAGTATGATAATCTCAGTGTCTTCATGTGCTTCTAATGAGAATTCTGGTCTGATTTGATCCAAAATCCATCTGTTTATTTTGCCGGTTGTGCATGGTGTCCTTGAATGTCTCCTCCTAATGTTCAGCTTTCACATACACAATTATGATATAAGACTGTTTATACTATAGAAAATACCATTGTATTTTGACAGTTTTAATCATCGTTCTTGTGGATATGTCAGCACATTTGAGGACCTTTTTTTCAGATCTTTCAGTACTGAGGGCTGGTCTTCAGCATATCTCTTGACTGTTAGATCTCTTGTTCTTGATTATTGATTCTAAGAGGCAGAACGTATCCATAACTTCTCTGTCTTCACTCTCAACACTGAAGTTTGCTGCTGTTTCAGTTGTCATGACTTGAGTTTTCTTCAGATTTAATCTTTACCTCATTACTGCTCTCCATCTTCACTTTTTAAAATTAGATTTTAAATTATTTGTGTTTCTTTCCAGAAGAGTAGTGGTATCAGCATATTAGTGACTTTTGATGTTCATCCAGCCAATTTCGAACAGACTTTTCCATTAATCCAGCTTGTCTGGATTGCCGTTTTTTCAGTGTACAAGTTAAAAAGGTGAAGGGAAAGTATCCAGACTTGTCTCACTCCAATGCCAAATGGCAGGAATTTCTCCTCGACCTGTTTTAACTGTGGCCTCCTGTTCAGGATAGTCAAGTGTTCTCTGTCCCTTATTTATCTGAGCAATTTTCCCATTATAGCATGGTTCATGCAATCAGAGGCTGATAATGTAAACCTTACTTTTTTTGTACTTTTGTATTTTTTTGATAAAACTTTTTTTTCAACTTTTTTCTACCAAATATTTCTTGCTAGTGGGGTGTGGTGGCACAGCGGGCTTGCCTGGGTCCCGCTCTCTGATGGGTCTGGGGTTCGAGTCCTGCTTGGGGTGCCTTACAACAGACTGGCGTCCTGTCCTGCGTATGTCCCCTCCCCCTCCAGCTCTGTGCCCTGTGTTGCCGGGTTAGGCTCCAGCTCACCGCGACCCTGCTCGGGACAAGCGGTTTCAGACAGTGTGTGTGTGTGTATTTCTTTCTAAACAGATTGATCGTTTGCTGCTGTTGATTTTCTTGTCAAGCAGATCAAGTCCCTGGCAGTCATACTCATGCAAGGTCATTCACATTACAGAATCTCTAAACCTTTAGTCATTGCAATTCAAGCAACAGGCTAATTATTTGCTTGGAAAAATCACAATAACTTTCTTTTGCTTTAATCTTAGTCGTCATTAGCTGTAGTTCACAACAAGTCAAATAAGTTTGCAATATTCAAGGCCTTGCTAAAGGTTAAAATTTTTATTCATTATTTTTGTATCAGGTTCTTTCTATGGGAAAGATACAAATGGTATTTAAATTTGTATAACCGTTACACATTTTCATTTATTTATTTAGCAGAACTTTTCTCCAAAGCGACTTCCAATGAACTGTATGTAGTGTTATCAGCCCACACAACTTATTCACCAGGGTAACTTACACTGCTAGATACACACACACATTGGCAGAATCCACTTCTCCCAAGCAGGTTGCAGTGAGCTGTTGGGTAACTCAGCAACACAGGGTGTAAGGCTGGAGGGGGAGGGGACACACCCAGGATGGGATGCCAGTTCATCACAAGGCACCCCAAGTGGGACTTGAACCCCAGACCTGCCAGAGAGCAGGACTTGGCCAAGAACGCTGCACCACCACACCCCTCGCCACTGCTAGATACACTACTTACAATGGGTCACTCATCCATACATCAGTGGAACACACTCTCTCTGTCACTCATACACTATGGGTGAACCTGAACACCATGTCTTTGGACTGTGGGAGGAAACCATAGCACCCAGAGTAAACCCACACAGACTGAGTGGGGATCAAACCCATGTCCTCTCACACCACGCAGGCGCTGTGAGATAGTAGTGCTACTTGCTGTGCTTCTATGCTGCACAGTTTTTTATTGCCTAATTGTTACAATTAGACAATAAGAGCAACAGGATTTTTTGAAATAACTAAGTTAGTACAAGTACCTATTTTACAGGCTTAAACCAATAAAACACACTGAAGTTTCAGTCTGGTCTGTGTCAGTAACCCACCGTTACTGGACATTCCTATTAATGGAACCTAATTCCATTTCTTCCAATTTGTGAACAATGTGATCATGGAGTGGGTGGGGTTTATGTCAAGTCATATAATGAGGACAGTATTGGTGCTTGTCCACATTAAAGAACAGGGTCTCTTTTGACGTCATGACACATCATAATTCACAAGTATTTTTAATAACTTTAAAGAGGAACTGTGCAATAATTGTTCCATGGTAACTATTTCTAAAATTTATTCTAGTCAAATCCTTCTAGAAAAGGAACCATTCCTGTGATATATGACCACTTAGTCACAATGCACATGTCTTCTCTGAGTATTACAAAATCAGTCTGAGAAGAGAAACTGCAAGAAACCCTAACAGATTAAAATTGGTCGTCAGTTCTCAGTAGGGTACATATGTACCTCCTCAATCTGTACGTGTCGTAGTTTGATTCAGTTCATATTTCTGGATTATCTTCACATGTTCTAAAATCAGATTAGCCAAGGTCTACCCAGATGCAGGTCAGTTATGCAACAGATCTCATTGGGGCATACTTTGTAGACCTGTTCTAAGTTCACACCTTCTGGACTTCAGTTTTCCATAATTTACTCATTACTTTAGGTATCATAGTTCCACCCTCACCATAAATAATGCTTTAATTTGTATTTTTCTTGATGGTGTCTCTATGCCTAGTACTCACAGTGACCTAACTGCATTTGCATCTTTACTGGCACATCAGTTCATTTTAAAGTGTTGGAGAAATAGTGCCCCTCCTTCTAATGTGCATTGGGTCAGAGACCTGAATAATTTTTTTTGAAGCTCTGAAAGACTAGAGATGGATTACAGGGGTGCTTCTCTGGAATTTTTTGGCAATTTGCAGTGTCTGTATTCTTTTCCACATTCCACAGCGAGATTTTACTTTACCCTGTGTCTTCTACCTTAGAATGTATTTAATATTTTGTGTCTTCATCTGTCTACTTAAATTTTTTATTTAGTTGCTTAATGTTGGTTTATTTATTTTTAGAAAGGGTGGAAGAATTAGGGGTTGCTGATATAAAATGGGGTTATACAGTAATTTACCAGTATATACTGTAATCAGTTTCCTAAGAATGAAGGGATGGGTATTGAAGGTGGTAGGACAGGTTGATGACAATAGTTCCTGTCAGAGGTAGTTTTGGGCTACTGAGTTGCCGTTGGACCCAAGCCACACGAGAATCATTAGTTGGCCTCATTTACCCGAAGCTCTGCAGGCTGTCGGGCTTTTAGGCTTTTAGGGACTTCCCTGTCACATGGTCTTGCACAATCTTTTCTCCCTCCCTTTTTTCCTCAGAAATTTCTGCTGTGGAGTTGTAACCCAACAAGCCTTTACTGCCTTCTTCTTGAGCTGTGTCAGTATGTGGTTGATCTGTACAGAGCTAGAGATTCAATGTGTGGCTGAGTTCTTGGATTCTCTGAATCTAAAAGGGGTTCACCTCATATTTGGTAGGTTTAAAACTGCACAGGTAAGTTAAAGCATTAAATAAAATACACTCCATAAAAAAATTAATTGTTCAACTCTAGTACAGTAATATGTCAGAATTGTTTTGTTTGCTGAGATTATGCTTTATCAATAAGGATATCTGGCTTTTTCAATTAAATTTCAAATAATTTCCATTTCCCGTCCTGGGTGTGTCCCCTCCCCCTCCGGCCTTACGCCCTGTGTTGCCGGGTAGGCTCCGGTTCCCCGCGACCCCGTATGGAACAAGCGGTTCTGAAAATGTGTGTGTGTGTGTGTGTGTGTGTGTGTGTGTAATTTCCATTTCAAGTGACAATATAATAGAGCATGGCTAATGTGATCACCTTAAAAATTAGTAAATGTCATGTTTCTTGTGACACGGTCAGAACACAAGGGCGATCGTTGTCCAAAATGGTGTAGTCACAGAGTTGGGGTTCGAATATGAGGGCAGTAGTCTGAGGAGGTGTGGTTGGAAGAGCAAAGGTAGTTATCTGAAGAAATGTGGTTCAGATATGGCAATGGTAGCCTGAAGAAACATTAACACTTGTCAATAAGATTCCACAACCAAGTCTTCTTCCTTTAAAGAGTGTTTTAATGAGCTGCGGGTGTTTGTCATGTATGTGGAATTAGCTCTGATAATCTTCTCCTGTGGTCTTCTGGTGTCATCTTCCCGAGGTGGTGGCAGTAAACTGGGGTCCTCGTCTGCTGTGTACAGCTGACACAGAAATGTATTTTTGGTGAGATTTACAGTACCAGTCAAAGGTTTGAGTACTGGGAAGTATTTATTTTTCACCAAAAGGCATTTCATTAAAAAGTTTGATCATGCAATACCCAACTGTTCAGTAGCAATTCTCAGAGATACAGGACACTTGTGAGCTGCTTTGCTTTCACACATGTCTTTGCTGAACAGTAGTTTCTGACTATCAAATTATTTTAATATTAAAATGTCTGCCATGGTTTATCACTTTGTGATACTAATGTATGTGTGCAAAAATTAGTAGGTTTGATTTCATTTTAAAATAGCATTCATTTGGGGATAACTTTCCCAGAGGGGGAAAAAGTAAAAAGAAAATCTAGAAATAACTCAATTATTGAACCTCCCAATTAAAGATTCTTTGTAATCCAAATTACAAACATTTTTCATATTTTCTTGACACAGAAACTAGCTTTCATGTTTATTACATTTAATGCAATATCATGAATTGTGATTTCAGACCAACAGGTACTGTGGACTGTCCAAAAACATACTCCAGCAACAACATTCCCATTAAGCCCAGGGTCCATGGGCATTAGCAGATTTTGAGATTGTCTCTGAACACTTGCATTCTACCAATGCACTGCCCACAATACACCAACTTCAGAAGCACCACGACTACACTGATGGTACTGCTGTGCTAATCTTGTTCACCTGGACAACTGCAGGATGTTGCACTTTTCCTGCTATGCTGGCAAAATCTGCACTCTTTCATGTTTTCACGCTAGATCCTGTGAAGCAAAAAATGCTCTACAAAGTAAGGCAGCTGATAGCATACTGGTTACAGTTGTCATAAAGCACTTGAAGAATTGAGATTTGAAATCCTGCCCCCACTGTTGAACCTTTCATCAAGGAACTTACCTTGAGTTACTCCCATGGAAATGAGCCAGGTATGTAAATACTGGAAATAAATCATTGTAAGTAGTTCAACACTAAGTCAAAATGAATAAATAATCTTTAAAAAGTTCCTGGAGCACCTGTGATAGAAAGGGGGGGTGTGGTGGGAATCTAATGTTGTCCTCTCCCAGCAGCCACAGGGCACAGGAGGTCACCCATTTTGCTTGTAGTTAGTGAACCTGTCTTCTTGCCAAGAACTCATTATTGGACAACTCACTAAATAAAGATGTTTGCCATCACTATCAATCACTGGTGGCTGTCAGACTAATTTTTTTTCCTACAAAAGCTTTATACTTCATTTAATTTAGTGGAATGACTCAAGGAGCATGAGAAAATAGACTAATTTACACTAATGCCTTGTTCATTTAACCCAGGTGCACAACATACCTTAATTAAGAACCAATTTATTGAGTGTTTGGAAGACCAAATCACAGCTGATAGTGTAACTAAGATATGAAACTGCAGCTTGATAATGGTGTTGTTGCATAATTCACGTAGCTATGTTAAGCTCCTGCTATTATAGGATGTGGCTTCCATACACTTTGAAAACAGTTGATTCCATTACAACAAAAAATATAGGGATGGAATGGTTTTGTTGTTTGTTTGACTCTTAACCATATCCTGAAATCTAACAATGTGTATTAAGAAATGTTTGGCCAGTGCCTGCTGTGTGGCAGATCTGGGGTCTGAGCCCTGCTTGGGGTGCCTTGCAGTGGACTGGTGTCCCCTTCAGGGTGTGTCCCTTCCCTTTAGCCTTGTGCCCTGTGTTGCTGGACAGGCTCCGGCTTCCCGCGTCCCCACTTGGAACAAGCGGTTGCAGATGTTGGTTGAACTGTTGCTTCTGACCAGGTGTATCTGAATGCCTTTTTAGAATGATGGTAGCTGGTGGGTGTTACCATGCCTGTTGTCTAACTGCTGCCAAAATGCCAATGTAGTTGAGACGTGGTGACAGTCCTACAGCCCGTGGTGGTAGTGGTGGTGGTGGTGGTAGGATCATTGGCTTTTGTTTTGCTTGGCAAGTGATTCCGAAGAACATCCAGCAATTCTCCTCAGAGAACCTTGTATAGGAAAATAGTCAGGCCATGTGGACACATGTAAAATCTTCTCCTTGGTAAAGGATAAGGAGAGTGGCTCAGGACAGCAGGTGTCCTGGTGGTTAGGGGCACATATCTGACACTTGATGGTTCAAGTCCAAAGGAGGTCTCTGGTGATTTATTAAAATTCTCTAGGAAATTGAGTAGCTCTATAGATATCTATGAAAGGGTCAGTGAAATAATATAAAGTTCAAAGCACATCACTATCCAGCTGGAATGAAGAGTTTCACAAAAAGAGCAGCACTGCATGGCTGGAGGATACTAGGGGGTGATCACTGTGCATTTCTCATTTCTGTGGAAGAATAAGCTAATGGGTCAGTATTGTTGGGGGGGATGCTTGAAAATCGGGGGGGGGAGATGTCAAAAAGGGTGTAATTAAATGAGCTGACATGGCAGCTGTTATTTCAATGGTTGGATGAATGCTGTCAGAATTTAAGGGAAACTAGTTGAATTTTGTGTGAATATTCCTGACAACATGTATGACCTACATTTTAAATCTAGATGTAAATACTTTTTCTAGTTTCAGTGGTTCTGGTACTGGACATGACTGCGTCAGCTTGATATCAGAAGGCTGACAGAGCCCAAGAAAAAGGGGGGGTGGGCAAGGCCCATTCTTGATGGAAAACCAGTCTCTGAATGGGCAATTGCGCACACACTTGCTCACGCATACACATGATATGGAAATTTAGAGTCAGCAGTTCACCTGTCTTGAGACTGTGGGAGGAAGCAGGAGCGGCTGGGGGGGACCCTTATAAACACATTGAGAATGTGCAAACTCTACACACTGAGCCAGATTCAAACCTATGTCCGAAACCACAGCCCAGTAGGTTAAGGCACTATTCCTCTCATTATTTCATTGAAATTCATATAAAAACTTTATATTTCTTAAAAACTGTATCAGCTTCCCTACACAACTAGAGGTAAAATTTATATGCTGTTCATATATTTGCTTTAATCTAAAGTCCAAAAAGGTTGTTGAAGTAATAACCTTTTCTAAGCACTAAATTAATACTTTTGTAATGGACCACCAGAATCAATCCTTGCTATGGTTACAGTAGTGTTGCTTAGACTACAGTCAAATTACTGGTTGTGAACTTTAGTCCATGTGCATCACTTCATTTTATTGCACGGTAGAACCTCTGTCATTTATCTGGAACGCAGTGCTTGAACAAAAAGTTCTTTAAAAGGCAAGAGCTGCTTAATCACTTGCACAATGTCCACTTAATATGTAAATTACTTTAAATCTCAATTTTCCACTCATTTTATGGGCCTTTGAGTACCAGCTCTGTTCTGTGTGACCAGGCAATGACTTTCCCCATTTTCATCACAGATGCGATAAGTCACGGTTATTACGCTTAAGATTAAGCTGGGTTGCCTAGTATTAATTGATGTTTCATGCCCTGTGTCACCTCTTTGCTGGACATCTTTAGCATTGCCTTGATCCTTTCTTACTCCATCTATCTCTTGGGGCATCTGCATGTTGTTTAAAAATTTAGCAAACTTGCAGTAGTGGCAGCCATGTGTTGTCTGTATACATATTCACAGGCACAACTAGCTTTAGTTTTGAACCTACAGTCAAAATGCAAGGAATGCCAAAGGGAGTATGCAAGCCTGTCAGGCAAGTCTTAGTCAGGGACACATAGTTGTGCTGTGATTTTTTTTTTTTTTTTTTTTTTTAAAAACTCACCATCCAGGAGTTTGCAAAGCAATACACACTTCGCAGAAAGGAAATGTGGTCCCCATTCACTTGGCCTTTAGCCCTTGTCTGTACTGAGCTTCTGTCTCAAAACTGTTATTTTACCAAGGAAATTGCAGCGTTAGTGAAACAAACAGTAAACAGAGACATTTGGAAACTTAATTGTTGTTTTGACATCTCCAAATTCTTCAGAAACAAGTGCTTCCCATATATCTGAACCCAAAGCATATGAAGCAAGAGAGCAGAAAAATAACACTTAAAAAATGGAAATGCAAAGCTCTGACTACTGCTGCAGAAAACATTGGTAGTTTTCATTAGGGTTCACTGAGTGATTGTAAGAAAAAAATGAGCCAGGTGGCATAATAAAGTTGCTGCCTTCCACTTGAAGAGTTCAATATTGAATCCCCAATCTGCCTGCAGTAGCCTGCTCTTCAATGAGGTACTTGCTCTGATTTGTCCAATAAAAATTACCCACCTGTATAAACAGGTAAATAATTGTAAGAAGCTTAACATTTTTGCTTTGGAGGAAAAAGAACAGTTAAATGAATAAATATAAGTGGAGTAGAACCAGAAAGCACTTCTGAACCAGAATGACTGAGTTTTGAGAAACCTTGGTGAAATATTGGAAGTTTCAACTCCTGTTTCTGTGAATTTTCTGTCACTGTACTGTCTCCCCCTGTACTGTCATTTAATGGATTTTTAATAACAAAAGCCTTAATACAATCAATGGATATCCTTCTGTACTGTAATAGCTTTTAAATGCAGAGATGACTGTTTATCAACATGACTTTTAGAACACAAATTTCCTTGTACTTTAAGGCTGTGTAACAGAACTGGAAATGTCGTTTGTTTCAGTTAAATGGATAAATGTAAATGTTTCCATTTTCTACAAAGCTGAGATTTATGCTCAAAGTTAAATGCTTTAAATAGGAGAAAAAAAAAAAAAACATACCATGTTCTGATTACAGAACAAGGTTCATACATTTACTTATTGAGCTGTCATTTATGTATTTGGTATAATGTATTTATACATATGTTGTAGTTTAAACCTTTTGTTACTCTTAATTTCTGCTGGAATACAGTAAATATGGTCACTGTACTGGCAATGAGTCATTCCAGAATTGTATTTGCTCTACATGCATTGCCATTAATTTAAACTGAGTTTTCTAAAAACTTGGTTTGTATTGATGAGTCAGAGAAACTTGTGATATGAATCTGGTAACCTTGTCTTTTAATTTAGTTGTCCCAGTGTGTCTGCAGCAGCTTGAAAAAGAATTCAGCAGGTCTGGTCATAAATCGTAAATTGCAGATGTCACTCGAGTGTTTTCCTTCGCAATGCCCAACCGTTAATCTCTCTGGACAGTGGGCTGTCAGAATAAATAGTCCCTATGTAAATTATCAGTAATAGATTTTATTTATTTATTTTGTTTGTCTTTGGCTTAACATGGCAGAGTGTTAAGGTAACAAGAAGTGTTTGGCAAACATTGGACCATTTAATGCAACAAAGTGGCCTGGTTTTGGGTGGATGCAGGTAGAAATATGGTTAATGATATGAACTTATCCTTAACTCCATGAACTCCCTACTACTGCTGTAGTGTTAACCCTGAATTGCTTCAGTTCAAGTTCTATAAACGAGTCACTTTGAGCTCCTTGGGCTAAGTCATTTAAGAAAGTTAAAAAAGCAGGGGTGCAGGTCATAGGGGAAGAAACTAGATTAAACCATCAATTATTTATTCACTAAAGTTTTATTACAGAATGTGCCCAGGAGCAGTATTTCACAGAACTGTGTGGAGGGGGGAAAAAATCCTCCCTTCGGAGGAAAGTGTCAGCTACATGAGTAAATGTCTGTTAAACCAAGTGGGCTGTGACTGTGACATCTTGCATATAAACAAATTAGAGAAACCTAAGTGGTATACGTGTGGGTCGTATGTGAAGGGAAAACAGACCAGTTCACCACTCAGTTAATCCAAGCGTAGCCCTTTGGCAGGAGGGGAACAGGTGCATTTTGAGGCCAGCTTTGGACCATAGACATTGTCCATTGTCCAATCCCACTCCTTTGCCTGCAGTTACCATCTACAGATCCTGAATACATGTTCAGAATAGAATTGAAAAGAAGGTGGGGGGGGCATCAATACAGTAGCCATGTTATTGGCAGTGTGTGTTTTTGCTGAAAATATTTACCTGGGGGCTAGGAATGCTGTTCACCCACAATGTTATGGGTACATGTAAAGATAAGATGAGGGATGGGGATGAGCGATTAAGTGTGACTGTACAACCTGCATTCTGTTAAAGCATACAGCTCTTGCCCTCATGCATTATACATGGTGATGGAAATCAGTCCCTTTGAAATCTACATCCTATATTAATTGCAATCAACAATTAGTGACTCCTTCCATTTGCAGTGTGGTGGCCTGAGGCTCTAGGGGTGGGGGCTGTGTAGGATGTGGGAGGTGGGAATAGCCTGTGCTGAATCGCAATCACAATCTTTCCACACAAGCTTGTCATTGTGCTGGTCATTTTCCCTCCTCCCTGACATGCCCCTGCTCTAATTTACTCATGTATTCAGCAGATGCTTCATTGTTGACGTAAGTAAATTTACACAGGGATGGTATCAGCTCAGTCTGAGTCATAACTTCAGTGTTAACCATAGACTTAATTTGTTATGCATAAGTAATCAACTACCTTGTGCTCTAGTAAAACGCAAAACAAATTTAAATTCATGCTATATTGTTGGAGGGGTTTAAAAAGTGCGTAAAGAATATTTGAGCTTATGTCTTTGCAAAGGGGGGTGCGGTGGCGCAGTGGGTTGGACCGGGTCCTGCTCTCCGGTAGGTCTGTGGTTCAAGTTCTGCTGGGGGTGCCTTGCGACGGACTGGCGTCCCATCCTGGGTGTGTCCCCTCTCCCTCCAGCCTTACGCCCTGAGTTGCTGGGTTAGGCTCTGGCTACCCGCGACCCCGTATGGGACAAGAAGTTCAGAAAGTGTGTGTGTGTGTCTTGGCAAAGGCTATACTAATCAGTTAAAAATTTAATACTTGTTTGTTCTGATTACATTTTTTAGCTTTAATTTATTTGTTTAGCTGATGCTTTTTTCCAAAGTGTCTTACAATGTTAAGGTGCTTACAATTATTTATCCATTTGTACAGCTGAGTAATTTCAGGGTAAGTACCTTGCTCAAGGGTACTACAGCCAGAAGTAAGATTCAAACCTGTGACCTTTGGATTCAAAGGCAGCAGCTGTAGCCTAGCTTTTAGTCATTACCTGTACTTCCTATGTGTTGATCTACACAGTAGATGCTAAGGGAGTAAATGATATTTATAATAGGAAATAAAAGGGAACCTCCATTCAATCCATGTTTATATGGATGATTTCTTGGCCCATGGCTACAAAGACATCACCTATGGACAGGAAGGCTCTTTCAAGCATCTGTACTTCTATGGCTTTGCTGGAAGTCGAAGGAGAAGCCCTGCTGTGCTCCCCTGTGTATATCACGTGGCTTCACTTCATGTAGCATGCTGTTGCTATATCAAAATGATAAATGAGCCACATGTATATTTATGTTTATTTAGCAGACACTTTTCTCCAAAGCAGCTTCCAATGAGCTTTTTGTAGTGTTACCAGCCCACACACTTTTTTCACCAAGGTGACTTACACTGATAGATACACTACTTACAATGGGTCACTCATCCATACATCATTGGAACACACTGAGAACCTGAACAGCGTGTCTTTGAACTGTGGGAGGAAATCAGAGCACCCCGAGGAAACCCACGCAGACATGGGGAGAACATGCAAACTCTGCACAGACTGAGCAGAGAATAGAACCTATGCCCTCTTGCACCACTCAGGCCCTGTGAGAGATTTGGGCTACTCGTGCTGCCCCAAATGAGTATACTCAGCCACACTAAATATTGACTCTCATTGACGAGGTCATGATTCGTGTGACGTGGTGTGAAGCAGGCAAGTTTGTCCCAACAGTTTTTATTGCAGATTAAAACCAACTTTTTGGAATAAATCAGTTTTATCCTTGTCGTTCAGTGTCCGTAAGTCTAATTTAACAATTTACACAATTGTGCATGTTTTCCTATAACATTCAGTTATACATTTGCTAAAATCTTTGCATTCTATTATTTATTCCACAGTGAACGATAGGAATTACACCTCTCAGCCTTCTCAGATTCTATTCTGCTTGTTTCTATAGAGGCTTCTGCTTGGTAGAGTGATGCAGAGCACTGAACAACAGGAAAAACAGGACAGTTGCTGAGCAGTGATAACGTATGGAAAGTTGGTCAAGTAAGCCTGATGGGAGTCCCCCCCTTCCATCTACAATGAATGGGGGTGCGGTGACTATCTAGGAGGAATAGTAAGAGAGAACATCAGGTGAGCATAATGATGATGGACTATTACTTTTTTTTTTTTTTCTCCAATCTATATTTGAAAATGGAGACAGGTGTGTCTCATGGAAGGAGGCAGTGATTTAAAGAGTTTAGGCAGCCTGTAACTGAATGCTCTGCTACCTGAGGTAAGATGGAACTTGCCCCTTAGCACCTTGTAGATGATAAGGTTGAAGACGCATGTGTGTGAGACTGGTAGTCATGTGAAGAGAGAACAGTGGTGATGTGCCAATGTTTGTAAATATTGGCACACGTCAGTGTGCTGTATTTTTGGAGCAGATGGTTCAAGTAGGACTGCAGCACAACAGTGAATTGCAGTAGCCAAACCTGCTGTAGATGAAGCCAGGAACTAACTTCTCAAAATTCAATGCACTTTAGTCTGGAGATATTCCTCAGGTGCAGAAAACAGGCTTCATGACCAAGTTGATTGGAGGGTTTAAATGATTTATAACTGATATAACATTAAACTCCATCCAGATTCAGCTGAGAAAGTTTGCTGCTGGGTATTTTAGGCACTAGCAGCAAGATCCGTTTCCATTTAGTGAGATATTAGCATTCATCCAGGGCCTGATGCCATCATGGTGTCATTGCCAACAGTTGGGAAGGTTTCATGTACTGATAGTTGTGTACCATGAGCGTAGGTGGGAAGTTAATATTTTAATGGATAATATCACTTAATGGTAGCATGTATAGCAAGAACAGCAGAGGTTGGGTTACTGAACCCAGAGGTATTCCATATATGACAGATGAAAATAAAACATTAGCATTTTGAAATCTATTGGAAACATAGGATTTAAAGAACCTTACCATCATGAATCACTTTTTTTTTTTTTTTTTTTCTTGCATTCACATATCAGTAGTACTCAAATTTTTGTATATCTACATATATAGCTTTTCAGGGTCATCATAAAGTGGGCATTACACGGGTCATTTTGTCATTTCTCTGCTAATCTTAAGGCAATCCAACATTTACTTGTGAAATGTTGGTTTTCTTTTTAATGTTATGGACTTTAGCTCTGTTTTAGTTTGTGCTGTAAAAATGTTGATGGGGAAAAATACAGTATAATGTATCTGCAAGGAGGACATGTTAGTTTATCAAACACACACTGACTGAAACTTATCCCAAGCAGGGTCACGGCGAGCCAGAACCTAACCTGGCAACACAGGGCACAAGGCCAAAGGGGGAGGAGACATACCCAGGAAAGGTTGAGCCAAACTGAAAGTCAAATTTATACATGGTCATGAAAGATGGTGTTATGCAGTGATTAGATCATGAGTCAAGTGAGTCCCAAAATGGGTTTTAAGACTCTTGTTGAATGCATGGAGGGATTCAGAAGTTTTGAGGTAGTGAGCTATTAATCTCAACTTTTGATTTTGGGCCTCTTGTTTATGGAATCACCAAGTGCCCAAAGGTGGAGGAACATGGTGGTTTTAATGGGGTGTAAGGAGTGATTAGGATATGTGGGTAACATGACTTTTTAATAAATTTCTTATTTTACATACAGTGGAACCTCGGAACTCGAATGCTTCTGAACTCAAACAATTTGGAACTCAAACGAGTTGTTCGAGGGGAAAAAAAAGTCTCAGAACGCGAACAAAATTTCGGAACTAACTTATTTTAGGCAAGTGTTAAAACGAAGGCAAAAACAAATCTCATTGGACAGGTTTTTAGTGAGAAAGAGGTCCAGTGAGTCTGAAGCAAGTTCACTAGCTAGTGAGGCAAAGAAACAGAAAGAAAGAACACCAGAAGGACAGTCACCTGATGTTTTTATGGAAGGTGACTCCCCTTCCAAACAGTAACATCCCTCCATCCCTCCTCTTCACCTACACCCCAGTATGCCATCAGCTCTCCACACTACAGGTAAAGTGCAGTTAAATTTTCATTTGTATTTTATTTTATTTCATGTTTTATGGGTTTTACACTTTTTATTTATGGTTTTAGCATCTGGTATGTATGTTTATAGGTTTAAATAGGCAATCATTTGGGGGTCTGGAACAGATTAATCCAATTCCCATTATTTCTTATGGGAAAAATTGATTCAGAACTCGAACGCCCTTCTGGAATGAATTTAGTCTGAGTTCTGAGGTTCCACTGTACTTCAAAATCCCCTTGTATGCTATAACCAGCCACAGGAATCTAGCTGAAAGTGATGAGGGGACATACATCTAAATGATCCAACACACAAAAACAACTCTTTCTGTAGCTTTCTGGATGCGTTAGAGAGGCTTTATAGGAGAGGCCTTAATTCCAGGCTGGAGGGACTTGCTGGAGTCCAGCTGACATACGACCATAGCCTGACCCAAGCGTTGTCAAGTCTTGGCTGAGATATGAGCAGATATTATATCAGGGAAGTCATGGAACAGGTCAGAATATCATAGTAGTTGTTATGGGCATGTTGTCAGGGAAAGAATTTCTCTGTATTGATACTGCAGTGCACTGCGGTGTTTATCTTACAGTAAGAACATTTATGAAGGGGAAGAAAAAAATATTGCCTTATTATTGCTGGCCAAAGTAATATTGGCTGTAGCATATAATACAGCAGGGTATTTCAGATTCAGCAACTGACCAGACATTGAACAGTTGCTGCTGGATTTACTTACTACTGAACTTTCTGCCCATATTATAAAAAAAAAAAAAAAAAAAAAAAAAAAAACCCAGGCAGGTACTTTACTAATCAAAAAGTTCTTCACCTCTGAACAACAAAATGGAAAGAAGAACAGAACTACCAAGGAACCTTGAAACAAAACACAACTTGGTTCAACGTAAAGTACAAAATGACAATTATTCACAACTTCAATTCACGAATCAGCTAAAACCATCTGCTCCTTTGTCTTTGTTTCTTGAATTGGGTGGAAGGCCATACCTGATGCTTATTTCTTCAAGCTGAGGTTTGGCCATCAGTCTGGGAGGCAGGGTTGTGGCCCATTGTCTTCCCTGCCAAATTTTCACCAGGCTCAAGTGTCTTGAGGTTCTGCATCTATGATGGAGATGCTATACAATATTCTTTATTTATTTATTTTTTTGCCTCCCTTCCTCCTCCTCCAAATATTCATTCCTGGGGTCTTTACCTAACTGGAGTGCCATTTTCAAGGACCCAGCTGAGTGTCTGGAAGGATTTTTTTATTTTAATTTTGGGAGCTTTTAATGCAATAGGGCAAGCTTTCTCCAGCTTATCGGCTCTGCCATGTAAACCTCCTTTAGAATTCCATTTTCATCATCAAAGCTGCATTTAATCTCATCATTACTTCTTCAAATAAACTTTAATCTTTCATGTGGACCACAAAGGGGGGGAAATAGCATGCAAGTCAACATCCTTTGGTTTTTTTTGGGACTAGGGAAGGAGAAGGGAGAATTGTCAGAACACATCGATATCACCCTAAAGCATGAATCCCCCAAGCGAGCAACTTTCACTTACTTTCATCAATTTCGTTCAAGGCGGTAGTGGTTAACACGCTGATGGTGTTAATTTGATATCTCTGCTGTTGACTCTCAAAAAAGGGCAGTTTTTATGAGCTATGACTGTGTACCTTTTGAGAGCCCTGGACTGCTCACCTAGTTGTTCTCATATCACACAGGGAACAGGAAGAGTCCGAGTTCCTCATTAAACCCACATTCATGTCCAAAGCTTAATTAAAATGGTGCCCAGGAGATCGGAGCAATGCTGGAAGACAACACTGCACTTGTTAGCGTGGGATGAGACAATATCACTGCTTATGAGGTCACTTGGCCTGATGGATTGGAGGTCAACAAAAAACAAGTGATTTAGAAGAAAGGGGCTGCACCAGTGTGCTGGAGCATTAAATTGGCATGTTTCTCTAGAGCACAGATTGAACAAACCTGACAATTAGAGGGTAAGTGATTATATTTTGTTTGAAGGAACCTCTGGTAAACTCCCCCACCCCCCACTTGTCTGAGGAGAGATCGATGGTTTTCAGTGGAGCAGAAGGCAGTTGGGACACAAAGGGATGAGACTGTTTCTCTCCTTGATTTTGAGTGAGAAGAGGGAGACATTGGGAGAATTTTGTAATAAATCACTAAGGTCCCTGCAGTCTGTCATGTGCCTGCTGAGATTGTATCCCTTTACAAAAAAAATATAAGAATATGTACAAAAGAACTCTTTCATTGCCTAATAAAATCAAAAACTGCTTCAATTGTCATAGTCAATATTCAGTTGGGTGCATATAATATAAATAAATGGAAATCACCTATTTCTGGAGTTTTCTTCTTTCACTATGCACTTAATTCTGTCTTCATTTTATTGAAGTGCTTTGCCTGTATTTCCTACTTTGAATTTTTTTTTAAAAAAATCATACAAATATGGTAGGTATTTCAAAGGTTATAAGTGAAGCAAATGAAATCAAAAATAAATGACAGTGAATTGTATGGTATTTGTTTAGCTGACATTTAAAAGTTCTTACAGTATTAGGTTTTTATACTCAGCTACTTGCATATTTTTTTTTTTTTTTTTTTTTTTTTTTTTTTTTTATTTAGCTGGGTCATTTTTACTTTGAGGTACCCTTGCTTTGAAAGCAGTGGTTCTAATCATTGCACTACTTGCTACCCTGATGATCACATAGGTGACAGCCATTTAATATAAATGGCTTCCAATAGCTGCCCGGATCAAATTTAAAACCCTGGTTATGGCCTACAAAAGCACCAATGGAAATGCTCCCAGCTATCTACAAGACTTGATCATTAGCCACACGCCAACCAGACTGCTACACTCTTTCACATCCGCCCACTTGGTGGTCCCATGCGTGAAAGGGAAACGCAGAGGTTCTTGGTTCTGGCTCCGTTGTGGTGGAATGACCTCCCCTTCTCACTCAGAACTGCTGAGTCTTTGACCACGTTTAAAAAGGGTCTTAAAATTCATCTCTTCTGGACTCACTTTGCCCATGATCTCTTAAGCTTATGTAAGGTATAAATGTTCATGATTGTGCTCGGATCAGTCCTTTGCAGAGCCAAGTCTGCAATGTAACGTAAATGTTTATATGGCTCTCAAAACACCTTCTCGGAAGGTGATTAGGAATTGGCGATATTGTGGTAAAGTTTTATGTAGCTAATTGTGTGATAAACGTTGGTGCATATGGTGAAGGAAAGTAACTACTTAGTCATTCATCTGCAAATATGTCTCTTTCTCCTAATGTAATGCACAAATTGTACTTTCTATGAGATGTACATTGCTTTGGAGAAAAGTGTCTGCTAAATGAATAAATGGAATTAAAAAAAATAGCTGGCGTAAATTCTTGACTGACACTGGAATGGTCTTTTTAGGGGTCTATTCAAACTATAATTTGTGAATATACAAATTTGTGCAACTTAAAAGAATACTGGCGTTCAGCTACATTCTGGAATAACTTTTCTGCAGGAAAAAGTGAGTCACACATATGAAATGGAAAGTGTTAACAGATACACAGTTGTTTTGGGTGACGCTGTCCTTTTTCGTTACACAAATAATCACTGTGCAACTTTTCTTCACTGCTATGCTGACAGGATATAAATATAGCGCTACATTTATTAGCCTTTCAGAGGGTTAAACCCTTTTTTTCGCAAGGTCCTGGTGCATATTTTACAGTAATTGGGTAATTTGAAAACACACTGCACAGTTGGGTAATGTGCTGACTTCACTTACACTGCCTTACTTGAGAATTTGCTTACGAGACCAGCAGGATCTTTTAATCTGTGAACACTTTGAAAAGAAACAAAAACAGAATGAGTTATGGACACATTAAATATACAGCTTTCATTAAGTTTTCCTTTCGTCTGGAATTCCGAAATTTCCGAGTCCAAAAATAACAATTTGGACCAATCCAGAAGAACGCTTCTTAACGCGACACTGCTCTTTCTGCTGGTTTCAATAGCTTAGTTTTAAAGTAAATGTTAAGTTGTGTATTTGGACTGTTGCAGAGTATACAGAGAAGCCAGAAAAGAAAATAATCACAGCTGATTGTGCTTTATGAAGAAACCGAGAAGGGATTCCCAATGCATGGGACTTTCTCAGGACCTGAGCTCTTCGGCTATGCTGCTTGCATTGAGAGAACTTTCAAAGTAATGGTTCTAGCTGGTAGGAAACTGGCTTAGAGTCAGAGCAGTTAAAGTTAAATAGAAAATATGCATGCATCTTTCCGCATTCCTATAGTTCTGTCTCCCTTCATTTCTCGACTAGGTCACACTAGCCAATACTATGTCTACTTATGAATTTTTGCATAAATGGAGCAATAGTAATGCTGTATCTTAAAATTTAAAATTCAACAAAAGCACTAAATGTGCAATTAAACCATGAAGATATACTGTTTAAAATTATTCTATATATGTTCCTGAATATTCTTTGTCATTTTCTGACATTGACTTTTCAGTTAATTGTACAAAACCAATGAGTTAAGCCCCAGAATAGCTGCAAATATTTGTAAATGCCCATAATTCAAGACAATTTATATTTACGTTTACATTTATTCATTTAGCAGACACTTTTGTCCAAAGCGACGTACATCTCAGCAAAAGTACAGTTTATGCATTTCAGTGTCACTCATTGTTTTCAATATGCAGTGATTGCTGTTTTGACTGGGTGACTCATTTCTGACTGTCTCTACTTCAACAGAACATTTAGCAGACACTATTCAACACTTATAGTCTTCTCTTACTGACAAAATGAATACATTTTTTAGTAGATGCATTTTTCCAACAAACTCTATATAGTGTTATCAGCCCACACACATTATGCTCCAAGTTGACTTACACTGCTAGATACACTATACTTACAATGGATCACTCATCCATACATCAGAGGAACATACTCTCTCTGTCACTCGTACGCTATGGATGAACTTGAACAGCATGTCTTTAGACTATGGGAGGAAACCCACACAGGGAGAACATGCAAACTCCACACAGACTGAATGTGGATCGAACCCATATCCTCTCACACCACGCAGGTGCTGTGAGACAGCTACGCTACTTGCTGTGCCACCATGCTGCCCTAATATCCTAAAAAGTGCCTGATAATGTGAAATGACAAGGTTTAATGGTTTTAACTGTAACCCTCACTGCATAGTGTCGAGTGCATCTTGAATGTTCTGTGATCCATTTGTGTCCTTATGCTTGAATAAGTGCTACAAATGCAGACCCCTAGCATCTCAGAAAGCCAGTGCTGGAGTTTTAAACTGAATATGGTATCAGCTTTAACTAGTAAGTAGTGAAAAGAGGTTTCGGAGAGAAAACGTGAGAAATGAATGCTTACTCAAGTCAGAAGTGGTTGTGCTGGAGTGATCCTGGTTATTTATTGTATTAATTGCATATTGAACACATTTGTATCATTGTGTATTTTTGAATAACTGAAGAATTTCTCAAGTTGTTGCTCCTGTGAAAATGTGCATTCATTTTTTTTTTTTAAAAAAAAAACTTTTGCTTTGCAGGAGGATAACGAGAATGGATGACGTGGACTAACGGATGCTCTGACAAAGAATATGTAGGAAGTTAAAATGGATGAATCTTATAGCTTTTTTTCTGGACATGTTGCGTGCTTCAGGTGAGACGCGTGGAGTCTTCCAGTAAGTGCGATGTCACCCAGTCCCTTCACTGGCAACACGACACAAGTGGACTAGAAGTACACCCTGCTCAGTTCTGCGTTCAAAGGCTACAAGAAGATGCCCTTCTTACTTGATGGGAATGACAGGTTGCAGAGCCTATCATGGACACTGACTGGGAACCACTGGTGGCAACGGGGCACTTTGCGGTGTTTCAGGAGGGTCAGGCTCTACGGTTTCCTCTTCGGACTGATGGTGACGTTTCTTATCATGGCTGTCTACATCTTAACTGGAGAACGGAAAGGACTGCTGCTGACACCCTCTCCGTATCATTTTGGATCCCTGATAAATTCTTCCCCATATAACCTGTCATTCTCTAAGGATTATTCCAGCATTAAACAAGTGGTGAAAAGCATAGTATCCAAGGTGGAATTCAGCTCTAGGCAGGTGCCAGACCGGAAGGGCTTGCTCTACAGTGAACCTCAGGTGTGTTTAAACTGTCTTCACACCTTGGTGTGGGGTGAATATGCTTCCTCTCTGTCTTTTCTGCAAACTGATAAGTTGGCACAAACCTTGTTAGTGCCAAAGGTGTTTGCTGAAGTGCTGAAGTAAGCAAGAAACACGAACAATACAGAATATTTGCAAAAGTTCGTTAGACTGCACATCAGCCATCGGTAGTACAAACAATAAACATCTACCCCTGTTCCTCTATATAGAGCAAAACAAGAGCTTTAAATAGTGTCAATTTGTCTTGTAGGAAGGACTAAACCATTTTCACCAAGAAGGTACAGAAATGAACTCAATAAAAGTTATCTACAGATGTCCAGTTACACTAAATACAATTTTCTTGTACTGTTCGTTTTCATGAAATACGATGATCAATGAGAAGCAGTGCCTAGTAATTTGTTTTCCCATTTTCATTCTGCTGAGCATGGGCCACCCTAGACCAGGCCGTATTTAAGGCCTCACTTGGGTCTTTTTCCAAGTCAAAGAGCAGTACAGTTGGATGAGTGATATATTAGTGAAACACAAACATAACACATGTATAACAGGCATATCACAGAGAGTTGTGTGTATGTTGTGTGCAATATAACAAATATAGCCAACTCAACAGAGTTAGCTGAACTGTACAATTGAGGGTTTTTTTTTTTTTCTTCCCTCCTGACCCCAACTGGAACAGACCTGCTCTGTCACACCTGAGTTTTCCCAATAAGGCTGGAGATGTTATGCTATAGTCTTTCAGTAGTTCTGCCACTTACACAATTTAAAATCCTCAGGAGGAATTAAAATGAAAAGCTTTTTCTAATCTAGTTTGGAAAGTTAATTTATAGCAGCAGGTGAAATTTTATATATAGATGTATGTTTTTGCACAGCTTTCTCAGCTTTTCTTTAATATTATTGTGTATTAAATGAAGGTGAAACAGGGATTTTAAACTTTCTGAATAAGTACACAAATGGCAGCCAGATGTTTTACTAAATGCGTTGGCCAAGGCGGGAGCAGGGAAATTATCAAACAATAACACGTCTGTTTATAACACTGTGCTGCTACATGTGGAGTCAGACTGTAGATAATTTTGCCCGTAATATTGATCACACAAAGTGATGGGACAGCTGCCTCTATTCACTCAACAATAATCCTTATTGGAAAAAAACATTAGAGTGGAATTAATTTCAACAGAATCAATAATGCATTTTGTCAGGATGAAGGCAAATTTAAATTGTCTCCATGCCACATGTCACTGTAGATAAAGCACAGATCAAGATAACTAATTGAATCGGCAAGGTACCATAATCTCTAAGGGTTTTAATTTCATATCTCCCATTGTTTTTTAGATTAAAGCTATAAACAGTTACTTTGAAAATGACCTTGAAGTGATATTGTAAAAGATTTGCTACTTTGTCAAATCACCTTAATCTTATATTCTCACTGAATTGCAGTATATTAGCAAGATATTCCTGTTCTTGTGGATTTTGTTCATTTATTTTTTATTATATTAGTTTGCTTAGATTGGTCAGTTTGGTGTGGTGGTATGGTGGGTCTAGGGTTTGAGTCCTGCTTGGGGTACCTTGCGACAGATTGGCATCCCATCCTGGGTGTGTCCACTCCCCCTCCAGACTTGCGCCCTGTGTTGTTGGGTTAGGTTCTAATTCGCCATGACCCTACTTGGAACAAGTGGTTTCAGACAGTTTGTCCAGTTTTATATATTTAGTAATGTTTAAGCTGGTCCTGGACTGAGGAACTTTCAAGTAACAAACTTTTTCCTCGTTCAGACTTTTTTTTTTTTGAAAAGTAATAAATTTTTGCTGAAAAAATAGCTGGGTTATTCATTTTAAATTGCACTTCAAAGCATCAGCTAATGTGCTAACGGTTGGCTTTAGAACAGCCTTAAGTTTTTAAAAAGATAGAATATCACAATTTCTATTTTCAAATGCCCTTTAATACTTTTGTTTCTTATCATGCTATTGCTGGTGTTGGTCAGTTTTGAAGCTAAACTATTGTTGGCTGAGATGTTTCTCCAAAGTAACATGAAATTTTACCCATTTGTAGAGCCATTTAGCTTTATTTGCACATTTTAGACAAAACACTTCTACTGCAGTATTTAAATTAAGATCCTTCAGGTTGAATGTCTGGGTTCAAAACTATGGACACCTATGGCCCTGGAATTTTATGTAATATCATGCAGCCCATAGAAGTATAATACATACAGTTCAATGCTATTAAAACATTGATGAAGTATTTTGGCTTTGCAGTGAACCGAACTCACCAGTGTGTCTGCTTTATTATGTCTTACTAAAATATTCTGCAATTACAGATGTTTTCCATCATCCCGAATAAATTCTTGTCAAAGGTCAAGAATCCATGCTGGTACGAGGAGTACCCAGGCAATGGCACTGAAGATCCCTATGGGAAGAACTTGTATGCACTTTACTCGAGGCGCTTCCGAGCGGTGTTTGACCACCTGAGGAGCGCCTTCCGGAAGCATCTGTATAACACTGCAGGCAAGCAGTACCGCATCAGATGTCTTCCTTACTTCTATATCATTGGGCAGCCCAAGTGTGGAACCACGGACCTCTACAACCGACTCCGACTACACCCGGAGGTGATGTTTACCACCATGAAGGAGCCACACTGGTGGACTAGGAAAAGGTTTGGTAAGTCCATTTTTGTGTTTGTGTTTAGGTTTGGGCTTGTTACGCACTTCCATAGCAATACTAACAGAAAAACGGTACATCATCATTGTAAAATGTTGAATAATACAACATAAATAAACACAAAAAAGGTGTGATCCTCAGACATTTTAGGCTTTGTTAATCAAACTGAAGTACTTGGTGCTCTGAATATACAGATAAAACGATAGAAACCATCTGAGGACAGGACTATATTTTCAAAACTGTTAATAAATCATTTGCTTCTAATGGATTTCACCAGTAATTAAAATGAACAGTTGATTCAGTTTGAAGGGACAGTGCTAATCCTGAACTGATGCAGTAAGAATTACCCAGCACTATAAATAAGTAATTATAAGGATCTTAGTGTGCAAACCAAACATTGCAAATTGTATTAGACAAAAATAGAAATATTTACACACATTAGGGCACATTTTTTTTGCCAGCTTTTGTATATTAACTGCTGATGGTAAATTGTCAACTATACTGTTCTACCTCCTCCAGCAGCTCAAGTGCAGCTCTCAGACAAATGCTGTTCTTTTTGCACGCCAGTGCCACACTAGATAACCTAATCGCTCAGAAATGGAGTGCCTTGTTCAGCAAGGTCCTTTATTAAGTAGCTTTAATGGAATTAAATGGTTCACCAGTGAACTTGTGCAGAAAAGCGCACTTTTTGCGGAAGCTATAAACAGAGTACATGGATTGCAAACTCCATTTGCACCATAGTTAAAGGCATGGAAAGATGTCATATGAAATATTAATAACTTTCTTCAGCCCATGCTGAATACCCAAATACATAAAGTGGACTCTTAGAGCACTGTAAAGTGGCACATCACTGAATAAGTGGGCCTACGCAAAAAAAGGTCCCTACTGGTTCCTCTGGCTTCGGCGTTGGTTGTTAATAATTAAATTCTGAGAATAAGAGCGGTTGCGTTTTTGAAAAGTTGCTATTGTTTATGAACATTTTGCTGTCATATAAAAGTTAGAGGGGATGCATGTGGCAATATGAGTTAGTTTCTGGTCAGATCTGTCCTGACGATGCATTGTGAGTGCGGCAGGTCAGTTCATAGTTGTTGTTTTACAATCAAAGGGTTTGAGTTCAGTTCCTTTTTTGTCCTGTAGTACTTCGAGGCACTTAATTTGATTTGTTCCGTAATCGTTGCAGGGAGAGGGAGGTGAGAGTAAGAACAAGACCCCCCATCATGGTAACTGATAAACTGTTATTAAAGTTTGAGTATGTGATTTGTTGAAATCCTATCGAATAAGTTCTAAATAAATGTTACATGCAATGTCAGGTACATTAGGACATGTTTGGGGTTGGAGAGAAAGACTATATCATAAAGAAACACTGCCTTCGGCAGCCCACTACCAGCAGCACTACTGTGAAAAGTTTTTTTTTTTTTTTTTTTTTAAATGATGAGTAGGCAACTTGTGCAGTCTTCTGCAAAATCTCTATAGACAGTTTTTTTTTTCTTTTATTTTTCATTTATTTATTTTTTTGAAATAGCAACCTTGATAGTTTTTTACATACATTCATTTAGCTCACACTTTTCTCCAAAGTCATTTATAATGTTAGTCTACCTACAATTATTTAACCATTTATACAGCTGGATAATTTTACTGGAGCAATTTAGAATAAGTACCTTTCTCAATGGTACTACAGCTGGAGATGGGATTTGAACCTGCAACCTTTGGGTCTAAAGGCAGCGGCGCTACACTGCCAGCTTTCCTCAAATAATCCACATCTGCCAAAATGCAAACACTTAAATTTTTCCCCATTTTTTTTTTTTTTTTAAATTTCCCCCCATAATTCTTTTTTTTTCTGTGCTGTGAAGAAATACATGACACAAAGATGTGAAGAAGGAACACTAGTCTGGAATAGCAGATTTTGAGCTGAAGCAGATTTCTATTATCCCGTGAACCACCTATATACTCTCTGTGCAGGTATCATTCGCCTAAGTGATGGCTTCCATGACCGCTACCCTGTGGAAGATTACCTGGATCTCTTTGACCTGGCAGCATATCAGATCCAGGAGCACCTGCTGAGGAACGAGACAACCAGGCAGAAAAAGCACAATATCATCATTGGTAACCTTACTATTTCCTTTGGTTTGTTTTTGTAGATGAGTTGCTTCTTGTTTACTGGGGGTCTGAGGCAATCGGGCATACTTTGGTAATGTGGGTTTATTGCCCAGTCTATTGTCTGTCACAACCTGTAGTTTGACTGGTGAGGTCCAAGATGTCTGCACAGTCTCTTTGCAGGGCAGACCACTGGAATGTGTGTGTGTTTCCAGTGCTGTTCTGCAGTCAACAGGTGACACTGCCAACATCAAACTCGCCTGGCTGCTGTGTTGAGATGCAATACAGGGGTGTGATGATGTGCAGGATCAACAAAAGCAAGCTATAGAACAGAACAGAGACCCTGTCTAGCATCTAAAATTATAACATTTTAATAGGAGGCTGAGCAGTTTCTTGAATAATTGTGTCCTGAATTTTTAAATTTAAATTATTTTTCTACAGTTAAAATCTTTTATACGTTTCTCCTAAATCAAATATTTTAATTATAAGAAGTTCAACAGACACAGGGCAAGATGTTACACCCCATGCATATATTACAACTGCTGTACACAAGGACCCAGTCCAACTAACTTCGCTATGAAGCCACAGAGAAACATATAAAGTATATAAAACTATATCTGCAAAGAATATTGCATGGTGGTTTTGGTGCTGCTCAAATGTTGGGAAGCATGTGCAATCCACATTTGGTAAATGCAAGGAAATGTTTTAAGCAGAGCGATTAAATGAACTCATTCATAACCTTGAATTCACATAAACTGAACACTAATATCTTGGGGGAATAACTGAAATATGCCCTCGGTGTCCCTAAACAGCAGTATTGGAATTTTTATACATTAAAAAGAAAAATATCTGTGCAACTTTGGCTAAGGTGTCTGTTCAAGTGCCCCACAAGGAGCGCAGTACGTTTTGTTTAATCTAAACTGATTTAAATAAATAAAATACATGTACAGAAACAAGAAGGTAGCTCATAGTCACTGTATGGATCTGGCTGGAAACTGCTGTGTGCTGTGGAGAAGAGCCATCTGCATCCCCAAGCCAGACGCGCAGGACCATTCCCAAGGAAGTGGCATTAATTTACTTTCATTATTCTCAAAATACTTCATAACTTGGCTCCAGGTACCTCACAGTGGGATCTCCAGTTGGGCTTTTATTAAACAAACAGTGCAGTAAAGTTTCCCAGCCATACTAAATTATAATGCATCAAGGTATGTTCATTTGTATACCCACCTAAAAATTATTTTAGTATTTTGCTGATGCTCTTCTTGGCAGTCTGCCAGCTGGTCTCAAATCAGCAGGAGTCTTAGTGATTTTCCTCCAAGTAGGATGTTACTCACTGCAATCAATTTCTTTGTGGATGGGGGCAGGTAATAAAACGTTATACAATGGCAGTGGAATATGGTAACGGAGAATAAGTAGCTACGATCAAGCGAGTCAGATCCAAGACGGACCGAGATTCATTGCCACCAGGGGAGGGGTTCAGAGGTGTGGTCTTTTTTAACTGCAGGGTGCCTGAACTCACTTTGGAATCACAAATGCGTTCAACAAGTGCACACATTTCCTCCAAGATCAGGGTGGTATGGTGGTTCAGTGTGTAGCGCTGTTACCTCACAGCATTGGTGCAGTACCCTATGATATGGGTTTGAATCCAGCTCAGTCTATATGGAGTTTCAATGTTATTCTAGCTCTGTGAAGCTGGACCCCCAAGGAGCACCAGAAACAAAAAATTCACTATGTTTCATTTGTCCTATTTTGTTCTATTTTTAACATGTCAGCAATTATTGACCAGGCTGTGCGATCACCCCCCCCAAGGAACAGCATAGGGGCCCAGAACTGGCCATTTTCCTAAATTCAACATTTGTGTCCATCTCTGCTGCTTAAATTATCATGACATCTCTTTACTCTTAAGTGATACACTACTTTTGATACAGCAGTCTTCTTAGGTCTGGGTGCTCTGGTTTCCTTCCACAACTGGAAGACACTTGTTTTAGGTGACTCTGGGAATCTTTATTTGCTTGCAGTGTCTTCGTGTGTGAGAGTTTGTGTTTTATTGCTCAATTGTAGAAATGGGTGTGACCAATATAGTAAGCCATCTTACAGAAAGGTATTGGCTGAATACAGTAATCGTGTCCCTTTGAGAGGCATCTGCTAAATGAATGGGCTTTGTAATGCTTCAAAATGATGCCGTTGCTTTAACTGAAATTCAGGACTCTTTCTGTAGTGATACCTTTTTTTAAAACCAAACATGTCAGTAGCTGAACCCAGAAAGTTTGAGGTGGGATTGATTCTCACCAGAATCCTGTCCATCAGAGGACACACACATACACAGACACTCGCAGACTGTCAGTGAGGCCGTTTTGGAGTCATCGTTACTCGTGAACTGCAGGTCTTCAGAAGGTGTAAGAAGAACACATGTACCACACAGACAGAGCTGGGGTCACATTGGATCCTGCATCCCTGGAAGCAACAGCACTACCTGATGACCCACTGCATCACCCCTTTCCATTTACACACACTGTCTGAACCACTTGTCCCATATGGGGTCGCGGGGAGCCAGAGCCTAACCTGGCAACATGGGGCATAAGGCTGGAGGGGACGCACCCAGGACAGGATGCCAGTCCATCACAAGGCACCCCAAGCGTGGCTCGAACCCCAGACCCACTAGAGAGCAGGACCCAGTCCAACCCACTGCACCACCACACTCCCTTTTTTCCATTTACAAAATTTAAAAAAATAAATATAAAGTTCATTCCTCCAATATGACATTGGCAGTAGCACCATATAGCGTAGGGGCTCGAGCTGCAGTGTAGTGATCAAATTACCTACACTTGAATCTGTTCCCAATCACTGTCACTCCATGATCTCCATTGACCAAGGCACTTTGAATACATACAGTAAAAATTACCCTGCTGGATAAAAGTCAATAATTGTAGGTAGTTCGATATACAAACATAACATTGTAAGTCTCCTTGGACAAAATCACTAGCTAGATGCGTAAATGTAAATGTGGTTTGAAAGAAGTACCGTTTGAACAGGACCAAAAAAGCATTGACACATAGGCTTTTTATAAAAAGAGTGAAATAGGCTGTGGTTTTAAAGGCAGTCCTGGGGTTCTGACCACTCCTGTGTGAACACAATTTCTGTTATTTAGGTCTCATTTTCTTTCTGAAGTCAGGAGAGGAGGCAGAAGATTCTCAGGATTTCATGCCATTAGGGTGGTGCTTTCCAGAACCATTTATACAGGCCTTCAACAGAGTTTAATATTTGTTGAATGATTTTTAGGCCTCCAAAACACAGAAAAATAGTTCAGACGGGGGGAAGAAAGTTTTCAGAGGAAATTTGTTGGATCAAGTCTCAGTAGAGGTCCTGTCTTGAATTTTTACCAAAAAAAAAAAACACCAAGCCATTAAAAAAGTAAGTTGTAAGTTAAATTTGGTGTGTGTCATATGAGGTTATGTGTGTATCATCTGTGGATGAAGACAGTGAAATCTTTTTCTTGGCAGGGGAGGCCAGTGCTTCCACAATGTGGGACAACAATGCCTGGGTCTATTTCTATGAAAACTCCACAAATGGGGAGCCCCCGTTCATGGTCCAGGACTTCATCCATGCCGTCCAGCCAGACGCCAAGTTTATTGTTATGCTGAGGGACCCCGTGGAGAGGTGGGCTTCATGAACTACTCTGCCGTTGGGTGGGTTTGGGTTGGGTTACGTTTTTGTGTTTGTAGATGTTCTCATTTTAAAGTAATGGATTTTCGTGTTAGACGCTGCAGAAATATGACTTCTGTGTTCTGAAACAAGTGTACTGTTATACCCCAGTCAGCACTCAGGATACGTTCCTTGAACATGGAGCGCGAGCTGAAACGGCACAAAATAAGGTGTTACAGGGATTTTGCAGAGAGAGGTGAAAGATTGAAATAAAGGAGAACAAGAGTAAACTTTTGCCTTTTTTAAATAAATTATCGCAACATGATATGTGGCTTTCACTCTTGTTTACTCAGGAGACGGTGCGCGTGAACAGCAGTGTCTCATTCACTTCGGTGTCACATGCCTGAACAGACACAGGGAGCACAAGGCACATTGCACTGTGAATAATGCGCTCCCGGTACTACTTTGCAGCACTGAAATTATCGGACTGTTGTACACACATACGGGACAGAGCCCACGAATGTTAAATAAGCGGTTTCATACTTGATATTGCGACAGCAATATGGGAGGCATGGTGGCACAGCGAGTAGTGCTGCTGTTTCACAGTGCCTGGGTGCTGTGAGAGGACATGGGTTCGATCCCTGCTCATTCTGTGTGGAGTTTGTATGTTCTCCTTGTGTCTGTGTGGGTTGCCTTTGGGTGCTCTGGTTTCCTCCCACAGTCCAAAGATGTGTTGTTCAGGTTCCCCTGTAGTGTGTGAGTGACAGGGTGTGTTCCACTGATGTATGGATGAGTGACCCATTGTAAGAAGTGTATCTAGCAGTGTAAGTCACCTTGCTGGATCAGGTGTGTGGGCTGATGATGCTACATAAAGTTCATTGGAAGTCACTTTGGAGAAAAGTGTCTGCTAATTAAGTAAATGTAATGTAGTATTGTACTTACCCTGGAGAGAGAGTGCAGTAACACATCTGGGTGACATTGGCATGTGTGCTGTAATAAAACTGCTCTAAACAGGGCAGTGTTAAATGGGTTACTGTTGTATGTAGAATAATAAAGCCTGTATATTTCTCCATTAACCCTTTTTGTAGGATTGAATGGACACCCTTGTTAATCCTCTGATGGTGTAACAGCTGAAGTAACTAGTGCTCTTTCCTGCAGGCTTTACTCTGACTATCTATACTTTGGCATTGCCAATAAGTCTGCCGAAGATTTTCACGAGCGCGTGTCCGAGTCCCTGCAGCTGTTCGAGGGCTGTCTCAGCGAGTCCTCCATGCGCTCCTGTGTCTACAACACCACCCTGAACAACGCCATGCCGGTGAGTGTCCCTCCTCTCCTCTCCTCCGGGGTGACCTCAGGTGCAGTGATAGAAATGACAAGAGCAGTGACGTTCTATCACAAGGCCTGTTTTCAGTAAACGGCACTTTGTCCCGTCTTGGCTGTTTGTGGTGTGGCCTGTTTGTCAGAAATGCAGAGTGTGAGAGAGCTGGAGGCATTCATGTAGAATCCGTTGGGGGGGGGGCATGCAGATGGCTGCGGAAAAAGGAGAACCGCAGGGAAGGGGGGCGTTGTTATTGTTTTTAGTGGCAATGGGGGCAAGGGATGGGGAGGTATGCCAGGGGCCAGCCCTCTCACAGAGTGGTCAGCCAAGCCCCAGCTGGGTTGGAGCAGCAGAAAGCGTCTGGGTAGCGTGGTGCATACGTGACCCCTTATTTTCCAGGCCCTCTGTCCACCCTATAGTGGAGCAAAGCTGCCTTCAAATGAATAACAAGTATGAATATTGCAATATATTGTAATATATTTCTTTTATGAGTATTACATTGTGCCACACTCGTTACAGAACAGTAAAGAAATCCAGTGTTAAAGGACATGAAATAATTATGACACTAAAATATAGTGTGGGCTTGGAGGGCAGGAAACCCAAACACATACTGCAATGTATTTTATATCGCAAAGTATCAGCGTGCATGAGAAATTATATGCATGCCATTTCCGAGAAATAAATGTATATTATAAAAGAAGAAAAATATTCGTATAAACATTTAAATAACTTGTGTTTATATTCCTGATAGCATTTGTGGAACCAAGACTTAGTGGAATAAGTATAATGGATAGTGATGTTTGGGGAGATTGTAATCAGCTGTATTTCAAAGCAGACGGCAAACATCTTTAATGGCTTTAAAACGGTTTCCATTCCAACTTTCCTCGAGATATAGTGTAACATAAACAAAAGATTATGCTGCACATACTAACCAGACTCCAAAAACACTGTGTCGCAGACAGTAGTCTTGACTGAATCACTTCTCCTATTATAACCACATAACTTTTACTGAATTTTACTGTGAAAAGAGCACAAAAGTGTGGATTGCGGTACCTTTCAATGTTGCTTTTTATCATCTGTGAGATGTTTTGAAGTGCTGGGGCATTGTTTAATTTAGAGAAAAATGTCTCTTTAATGAGTAATGTACTATTCAAAGTTAACAGAAGTACCTTCTAAACCAAAGAGATTTAGAATAAGACACATGGTTGTTGAAGTGCAGTCTGTCTTGTCCTGATATTCTGCTGGCACACATGACTCAAATAGCTGCTTGTAGACGTGAGAGACGGATAGGAAATACACTGATTAGTGTGTGATTCCAACTTCTGTAGCTGTTGGGAGATCAGGAGAGAAACGGGCTCTGAAGTGGTGTGTTTTGAGACCCTTCTTTGGGATTCGGTAGTTCAGGGGGAGTATGGGAGCTCATTCCACCATAGCGGATCCAAAACTAGGAACCTGCAGATGTGTTTTGGACCACTTGTGAGAAGGACCACCAAGCAAACAGAAGAGCCTCTGCAGGGGGGTAGGGAACCATCAGGTCCTGTAGGTATGGGGATGCTGATCCTTATGCTAATCTCATCCGTGCTTAATATAGCACAGATAAAACTTTTTCTACTTTTTGAATGAGTTCTAATGATATTCAGGTTTTGCTGAAAACATGCATATTACTTCTGTTTTGTACTGTATGTAAATGAGGTATGTAAAAATATTGCGGTCTCAGGCCTGTTTCTCTGTTTCCAGGTCCGTTTACAGGTTGGACTGTACATCGTGTACCTTCTCGATTGGCTGACGGTTTTCAAAATGGACCAGATTTTAATCCTCCGACTGGAAGATCATGCCGCCAATCGGAAATATACGATGCGCAAAGTCTTTGACTTTCTCAAATTAGGTATGTAAAAGAGAACACTAGGTTATGGCCTCAAACCCTTCTTTCACTGTAGAACTGTCTACATCACTAGAGGGTTTTTTTGTGGATATATTACAGAACTTCTTCAAATATTAAATAACTGGATGTCCTGAAAGTTTCTTTTATATTTGCCATTCTGTTTTTCCATCTACTCTTCATAATGTAAGTGTGAATGTGAAATATTGTCAATAACTTCTGAGACTGGCAACCGTGTGGTGCTGTTGTGGTTGTCTTTGTCATAGGCGGCAAAGCATCAGCACCCAGTCTCCAGTCTTAGAATTTATCGACTGTATTACATATAAACTCCCCCAGCTGATGACAGCAGGATTAAATAATTGACTGACAATGCAGTTCTATACTGGGCTGTGCCACAGGTACACCTCCCTTTCAAGCCCAGTGTAACAAGCTATCAGACATAGTGATCTGTGTGTTCCTCTGCTTTAACAATTTTTAAATGCATTTTAATCAGTGCTGTTTCTGTAGCTCCATTCTGAACTGGCATGGGGTGAGCTTGTTCCCAATAATAACAGATTTTTGTTTTATTTGGGACATACTGCTATTGTCGACACCCCACTTTGTCATTTGTAAATCACAGCAATTTCTTTTTTTTTTCCCTCTCCCTGTCAGTTATGAACCACTTATTTGAGTTCACAAAGGAAATACTTACAATTCAAAGGTGTGCGCCAAGGAAAATGGTTCACTATCCAAAAACTCACACCTTCACCAAGTGCAATAGAGGCACACAATATAACAGCAGGAAAAAATAGTTTTTCTTACTGTCCATTAAATGGCACAAAATATTGTAGCAATATTTTTTGGGAAAAGCCAATTACTGTTTTATCTTAGAAAAGATAACTTTTGAAAGTACTTTAATGGGGACAGTGTTTGGTATTTCACCTTGCAAACTGAATAGCTGTGCTGTAAAACACAGAACACACTGCGAAGGTTATATTTCCTGCAGCTACTGAGTCTTCAGGGACCAAACAGAGAAAAGCTGCTGTAGCCTAATTTTGTAGCCTAACTTTGTCTACTTCAAAAACTTGTGCTCGGGGGCATTCTGAGCAGCAAAGGTATAAGGTTTCATATAAAGGTCCAGTGCATTTAGGGGGTGTGTTTTTTATTTAAAAAAAAAAAAAAAAAAATCTTCCATGAATCCTCAGGAAGTATTAAAAACTATTTTTAATTTACCTTAGGTTACCTAGTCTAAGCTAAAATTGTCTTGGCTGGTCGAAGTTGTTTTGCTTTGTCGTTAAGAGTTTCTTTTGCATCCCAGGGTCCTTGACGGAACAGAAGGAAGCAGAGATCACCAAGAGTCCAGCATCCAACACCAGAAGGCCAGCAGACAAGAGCCTGGGGCCCATGCTTCCAATTACCAAGGAGATCCTTCAAGAGTTCTACTTCCCATTCAATCAAAGACTGACCCAAGTGCTTAAAAATGACTCCTTTTTGTGGGTGACTGATACGGAAGATGCACATAACTGACAAAGTATTCCCACAGAAAATGTGGGAAGGAAAAAAATGAACTGGCCTCAGTATGTGTTTTATTTAGAAAGTTACCGTAACAAAACAGCGCAGTAAATCTTAAATCTTTGACCTTGTTTTATATTGCAAAAGGGAAAATATTCCTTGTCATAAGTTTTTGAACAGTTTTCTGCATTCAGTGAACTTCATAAAGTACATTTAAATACTGAGTTTTTTTTTCCATAAAATTCTGAGACTTTTTATAGTGTGAAGTTCATGAGTTGCAGGTAAGTAATAAGACACCAGACATAAAACTTTCTTATATTTTAAAGCTTCACCTAATAAGTGAAATACTGAACGGTTGTTTGAGGTAATGTTGTAAATTATTCCTTTGCCTCATGCTTCCGGCTTCCTGCATCTCAGAGTAAATGAATGTGAGTCTAAGATAAATGTTTGTACAACAGCACCATCTTTTGGTTAAACATTGTGATATTCAAGGGTTATTTGTATCATTTGTGTGGTATGCATAGTTTTATTTAAATATTGAACAATTCAATGTCCAATATGCAACAATAAAAACGTTAAAATCTTAAATATGGCCTATTTGTTACTTTCGATACATGTCAGACATGGTATGACTTAGTTGTGAAGATAACTGTTATCCTTGTTTGTTCTCCGTGATGGAGGCCGTCAGAGTTAAAACTGACTGTTGTGGAATAAAATTATCTTGAGACCATAAGGTGTCAACCTTCAGTGCAAAGTATGCAAGAGGCTCCAATGATGTTTTACTCCTAAGCAGGGCTGTATATGGGGAGTGCTGGACCCCCTGAAAAAATATCGATGTGGGCCCCCACTGCCCTCCACCCATTTCATATATGGTATAAGATATGGGGGGGGTGCAGTAGGTTGGACCGCAGTCCTGCTCTCCGGTGGGTCTGGGGTTCAAGTCCCGCTTGGGGTGCCTTGCGGCGGACTGGCGTGCTGTCCTGGGTGTGTCCCCTTCCCCCTCCGGCCTTACGCCCTGTGTTGCCGGGTGGGCTCCGTGACCCCGTAAGGGACAAGCGGTTCTGAAAATGTGTGTGTGTGTGTGTGTGTATAAGATATGGGCATGGAGGCCCACATCTACGGTGCCGTAAGAACCCTCTAAGTCATCTTTGGAATGGGGTTTTGGGTCAGATGATGCCACAGTCAAATCTGTTGCTGCAGGACATATTTTAAAAGTTTAATATCATATCACTTTGACACAGTCTATTTACTTCTAACAGAATGTAATGTTGTTAACACGCTTCAACTTCACTTTTAAAGTTTTCAAAAGTTTCTTTACATAAATATTACATCAAAACAATGGCATTAAGCCATTAATAACTTCTTATGAAACATTGTTTAAAGTCCTCAAGCTATTATTCAGGAAAAACTAATAAAATAACAAAAAACAAGAAATTTATGAATTTTTAAAAAATTTGAAAAATTTTATCAAAGTTGGAGCTGAAGTAAATGCTCAGAATAATAATTTTTAATAATTATTAAGAGAAAATAAAAAATAATTATGCTATTGCACAATATTATTAAATAAAACTAATAAATATATCCATCCAAGAGAAGTGAGTTGTATTTGCGTTTTCTTGACAGTATTATTATTTTGAAACATATCACATCCGCAGCCGGCAGATCTGTAATCCTTGTGACATGGCGCATATCTATGTTTTTCTTCTGCGTGTTATACAAACCAACACTATTTACATAATAGTGCAAAAAGACAGGGACTTTGACTGTGTATCATCCTGCAGTTCTCCTGTCCTCCCTGTCCTTTTCATTACATTTCTGGTACCCAGATTTATGTTTTTTCCCCGACATTTTCAATCACTCAGTCTCCTGTTCTTGCACTGTAATTTCACTTCTAACTTCAACTGTTCTCAAAGCAGCCTGAACTCTGATTTGTGATTTTCACTAGCTGGGATGGGACTTACAATTTCATTGGGTCCCTCTGCTGTTTGTCACTGACTGAGCTGAAATAATTAATAAGCATTAGACTAAACCATTTTTAGGGTGGGGAGAGGAGATATTTGGAAAACTTTCACGAAATTGAATGTTTTTGTGGTTTTCGTTAAACTCTCATACTGAAGCTGTAATATATATTCATTGAGTAGTGGGCTATACAGCGTAACGACTGGATTTATTGGGGCCCCCTGGGTAGTGGGGGACCCTATAATTGTCACCACCTTTCAACCCACTAGCAACAACCCTACTCGTAAGAAAAGTAAAAAAAATTTAATGTTGCAAGCATATTGATGTATGAGAGACAAGAGCGAGCCAGTACCATAAAGGTTCCTTTCTCAAAATGCAAACTATTTCTGTAGTATAGACTAGTTTACAATGACTGATAGTTTAGGCATTCATCCACACATCTGCTTGTTGAGAACTACACAACAAAGGAATGTAACCAGCAATGTCTTATGTGCCAAGGAGTTTGTTTGAATATATTAATTCACTGATGTATGAGATGTGTATGTATGTGAAGACAGGC